>NW_023494802.1:10123311-10600811 GCF_904425465.1 Colossoma macropomum | reverse complement strand
TTAAGGTTCCAGCACTACTGCCAACTGGCATCTGATCCCAGCTCTGAAACAGACTGCTTAAATGACTTAGTGTTAGCCTCATCTCATTCAGCTTTAAAACTTGCTCAAACATATTTTTCATGTAATGCTTCCTGATCGTCGTTTCACAATTAACCATTGTCAACGTAAAAAAGAACACCTGGACCTAAACTGAATTGAATCCTTTCACCCTAACATGGAGGCTAAACATGAGAACTGACAAAGTTACACAGTTAACATTCAGCAAACTAGCTTTATTTCAAAACATAATCAGAATGGTCACACAGTCTCAGTGAACATCAGCAAGTATATATTACAGAGAGGCGGTTCATATACCAGCACGTGATGAACCATGGAATAAATACCTTTTACAATCTTTTTTTACAATTACATTTTCTCATTAGTACAAATATAAACCATAGAAAAGCCAAATGATCTCTTTTATTGAGACTTTGTCATATATCATAAACAGTACTGTGCAAAATCAGAGATCACAGTTCTTTTTTTGATTTCAATTGGCCAATAGGTATAACATTCATTTTTCAGGAGATATTTCTGAGGAGATCAGACACAAGACAATCCACTCAATTCACTTGCATAGGGTAGAGAAAAGCCAAAGGAAAAAAATAAAAACTCCTAACAACCTTGCAAGACCACAAACCTGTCACCATCAGATAAAACAGCATTCAAAGCTTTCATCTTTGAGAGACAATCTAGCTCCACTCTTTGATTTCTTGGATTATGCGAAGCAGAAAATGTTATCAACTTCCAAGACTGAACTTTGGAGGTATGGAAAAATATCCTTGCAGATTTCTTTGAAAAACTGAAAGCAAGTCTCACTAAATGAATTAAGACTGAAATATAGGCAATGGGTGAACACAATAAATACAGAAAATGTTATATTTAGGTGTTGAGGCTTTATTAGTATTTAAATTAATTTTCTATTGAATACTTTTTCTGCTTTTTTTTCTTGACACTGGAAAAAGAACAACTTTTTTATTTTAATAAATGAAGGGAGGTCTCTGACTTTTGCACAGCACTGTATGTCTTATATCATTATATCTAATCTTCTTTTATATCTGGACTTTACTACAATGTGATGGAGCAGTTGGTTGAAGGCAGTTCAAATTAAGTCTATATTCATAATCCAGAGTAGTTGCAAATGAACAGCCTCATTTAGGAAGCATTAGAGTCTTGGATTTTTGCATTACAAGTGCACCAGTTACAAACCTCTAAAATGGACACGCAGAAATATGCATGCTCTCTCTAAACCACATATATACTCATCTACCCAGTGAAAACACACACGCTCATCAAAATGACACATAGTCCAAGTGCAAATCTTTAGGAAGTGCCTTCTGAATCTGTGCTGAGGGTATCCAGGCTTGCCTTTCTGAGTGTGCCCCCTCCTGGAGACCCTCTGACCCTGCAGGCCTGCCTCAGGTTGCCAAACGTGTCGCTTGCTTCAACGTCCAGAGCAGATGGAGGATGGACAAAAAGGAGAGAAAAGAAAAACAGGAAAAGAGAAAGAACATCTTTTAGGGTGACGAAATGTGCGAAAGTTAATCCTGATCAGATGTTTCTTTCCCTGTCTCCAAAGTGTGACAGTAGTTTTGTAAACGTGACTTCTCAAAAGGAATGTTTTAAAAACCATTTCTTACATTTGTCTTGAATTTTATTGTTTTCTCTGAGGTTTACTAATGATGCTTTTGTGTGTTTATATACCAAAAACAGATATAATTTTATCTGTATCTGACCTGTGTTGTGATTGTTTGCCCTGTACTGTGCTTGTTTAAAAAGGTGTCCAGGCAGTAACACTTCTCATAACTTCTCTGTGAATATGTGGGGCTAAACTGCTGTAGGTTGAATAGGTGGATATACACTATATGGCCAAAAGTATGTGGACACCTGACACACTTGACTGAGCTTGTTGGACACTACCTTCCTAAACTATGCATATTAATACAGAGTTGGCTCAAAATCGACATTCCAATTAATTCCAAAGATGTTCAGTGGGGTTAAGGTCAGGGTTCTGTCCTCCACTAAACTCATCAAACCATGTTTTTATGGACAGGGTCATAGTCATGCTGGAACTGGAAGGTGCCTTCCCCAAACTTTTGCTACAAAGTTGGAAGCATATAATTGCCTGAAATGTCTTTGTTTGCTGTAGCATTAACACTACACTGGAACTAAGGGGCCCTAACCCTGAAAAAGAGCCCCAGCCCATTATCCCTCCTCCAACAACTTTACTGTTGGCACAGTGCATTCCAGAAGGTAGTGTTCTCCTGGCATCCGCCAAACACAGATTCGTCTATCAGACTGTCAAATAGTAAAGTGTGATTCATCACTCAGAGGACACGTTTCCACTGCTCCAGTCTAGCTGCAGCTTACTTTACACCACTCAAGCCAAAGTTTGGCGCTGCACATGGGCAGCTGCTCGGCCATGGAATCCCATTTCAAGAAGCTTTCGAAACACAGTTCTTGTGCTGATGTTGCACAGTCTGGAAATCTGTAGTGATTAATAAAACAGAGGGTAGGCAATTTTTACATGCCAAGTACATCAGCACTCCGCAGCCTCACTCTGTGAGTTTACAGGGTCTACCGCACCATAGCTGATCTGTTGATCCTCCAAGAAGCTTCCATTTCACAATAATAACACTTATAGTTGACCAGGGCAGATGTAGCAAGCAGAAGCTGGCACCCTAGGACAGTGTCAGGTTTAAAGTCACTAAGCTCTTCAGTATGACCCATTCTACTGCCAGTGTTTGTCTGTGGAGATTACGTGGCTGAGTGCTTAATTTTATACCCTTGTTAGCAATGGGTGTGGCTGAAACACCTGAACTCAATAACTAGGAGGGGTGTCCACATACTTTGGCCATCTAGTGTATAACCTTTAGTGTTCCCTTTTATTAAAAAAGAGGAAAACTTAGTTTTCATGATATGTGCCCTTTGAAGTGTATTAGGTTAAAAAAAGCTGTCCTATATTTTTTACTTTGTAAGTACTGAAGTGGCTGCTGTCTTTGAGTGGTAACATTAAAAAATCAACTGTACTCACCAAGTCCTGGTACTCTATTGCAAAGACTACTCATGACAAGAAAGAAATGCACAACAAGAAATATGTAAGGTGCATGGTCAGAACACAGGGACGTACACACCACACTACCACATCACCAACACCACAACAATAAACACTGCTCTTCCATACCAGCTGAGGAAATGAGTGGGAAAACGCACTGTGACACACTGGGAGAAGCTACTTTTCTAATGGAACGAAGAAACTAGGTTAATTTAGAAAAAGTGTCACAGTAAATGGCCCAGAAAACTCTAAAAGCACTGCTAAATATACATATTTTCCCCTCAACCACTGCCAGAAGGGGCTGTCCAAACATATATATGTAATGAAATGTAGGTTAATTTGGTATTTGTATCAAAAAGTGAAGAGGCCAAGAACAGAGCCCAGAAAAGCAACTATAACTAAAAAGCCCCTGCTCCATTTCCACAGTGAGCGTAATTACATTTCAGACACCATTATGGGGCTTTTGTATAATATCAGGAGAAGTGGCAATGTCTATTGTTGAGTCAGCAGGGATTTGGGAAGAATGAGGAACACAGGGAGAGTATGGTGTTAATGAGAATTATCTAAATGTAAATGGATTGACTTGCACTCTCTTAAATAAAAGAAGCTGAACTATTAAGTTTAATCTATGCCACATCTGTGTTGTATAGTCGATCACCACGTACAATAATTGTAACACATTTCCCTGTAAAAGAAAACCTGTTTGAAAAAAAAAAACACATTTATAATAGAACCCAATGGAAAGCTGCTAAAAACTTTGAATAACTGTTCATGGAACAAACATATTTTTGTAGAACCCTTTATGAATGACTTACTTAAGGTATTTGTAAATTAAGATGCTAATCTGTGCAACTAGTTTTCCAGAGTGAAGACTTCATGGTAACTGAAATCGAAATTCAGGACACACTCTGCCAAATGGAAAATGAGGAAAATGGTTCTTATATTGTAAAAAAATTCACCTGTGGCCTGTGCAAAAGTTATGGCACATTATACATTTTATGGTATATTTTTCAGACAGAGTAAATAAACAGAAATTGTACACTACATTTGCATAAAAATCTCACATTTTTATTTAAAATATTAATTATAATTAATAATAATGTTAAAAATTAAGTTAAATAAGCTGCAAAATTATGCAAATACAATACTTCACAATTACTTTATAATACTACTTTATAATACTTAATTGTTTCCCAAAGGCATCTAAAACTGAATTCCAGAGTGCCTCCACTATAAAGACAGAGAAAACCTTGTTTTTTTAATATATAAAGCAGGTGGACATGGCTTTGGACCTCATGTTTAACATTCTGAGGTTTCTCCAGGACGTAAGTTGCTTTAGTGCTCCTTGAGTGAACCTCAGTAGGACCTAACGAACACATAGGTTTAGAGTACAAACGAGAGGGGAAAAATGTTCATTACCAAAACATTACTCACATTATTTATGTGTTTTCCATTAAGGAACTAAATTAAATTCATTAATGTTTAAAAGCATGTAAACTAAAGACCATACAGAGCACAACTACAACAGACTGTATTCGTGTGTTTCACTGCTGCTGCTGCTCAAGCTGTTTAAATACATCTGTGCTGACCTTCACAAAGCATTTTTATCACTATTTCTCATTTTCCTTAGCATTCAGATTATATGTTAGATGTCACATTTTTAGATTTCACTGTGCACCTATTTAATCTTTTGCTTTTTTCAGCCATAATTTTCAGCCTTATTTCTCTTTTCTGTGGCAGAAATTTCAGTGCATCCCTACCTTATGGAAAGCAAAAGTAACTAGAACTTTGTTTTTACTTTGTTAAACTTCATAAAAACTGCATTGGTTAGACATTCGCATGTATCTATTCTTAAGACCTGTACTGTTAAAGGGCCTAATGGCCTACATTTTTCTTGTATTTTAGGTTTTCCCTGATGTTCGCTTATGACATTTATGTGGTTTTATGAATGAAAAACAGTTGTGATTCATTTTCAAGTGACCATTTCCAACCTCTCCTCATCACTTAGAATTAAACAGGCTGTTTTTGTTGCTATGGCTTTAAGATTGATATATGTGAAGGAACTTGAACACTTTTTACAACTTCAGCAGGAATGGGCAGAACTAAACTGCTGTAAAGTGAACAGGCAGATTTTTATAAATGTGTTAGGTTAGTTATGGTGACATCACAAAACAATGAATTCAAAATGCTTTGTCTATATATGGACAATATGGTCTTGGAAACCTTCATAATGATTATATGCAACATTTCTGTAATAGTTGTTCTATTTAGTGGTATATTGCCCCATAATTTACAGAATTTAGCAGATTCCCATTGGCTACACCAGTGGTTCCCAAACTGCGGTACACGTACCCCCAGGGGTATGTCAAATGACGTTGTGGGTACTAAAAGGAAATTCTGATGTTCAATGTTTACACTTCATTTAACCTTCATTTCATTTCATATTCCCAGCTACAGACAAGACAAACAGCTCTGCACTTCACTCACCAACTGCTGAACAAGAGATCCTAACTAACACTGTGGATCTCTGAATACAGAGTTGATCTAAAGCCAATGCCAGATTTCTAGATAGCAGCTCTTGTGTATATGCATGGATGATGAGTGAATGAGATACTTATAACATCCATCACATGACAAGTGCATGCTCTTTATTTTTTTTAATTGTATAAAAGGCTGCGTGGGACAAGAATTTGTTTCAGTCTGGTCCCTTCTGCCTGTCTCGCGTTCTGGAGAAGCTAAGCTATTGCACACGTGTTAGTTAGTTGTTAAGGCCTGTATGATCCTTGTTAGTTCTTTTTATACGTGAGTTTCACTTTCACAGACCTGTTTCAGTTCACAAGGGATTAGTCTGTAGCTGCTGTGATTACTGCTTAGCTATTAGCATTTTGGTTGTGTGTTTATAGAGCTGGTCGAGCTGTAGGGCTGCTGAACCTAAACGAGTGCTGTAAAGTTGGTTCTCTTTCAACATTTGTATGGTATCTCACTATGGGAAACACACTCTGTGTGACTGACCACAGAAGCACTAATGGCACCATGTCTGCAGTGCCAACTGACACACCAATCACAAGTGTGATTCAGGAGCCCCCACCTCCCTCTTATAAATTGCTTCGGTTCTCAAGTTTATCCATTATTGTACTCTTCCCTCAGCCTGCTTGAACTAGCTGGCTCTCCACTCAATCGTTCTTTAGACAAGCCTGTTGCGTCTTGTCGCTATGGGAGTTGGCAATCCTGCCTGCCGCTGGGAGCACCTTCCAAGCAAATAACCACGACCTAGCTTGTCCCTGGCTAGCCCCGCAGAAACTGTACAAACGTTAGCTAATGTGTTACAGCAACCTAACCCCCTATTAGCTAACGCGTTAAGGCGAGCTAACTTCCTACTAGCTAACGTGTTAGGGCGAGCTAGCCCTGGGAGGAAACGCACCTGCTACTGTTGGCCTTATCGCTGCCATTTCACGGCCCAATGGATGCATCATGGACAGCCTGCAGCCCAGCAATCTGATGGCTTTCCCTCCACAAAAGAGGGACTCCACCATCTCCTGCCCAGGGGCCTGTGGCTCCATGATTTCATTGAGAGATTCCCACCCCATGTACATTGCATGCATGGGGTCAAGCACGCTCAGACTTCTCTAGCCAACCCAGATGCCTCTCTATGCCAGTGGCTGTTCTGCAGAGGCATCTGCGTGCTGGCTGCTGATCCGGTCACTCAGAGGACCCACAAACCCGCTCAGTGTGAGGCTTCCCCAAGCTAGACAGAAATTATGGAGGTAGGAAGAACGAGGATGAAAACTCCCAGGTCCGCTAGCTCCCTTGGTGAGCAGTTCTCAGGCGAGGTTGACCTGGTAGAAATGTGCAGACAAGCTGCATATACCTGCTCCACATCACCTGGCCCACTTTCCAAGGCAGCCCGGGAGTGGAGAGTGATATATTCGATGAGAAAAGGCTGCCTGCTTGGCCCCTGTCCACTAAACAGCTTCTTCACCCACGGACAGTGTGTGTGCCAGACATGAAACGGTTTTGGAACAAACTGTTTTCTCACCGTGTCTTTTCTAAACATCATCAGTATGGAGGTGCATGGGGTCTCCAGCCCACCGGTGGTAGAACCTTCAGGGGGGCATCATCTGCACCCAAATAGGAAAGTAGCTTTCTCTGTAGCTAACCTCTTCTTCTAGGGAAAAGCAGAAAGATTTTCTGTCTCCAATTTCCAGAAGATTTTTAAATCTTCCAATCTGGCTGTCAGAGCCCTTAATGCTCCCACACTCCTCACCACTTACCAGGCTGAGCTACTGGAAGAAATGGGCAAGCAGCTAGATTTGGGGACCCCTAACCCCGTATTATGGGAGGAGATCTACGTAGTCACAGACCTTGTCCTACAAGTGGCACCATTCAGAGTTTGGGACGCTCTAGGGCCTGGCAGAGGTGTGAGAGAGAGCACTTTGGCTGAATTTGTCCAGTTTGAATGACAGAGACAAACCAGAGGTGTTGAATGTGCCTGTGGACCCAAAGGAACTCTTTGGCCCAACCATTGCAGCCATGCACCAGATGTGTGACACACAGAAGAGAGAAGGTGAGGCTTTTCACTTCAGTCTGCCTCGTAAAACTGCCCCAGCCTCCGCAGCGCACCCAAAATGCTTGCCACTGGTGAGAGAGCCCTCTTAGCGCTTTAGAGCTACCAAGCCTCAAGGCCCGGCTTTCAACCAGAGAGCTCAGCTCACAGACCCAAAAGCAAGCTGATGTACGCCGCAGCCAGTCAAACACCGGCCCGCTAACCCCACGACTTCAAGAAGAGGAGTGGGATCTAGCGGTTATGCTCCAGAGTGGTAAGGGTACAGCCAGCATGTTGAGACTTCTGGTTTGGCTCTCCTCAGACACAGCACATCTCCTCCTCCTGCAAAATGGAAGAGGCAGAGTGCTCTTAGCAATGTTCACTTCCGAATGGCCATGTTCAATGCCCCATCTAAACCCTGTATACTTTATGAATCCCACCCTTAGCCCCTTTTGGAGTTCGGGTCGAGAGAAGAATGTAAGGTGTGTCTGCAGGCTGCAGTCGCAGCCAAGCACCTTTTCAAGAAATATCTGGAAGTTCAATACATTCTCTGTCAATAAAGAATTCTCAAGCACAACCAAGCAGTCAGTCAAGGACACAACATTTTCTCCCCTTTCAAAAAGAAAAGGGAATAAACCAAAACACAAGCATACGCTGATTGTTGCTCACCTCAGCAGAGGGCTCCTGGCCTATGCAGTTGGATCTAAGCAGATGGCCCCCCTCGCTGCCCCACAGCAGTGGGGTGCGCATGTGCAGTTCATCCCTGCGTCCTTTACACAATTTACAATGGATACTGGCTTCAGTTTACTGCTCACCCTCCCCTGTTCAGCGGGCTTACAGCCTCAGCAGCAGAGGGCCCTCAGCGCATGTACAGAAATTTCTTCCCTCTTAAGCAGTTAGGTTAGTTCCAGTGGAAGAAAGCGATAGGAGTTTCTACTGTTTCTATTTCCTCATTTGGAAAAAAAGGCGATGGGCTATGTGCCATTCTGGATTTGCATGTTCTCAACAGGCCCTTGAGGAAGTATACTCTGAAAATGCTGACTCTCAAGATTCTGTGTCAGTCTAATCGTCTAGAGACTGGTTCACCACAGTCAATTTACAGGACGCTTATTTTCATATAAGCATCCACCCCATGGCTTAAGATTTTCTCACAGTCTTGTTTGGACTCAGCCTAGCCCTGCAGGTTTTCATCAAAAGTGTGGAAACGGCTCTGACCCCCTTACAGAATGCAGGTCTCAGAATATCAGTCTATAAAGATAATTATCTGCTCTGTTCATCCTCTCAGGGGCAGAACAACGGGCCACTGGGTGTGGATGCTCTGGCTCATCCGTGGCAGAACGTTCTTTTCTATGCGTCTGCTCCCCTGAGTCCCAGCAACTCTTGCTAGAGTAAGAGAAAATGACTTGTCTCTCCTGCTGATCCCTCCAGACTGGCCAAAGAGACTTGGCTAGTGGAAATAACTCAGCTAATGGCAGAGTAGCCCTGGCCGCTTCCAATACGCAACCTACTGTCTCAAGCCCACGGGCAAATTTTTCACCCATCTGGGCTAAATTCAATTACACAAAAAAAGGGGAAAAAAAAACAGGGCAGTCATGGCATCTAACCCCAACTGCTCCCAGGGCTGCCCACCGCTCCAGGCAACTGTGCTCCCTGTCCCCTAGTGTGTGTGCATTCACTAGTGTGTATGTGGTGTTTCACTGAATGGATGGGTTAAATGCCGAGGTGAAATTTCCCAGTTGTGGGACTAATAAGGGTCACTTACTTACAATTCATTCAACGCACCAGAGCACTCTCCACTTGCACACTGTATGACAACAAGTGCGAATGTGTAGTGTTCTCTGCGGAGCCTACTGGATGACGGAAAAGACTTCCTCCACCATCAAGATGTATTTGGCTGCTATTTCTGCATGTCATGTGACATCACAAGTGTCAGCAAACAACCTTTAATATGCAGCTTTTTGAGAGGTGCGCACAGTTTATGCCCAATTTCTAAGCCTTTGATGCTGCCATGGGACCTCTCCAAGGTACCGGATGCGCTATCTCAGCCACCGTTCGAGCCGCTGTTATGACAGTTCTGCTACTCGGACTGGTTTTCACTAAATGAGTTAGTGATCTGAAGGCATTTTCCGTGCACCCCACATGCTTACACTTTGAAGCGCATGACACTAAGGTCACTCTGCTTCCTAACCATGCATTTGTGCCCAAAGTCAATGACGCTTCCTATACCTATGTTGGAGCATATCACTCCTTTTTATTCTGAAGAGGAGAAGAGGTTGCACTGCCTAAGTCTGGTCTGTGTGTTACACATTGACACAGAGTGGACAAAAAGCTTTAGCAAAATTAATCAACTTTTAGTGTCCGGGCTGCCCCATGCTATGGGTCACCCACCTCATCCCAGCATTTATCTGATTGGATGGTGGAAATGATCCATTTGGCTCACAAGGCTGAAGGTCTCAAGCTCATTGAACCAGAGGAGTGGCTGCTTTGTGGGTTCTTTTCAGGGGCATTTTTGTAAAGGACATTTGTGCTGTGGACAGCATGGCTTTGCTTTCCTACTGCATCTACTTTGCCAGTCAGTTTGGAAAGCATGCAATCCAGGAGTTGACTATATCTTTCTCACAGTGAGGTGAAACAAATGCTGAAAGAGAACGTATTGTTACTTGCATAAGCCTGGTTCTCTGAGACAGGAGTGAGGTATCTCACCAAACTTTCGCTCTTGCATTAGCTCGGGGAAGAGCATGCTGGAGAACGGATGGACATGGGAGTCCCCACAATTTATAAGAGTTATCAAATCACGCTTGTGATTGGTCTGTCAGTTGGTACTGTCAGACATGGTGGAACTGGTGCTTCCGTTATGGTCATGCAGAGAGTGTTTCCCATTGTGAGATACTTCACTCCTGTTTCAGGGTTTATACAATTAACCGCACATTTGATAGGACATTGACTAGATATTCAATTTTCTTTATTTCCTCTCTTAAATTTTTAATGAAACAAACGTGCAAAAATGACCAGACCTACATTTTCTCACTCCTGAGAACACAGAGAACAAACTACAACCAAATGTTGTTTAAAAGTATTCTTGGGTAAATTTTGCTGAACATAAAGGCTCCGAACATCAAAACACCAGCGCGTTACTCTTTAAGGGAGCATCCAAAAAGTGCAGAACCTGTACAAGCGTGAAGGTTTACATTTGAACACATTGAAGGTTGTAGAGGCTGTCCTGGTTATCAACAATGATTGTTGGCTTACTAAACAGGTGATGTTACCGTACTGGATCTGATCTGTGGCACGTTAGTAAAGATTTTGTTTTTCACTGTTCATTTTACAGCCACAGAGCATCTCATACAGCCATATCACCCTCAAACAGACCACTGTGCACTTGTGAATAACATTATTCATTCAGTATTATTCAGCAAATCTGGTGTGAAGCGTCATCAAATCATACACATGCTTGATATTTTAAGGGGGATTGATTTTATGAGGCTAAACGACTTAAATATGCATCATGGCAATATGTGTATGTGTATGTACAAGGAGTGATGGAGGTACACGGCAGGTGGTTAAATCTCTGAAGAGGTATGGGACTGTAAAAAGGTTTGGAAACCACTGGGCTACACCGATGAGCCACAACATTACAACCATTATTAACAGATCAAGCGAATAACATTGATTATCTCATAACAACGGCACGTCAAGGTCTGGGATATATTAGACAGTAAGTATATAGTCAGTTCTCGTGTTGTATGCAGGAGAAATGGACAGGCGTGACGACCTTAGTGACTTTAACAAATGTCAGATCACTGTGACAAGACAACTGGGTCAGAGCATCTCCGAAATGACAAGGCTTGTGGGGTGCTCAGCAGAGTGACTACCTATCTATAGCGGTTCAAGGATGGACAAACAATGAACAGGCAACAGGATATTGGGCATCAATGGCTTATCAATGCGCAAGAGCAACAAATAATAATGATAATTATTTTGTATATAGCATTTTTCATGCTGGTGGCAGCTCAAAGTGCTTTACAGACAGGTGATAAACAGTTATACAAGAAAGTATTAATTTAGAATCATAAGCAAAGAAGAAAGTTGCCTGGTCTGATAAGTCCTGTTTTCATCTACAATGGATAGCTGGGTATATGTGCTCTATTTACCTGGGGAAGTGTTTGAACCAGGATGCACTATGGGCAGAAGAATGTGTGCCACACTGCAGATGGTTTGGGGAACATAAGGAGTTTAAGTTCTTGCCCTGCGCTAATGTCTTGGTTCCAAACACCACAGGGCACCTTCAGAGGTCTTGTAGAGTCAATGCCTCAGCTGGTTGGGGCTGTTTTGGCAGCACGCGGAGGACCAGCAGCATATTAGTCAGGTGGTGATAATGTTTTGGCTCATCAATGTATTATAAGTAAGTTTCAAGCACACGGGTCTCCGTTCTTTTCTCTGTGAAAATAAACGTGTTGGCTGGGGAACCCAATTGTACGATACAGAAACAGACTAAAAAAGCACAGTCATTCCTTCATTAATTCACAGGCAAGACAAAACATTCTGATAACTAGAGGTTACTTCAGGACATCACTTCAGCCTGAGTCTGAATTAGGCGGAAAAAGAAAACCCTAAAGACCTGAGGAGCCCTCTGTCCTGCCAAGAAAGAAACTAAGTCATTGCCTACTGGAATCCACAGTGCCTCTCTGTCCTGCCCAAAGGTCAATATGTGAACGTTGTCCTCATCACTATCAAGATTGGCTCTAGCGTGTCAGCAGTTTGAACAGAGTAACACGGATATAACAATGATATATTTAATGGATTGTTGCAGTAGGGATGACACAAGCAGCACACAGCATGTTTTCAGACAGATGAGTAGCCATGTGCAGGCTGCTGCAGGTGAGCACATCTCTGAGAGGCAATGGTCCTGCCTCACAGAGAGGGCAGCAGAGGGTGTGGACGTCGCTGCGTGCACTGACCTGGGCTGCGCGCCATCCTGCCACTCACCAACAGGGCCTCCTGATTGTCAGCCAGAGCCTGCTTGGCCAAATAACGCTCCCTCTTGATCTTCAGCTCCAGAGACTCAGGCACATCCGGAACCATCCAATCAATCACACGCAGCACAAAAAACACCACATGCTACAAAATGACATATTTTAAGGCATTAGTGCAATTCTTTATACATAAGATTAACTATAGTTACTAGATATAACACTGAAAATAAGCTAGAAAATTAACGTCACACTATAGAGGATAAAAACAACAAATTAAGATGACAAGCTAATTAAAGCTACACTATGTACATTTATATGTTCTTTTTTGTTTGTTTGTTAAACTTGCTGAAACGTGTAGCATTACTGAGTCAGGAGGAAAAAACATGTCACACATCTATATGTATCAACGTCACATGACTCAAAAAGTGACTCTAGTTCAATGTCTCAAATGCAAAATCAACTTCATAGTGATGATATGATGACAACAATAGATAATACGCTTACATTCTTAGAACATATGTCCTTTAGCAAGTTTTTTTTGTTTCCTTTTTTAACACACTCGCAATCATCAGATTCATCCAGTTGGTAAAGGGGTCCGAAACACAAGCCCACGTTACAAAATATTCTCCCTCACACTGTGTGCTATTACATATTTCCAAAAAAGATATCTACAAATCCCCAAAATTTACAAAGTGTAGCTTTGATTGGTAAATTAATTCTAAATTAACAGAACGCTGGGGCGGCCGGGTGACCAGGTTCCTTTCTGTGTGGAGTTTGCATGTTCTCCCCGTCTGTGTGGGTTTCCTCCGGGTACTCCGGTTTCCTCCCACAGTCCAAAGACATGCAGTCAGGCCAATTGGACATGGTGAATTGCCCCTAGGTGTGAGTGCCCCTAGGTGTGAGTGTGTGAGTGTATGTGTATGTCTGTCTGTCAGCCCTGTGATGGACTGGTGACCTGTCCAGGGTGTATCCTGCCTTCCGCCCAATGACAGCTGGGATAGGCTCCAGCACCCCCCGCGACCCAGAAGCAGAAGCAGCTTAGAAGATGTGTGTGTGTGTAACAGAACACTGCAAATCCTAGGTTATGAATAGCATTTTTGAAACTAAACTTTATCTACTACATGTGTAGTGTACTTTGTAAAAGAACAAAAAAACCTAATAATTCAAACAAGCTTTCCTGTGTCTTCTATTATAAGTCTGGTTTGACAAGGGAGGTTTTCTATTCTTTTCTAAGTGTAAGAGAATGTACTGTCTGTAACAATCAACCGAATGCTACAGATGCAAAGTATGCTGCACTATTCTTTTATGAGGAAAGGTCCCTGCATGCAACTGAAGGACAGCTTCTGGAATTGGTATAAATTCACTAAAGGATTCAGTCTGAGAGGAATGGTGAGTGTTTACCTCAAATGCAATGATGAAGCCAAGTCTGACTGCAAGAAGTTCCCAGTATACTAGAGTGTAGTTCCCATTGTCATCTCGAAAAGCTTTGTACCTGAAAAACAATCACAGCTCTAAAGTGAGAGTAACTCTTTAACGCTCAGGGACTTGACGTTCATTTAAGGAGCAACTACGGCCTCCAGTGGTAAAACTGCTACAGTGACTGTGAGATTAACCCTTTAAACCTTAAGGGCTTGCATTGTAGTCCCACATTTCCTAAGCTCTTCACCCTACAAAGCTCTACACCCTAACTAGAAAACTTGCATATATATATACATACACACACACACACATATGTGTGTGTATATATATATATATATATATATATATATACACATTTATGCAAGTTTTGTAGTTGATATATATATACATATGGCACTATACATGGTACTAAATGGCAGTTGTATCATATATATATATATATATATATATATATATATATATATATATATATGATACAACTGCCATTTAGAACAATATGAACTAGCTGATAAACATGGCAGTTTAATCTGCATTTATATACTGGATTTAACAAAAAATGTGAGGATAGAAAAGGATACAGATAGATATGAGTTCATTAATTATTTAGTGAAATTCTTTCCAGTTGCTATGATTATTTGCATGACTGTATTACTATGTATAACTGACACATTAGCAATTACCTGCACATGCCATGGCTGGAGTAGTTGTAGCTGGGTGGAGCGTAGGCCAATGTAAAGTTGACATAGCCACCTAAATCATTATCGAATTTATACTGGTACAGCAGCCGAGGCAGGAAATCAGATGTAAATGCAATGAGGAAAGCCTAATAAAGAAAGAAAGAAAAAAAATAATTCTAATGGTTCTCTCACACCATCAAAGCATACGCTACACAAACAGTTGGTATTAAGCAAAGGACCTGCATAAAAAACAAACTGTTGTTTCACTCACAGAATAAAAGTAAAAATAAAAAGTAATAAAAAGTGTAGAAAAAAGCAAAAAAGTAAAAAACAAATTCTGCTGACTCACATTTACTATGACAGACACATGTGAAAGGGCCTCCAGGATGATAAACCAAACGCCGATGTTCTGCGCTCGCTCAGCTACAGGCCGCCGGTACTCACATACAAACTTGTGAGCGTCCAGTCTAACTTCTGCCCAGTTATTGAGAAGGGCAAAGAGAGGGGCCAGTGGGAATGCGGCTACAAAGATGGTGATGAAGCCGAACTGCAGCACTGTGGACAGCGGACAGTGATTAGATTTCATTTACTAATTGAAAAGAGACAAATTACACAATGAATCCTTAACAAATCAGCTCCACCACCTATAATTAAATAAACAGTGAATGCAGTGGATGGCACAAAAGCAACCTTACTGCTTCTTTTCTTCTAAAATACTGTGTCCAAGCAGTTGCTCAGCATATTTACGCAGTATCTTACCAATCTCTAAGTATTCGTCAAAGAGCCCCTCACACTCGATCAGCTCATAGTCCTGCTCCCAGCGCTGGGGCTCTAGACCACTCTGAGCCTTCTTCACTGAAGACAGAGCCTTTTTCTGTCTCCATGCTTTTACTTTACTGCAAACAAACATACAGGGATAACAGACAGAGCATGAGAAAATATGAAGACAGCTCTAATGTACTGAGATTACTTGTAGTGTTAAAAAAGAATCTACTAATAGAATTCCAGAGGATATAAGGTAGCCTGAGCTTAGAGTGAGTGATGCATTATTGAAGAGAGCAGAAAGCTCTGCCTGTGTGAAGGACATCCTTTTATTCAAGTAGGGAATGTGTTCTTTTAAAAAATAGGAAAATGGTGCACTGTTGGCTTATTTGTAGCAGTTTGTAGATACACACCACCCACACATGTGCATATACTGTTTTAGAAACATAGTTATCATGAAACCTCTCTCTGTTTTTTCCCGTACCTCTCTCACACTCACACATACAAAAATGTAAAAACACACACAGGAATGTTTGTTTTTATACAACATCAAAACATGGGGTCATACATGTGTCTCACATATTTTAGGCTATAGATGTTACTATGTGCATAAGCTCCACTCTTGCTTCAGAGCTGAAAAAAGACACAGGTATTTATTTCCATTCTTCCACTGTGAGACGAAAACTCTATGAGTCTATGAGCGCTATGAGTCAGAGAGGATGGGTAACTGTAAAGAAATCGTTACTGAAAAAATTAAGCAGGTAAAAAAGAAGAGCATTTGCAAATCAAATGAAGTTTCTGGTGTTCTCAGAACAGAGTCCAGACCTCAACAGCACTGAATGTGTTTGAGATTACTTGGATCGTAGGAGGCAGAAAATGCAACCTGAAGACTTCTAAGACTTTAGAGGTGTGGAAAAACATCTCGGCAGACTTACTTCGAAAGTACTGCACAAAAGTAACAGACATTTCAATCAGACACATTTCATTTAATATCCATTCAAAATGGCTATTAAGTACAAGTAATCTATTTTTCAATATATTTCTGAGGAAATCAGATATACAATAATCCATTTGTATAAGAAAAGAGCAAGTGCAAGCAAAATTACTCTAAAAAAGGAGTTTCTAAAATTGGAGTTCAAAAATAACTATTAGAGAGATGAGATTTCTAGTAACCTACAAGACCCAGCAGACCACCAAAACTGGCACCATCAGATAAACAGTAATCAAAGCTTGCAGAGATTGGGGAAAATCAGTTCAGACCTCAACAGCGTTGAATGTGTTTGGGATTTCTTGGATAATGAGAAGCAGAAGATGCAACCTGATGACTTCTAAGACTGAACTTTGGAGATGTGGAAAAAGATCTCTGCAGATTCTTTGAAAAACTGAAAGCAAGTCTCCTGCAAAAATGAAAGCTGTAATAAAGAAAAAGTGTGGAAAAACTAGCCCACTGTGTGGGCTAAACGCACACATGGAACACACTAGCACATTTCCAGTACTTTCTATTAGCCATATTCACAACATAGATAACATATTTTTCTCTTTAATGATCAAAACTGGCATTTTTAACTTATATACGAAAAACTTGCCTATCAAAATAACTCATATTCAAGAAAATATCTACTGATTGCAATCTTGGCTGATTTTGATTGTGCATCCCTATTAAGTATCTATAAATATATATAATAAGATTCAGTTTTAAGAAAAAATAAAACAAGGAGCTTTTGTAAAATGCAATTTACAAAGTGAAGACCAATTTTTTGGCCATAACATTATAGATTAGCCCCATTTTTCTTACAAAGTCAGGACATTTTTGTATTCAAAGTGTACAAAACCCACACTTTCACACACACACACACACACACACACACACGCTTTAAAACATGCTATACGACAAGGTTGCACTGCAAACGTCAGCATTAGTAGGTCTATTCCAGCTGGCTTCACAGTGCCAATGCTGCAGCACTAGAGCCTTAATGCAACACTCTGCTTTACCCTTAAGACTGCTGACTCACTGACTCCAACAATCAGCTCAATGCCTGGCATGCATTCTGTACTCTAGACTTATTATACAGTAATTAAGACTATAAACACTATTGTAGATCAGTAAAATATGCTCATATACAGTGTATCAGATATACTCACACTGCACTGTACTCTAGACAGAGGAAATCAATGTAGAGGATAAGAGGTTCAGAAGGAAATGAAATATAAGGAACCTACGGTATGACAAACTCCTGAACGTTGTTGATGAGCTGTTTTCCCATCATGATGATGAAAAGCTGCTCAGCCAGCTCAATCAGACAACCCCCTGGGCCGCACTGCAAAACACCCACACAACAGGAAACCATATGTATAATCATACATGCAGTAACACAGTAAAATGAGTAATGAGTAAATGTTTAGATTAAACAGAAACAGAGCTCATATACACTGTCTGTTAAAAGTTCGGGTACATCTAGCGTTTCAAAACATTTAAGGTTTTCTTTGTCCATTTGCAATAACCTTATATTAAAAACTAACCATAAACCAATATCACATGTAAATATCTGTGACAATTTGAGAAAATAGTTGAGAATAGTAACAAAGCCCAAACATTTTATCAACTTCATCAACGACGTCAGCATTCACCGGCACTTGCAGCCTTCAGGTGTTTAAACGCTCAAAAGATTTTCAATATGTGCTTTTAAAGTAAAACTGTCAAATCATTATTTAGAGAAAACATACTATACCAAGGTGGACACTTTGATTAACATAAAGCTGAGTGTTACAAAATATACCCAAAGTATTAGCAAATAGCTGCTTATAACTATTGTGGGTATTTTTTCTTAATTAACTGACCCTTTGGTAAACCCTTCCTCTAAATACTGACTGTATTTCTAGCTTATGCCTGACTGTAATCACGACTTATGCCAGTAACTAGGCCCCCCGGACAAGAACTTTACAATATGCAGCAACATTATGCAAACCATATGCCTGATATTTGAAGTTTGGAGAGTGAGAAAATTTTGACTCATTTCATGAACTGAAGGCCCATGCCAGAATCAAATGATAAACGCGGCACCCACACAGGGAAAAATTTGCTGAGTAAAACACAGGGTGAGAAATCTATAGTAGATCCTTCCAAAGGAGCTAGACATTCAGGAGAGAATCAGCAGAAAAGCCACACTGAAGGTCTACCTATTTAGGATAACTGAGTTATCCTTCTACAGCCTACAGCACATCCCAAAAATAGAGCCAATACAAAGTGATGCCTGCAAACCCTCCTATGTTAATTGATGCAGCCTTCCATAAACAGTGCTTGCAGCAAGTAGTCAAAGTGGGCAGGGCTTAGCAAAGGATCAACTAAAAACTAACACTGACAAAATTTGAATTTCAAAGGAGAGGAAGGTGTCACCAAATACTTTACGGGTAAGAGGAAACTCACTTGGGAGAAAGAATGTATTGCAAACAATCAAACCAGAACTCACATCTTCGTTCCTCATTCCAAACAAAGTGCCATAGTGACCGGGGTAGCCGACAAATCTGCCACGGGAAAATGAAAGAGTCAAGTCTTACAAGAAGCCATTTTTAACACGTATAAATCATGGAGATAAATGACATAAACTGAATTTGTAGATACCTGGCCAGTAAGAATGTAACAATTCCAATATGTATGGAAAACATTAAATTTGAAAAAGTGTATTAAAATTTAGAACAGTTTTCCCAATACTCTATTGAGGGTCTCTCATTTATCCTCTTTTGCGAAAACCATGGTCAATAATCAGTATTATGGCTTCTGGGTGCAGCACATCAAAGTAAAGTACGTAGGGAGGGTGACTGGCTTGTGTTATGCTGTGTTTTTTTCATGAATCAATAATAAATGGCAAAGGTTGTGATTTGCAGGGTTTATATTGTTGAAAGGTGGCACAACAGGCATTGAAAAAGTTCTACTGTTTTATTTATCTGAGCCAAACCATTCTGCGTAGTGTGTAATTAGAGCTCTGTAGAATCAAGACACAACAAAATATCAAAAATCTAAATAAATCTTGACCTCAGAATTCAAAAACATTTTGGACATCTCACACTACTCTGACCTCCTTAACCTGTTCATACTTACATGTCCTCATGGGAATCATGAATTTTAATTTTCACTGTCATTTTTTTTAGACAACATCTGATAGGCACTGGAAATCTACACATTTCTGCCCTCTGATCACTTTGTTTCTTTTTAATTATTTCTTTATTAATCACTGCATATTCATTAGTCTTCTCCTTAGTCACTGTTACATAACTCATTGTTTTGCTGTGTCACTAATTTGCTAAGGAGGATATGGTTCCCCCTGAGTCTTTGTTCCTTTCAAGGTTTCTTCTTCTTGCTCTCAAAGTTGCCCGCAACTCACTCATTAGGGGTCTGGACCTGGATTTCAGTAAAGCTGTAAAAAACGCTGTACATATATATTTTAATTGCACTGAGAATTGAAAATCGTACGGAACTGCAATTTATCGTTAGGCTCCTGGCGTGTTTTCATGTATACAGTTAACATTAACATATTAATATATATATTAATAACTCAAAACACAGCATTCAGGCACACCTTATTTTTTTTCTGTGTCGTAAAATGTATTGTACTGTGACACCATCATATCGTATTGAACTGAATTTTAGTGCATCATTACAACACTACTGGCCAGTGTTACAGGACTGCATCAAAAAAACATGATGCAACAAGTCTGATACCAAATATCTGGTTATTTTCAGTTATTTACCTTCCCTTGAAGAAGGCTACGTAGAAAGGGGAGGAGTAGAAGTTGACAAACTGGAAGATGAACACCTTAAACGTAAACGCATCCTCATACTGCGTCTGCGTCCTGTGCATTTCTGTAGAAGTGAAGTTCTAAACTTATTCAGATGAGACTGACCATGAAAACAAAATTATACTAAACATACACAAATATCTCTCAATACAGTCACACAAAATTTTAATTCAGTAATTTCTCAACATGAAATCTATAATATGAATTATCTCTTTGTAAATATTAGTTGAATGCCTGAATAAGTCGCAGTCAAACTTAATTATTTATCGATTTCCATTTTCAATCTAAGCTGACAGCATCTGCCTCTCTGCGTCAGAGTGGACTGGTTTAGAGCAAAAAAGCTAGATGTCTGTCACTACATATTGAGCAGAGTGTTGTTTTATAGGCCTGAGGGCCAGCAGCAGAACGCTTACCCCATTTAGTGAGCTGCTCGGCCAGTGCAGTATACACCTGCCCCATCAGCAATATTAGAGCCAGGTTCACCATACTGCTGGAGATGTTGGCAATGTTCCCAGCCTAGAAAACACACACACAAACACACGCAGATTAAGAGCTACTGCAGGTGGTTGTATTGATGAAGTGGTGAAAGGAGCAACTTAATTAATTGATTCTTATCGAATTTTTTACCTGTGTGCGCAGTACAGAGCTCCCAGTCTCATACATCATCACGCTCACTATACTGCGATAGATGATGACAGTGACCAGGAAAATCATCACCACACACAGCTGAGGAAAGAAGGAGCGATAATGAGCCAGACCATAGATATGACCAAACTGCTGATGAGCTTAAAAGGAACACTGGTTCCAATCAATCCTCACTCTCACCATTATGACAATGACCATAGAACCAGTCAGCATGCGGGAGATCCGGGCCTTCTCCGGGAAGTAAGGCTCTTTCACCCCAGTCACAGGGTTTTCCTCCATTGCAGGGGCCATGGCTGCAAACTCTGGACGTGGGGGCTCCTAAAAATCCAGTGGTTTAGGAAAGAAAAGTGTTCTCAGCTGTTTCAGTTTTTATATAGCGGTTAACATATCAGTCTAGTAGAGGTGATGGGAAATTGGTGATACATATATAGCACACATATAAATTAGATAATCATGATATTCAATAAGGAATGCACAGTTCTTCTTATTTATGCCCTTAATTTTCTAGATATTTTGAAACATTAAAATGAATAAAACACTTTTCTGTACTGTTGCACTGTTTTTAATGTCTATAATGTACTACTGCATAAATGGTTCCTACAGGCACATTTATACATTAAGTGTATTTTAACTCACTCTCTCACTCATATTTAGCAGGCTGAAGATTCTCCACAAGTGGTGCCTTTAATACTCAAAAAATTTGGTACTTCACATTGATGGCACTCCATGTCCTTCTTAAAAATAATTCTGAATTATATCAAAGTAATCAAATCTAATCATGGTGAAATCTGATATTTAATGCTAAACTGACTCATTTCAGACACAATGTCTGCTGCTGTTTATTCCATACCTCCTCCTCATGAAAGTCCATGCAGTCCCAGTGGTGGGCCAATGTGGCGTTCTTGCGTTTCCAGTACTCCAGGAAAGTGACGGCCCAGAAGGACATGAATACGCTGAAGAACACTGTGCCAGGGTGATCAAACAAGTAGCCCACCTAGAGCAGGAGAAGAGACACACTTAAACTAAAATATCTTTTATGTATTGTCTAACTGTAACGCTCACTGTGTGCTTAGCAATTTTCAATCTACTGGGTAAAGCTAAACAAACAAGTATTTCAATGCTCTTCATGCATATGGCAAATAAAAAGCTTTTATCTTGAACAGAACACATATTGCCAAACAACTTTGAGAAACTTTACAATAACATACAAATAAATTAGGCTATGTATCTTATCACACCTGAGCCATGGGGCAAATGTCTGACATATTCCAAGGTTTGCAGGTTTCGCAAAGAGGACACATCAGATACCGGCCTCCACTTTCACAGATTTCTTTTCTGTAAACAGCATATATATAACTGGTCAGACTTACTAAAAAAGGTGCTAATTACTGACAGTCTATGAACACTTTGCACTGTCAAATGATTACAGAGCAATGTGTAATGTGAACTAAAAAGAGTCAGAACTCTGGACATGCATGGAAAAAATTTCCCTGGCCTTTGTTGCACTTTTAAATGGTAAGAGATAATTTTCCCTTTTTAGTATTATTTAGTCAATTATATTGTATGGTAAGAGTGGGCAAAAACATTATGTCACAATACTGCCAAGAAAAGTGTACTGTGACATTATTTATCTCGTTAACAATAAAAAATTGTCAAATTGCCCATTCCTATTGTAAGGTATGTAAAATGTTTAGATTATAGAACAACAATAATGAAGCTGTATTTTGTTTTGAACTAAACAATGTTTTTGTATTAAACTAAATAAAGCTGAACAAAAAAGCTAATTCAGCAGGTTATCTATTAAGAACTTCCTTGCAAAGGAAAGGGACAATTTCATATACATGAAATAATAAATGTATGAGCTGTGCAGCATAAGCATGTGTAATATATATATATATATATATATATATATATATAAGCTTTTTGTATGAAAGTTTGTTTGTGCCATGTAGGAGGAAAAAAGGTTTATCCTTCTGGTTCAGGTTCAAATGGTGACTCAGGTCAGAACAATTACTTATTTTTTTAAGGTTCTGACTTAGTAAGTTAGTAAATCTAAAAAAAGATTTACAACTCTTCTAGAA
Source organism: Colossoma macropomum (assembly GCF_904425465.1). Classification (NCBI taxonomy): domain Eukaryota; kingdom Metazoa; phylum Chordata; class Actinopteri; order Characiformes; family Serrasalmidae; genus Colossoma; species Colossoma macropomum. Next base: position 10,577,823 of record NW_023494802.1, on the reverse strand, counting down.
AGTACACAATTATTTCAACAATTAATTAAAAATATATATATATTTCCACAAACTAAGTCAGAAATTCAAGAAAATGAGTAATTACTTTGACATTCTAGTTTGAAGCACACGTTCATTTTTGGCTGGAGGAATAAGCTGTACTTCCCTGCTGAATGCATTACGAAACTATGCAAAAACCTGGTGTAAAATTGTGTAATCAGGTAAAGTCTCTAATTCATTATACTGACCACATCCTGGTTGTTTGGGAACTGTATGATTTTGAGCGTAAGCTCTTTATGACTGACACTTATGCATTACTAAAGAGTAGCTTCAGTAATCACTTTATTAGTGATTCATCTACTTTAAAGAGTAGTGACTGCAGAGCCAAAGAATTTCAATCTGTGATTATTGTTTGAAAAAAATGTCAAAACCTCCTCTTTAATAGTCTTGTAAATATACATGAAAATATTATGAATTAGATAAAAAATAAATAAATAAATGTGTTGGAAAACCTCTCTTTTCTGTCTCTGAACACAACAATGGCAACTTCATTATAATGATCTCCTCACATATTTTGTGCTTTAAGCGGATAACTCTTATAAATGAATATGCAATGAGGCAAAAATACAAAAGAACAGTGACCGCCCCTTTGGTCTTGCTATGGGCGGTAAAGCATCGTACTTCTGTATTAAATCTAGACAGCCACTTTCTAACACCAAAATAGAGTTGCAATGGCTTAATTTGGACGTGGGTTGAGAATTACCGGCCTGAACTGCTTTCACATATTCAGATATTAACATAAGACAGTACATGAGTGTCTCTCTCCTGAAAGGTGCACATCAGTACATTAGTTTGATCTGCAGATCAATAGCGCTAATAGCACAAGCACATGAAGAACTGCATCAGTGGCTCTGCAGGCAGCAGAGTCATTGACTTTGATCTTTTCTCTCGCTCTAAGCTTTGTGTTCTGTCTCTATAGTGCAGCACATTTGTCCCAACACCATCCCATCAGCAGTCTCAATGCAGGTTTGGTCAAAAGTTGCTATGGAAACAGATGAACAGCACCAAACAGGCACTGACAATATATATTTTGTTGCTGGAGCTAGACAGATACGCTTCGATCAAGTTTAGCACAAGCTTAACTGAAGCGCAGAGCACCAGTGACAGTGTGTGTGTGTGTGTGTGTGTGTGTGTGTGTGTGTGAGAGAGAGAGATACTGACGCTGGGGTGTTGGAGCTCATCGTCATGATGCCGGACACAAACACAAATGTTCCAACTATTGCTGCAGGAAGGAGCCACGCTGTGTAAAAGCCTATAGATAGAAATCAGATCAGATATAAAAACACCTGCACAGTTTCCAACAACAGTGAAACTTCACATCCTTATCTATTTCATCATGCATTCATTGCAGTATTATTTGACTGATATAAATATTATCATAATTTCATGTTAATGCTGCCAGCTTAGATAATATGTGTCATTTTAACCAGTGCTTACTCACCAAGCCATGCAAAATAAAGGGCAATTTTCTCCCCAAAGTATTCTCGGATGTGATCCAGGGGCTGGTATTTGTACCATTTCGACCAGCGGGCCCAGTGGCGATACAGAACCTGTCTCTTGTTTAACTGGTCAGGAGGGATCTCATATCCTGGAAGCTCAAATGGCCCCTAAGCAACACAAATATTAGTGACATCTAGAGTATGTATTATCTTTGCTATTTATTATCTATGTGATACTGTTCAAAAAAATGGAATCACTATGCACAAATATTTCAAAAGTGGTGATTCACTTTGCTACGGTTATTATTATATAACAGATTATTATGTAATTTTGTCATTTAATAACTCATTATTGTTCTTGAAATACTTTAATATATTGAATAAAACTGCGTAAAAAGTGAGTAAAAATACCTTTTTTATCTAGTTTGCACTGTTTCAATCTATGTTATACTTCATGTAAAAAAAAATTATTATTACTATGATAAGAGATTTCTGGCTTTTAAACAGTAGCGAACATTATGCATCATCACACAATGAAGACAGAACATGGCTGTGGCTAATCATCTCTACTGGGACAAGGCTGGTCTCTTACTTCATGAAGGGGAAACGCTGCTTTAAAGGCCCCTTCGTTTAACAGTCGAGCCACTCCAACCTCTGCACGCTTCCGTTTGCCGTATACAGTCCTCGCTAGGATCTCATATACCTGGACAGAGAACAAGTAATAACATTAAGGCTATCAGGATTACCCAAATAAACTCAATTAACTGATTTAAAAAATCAAGTAAAATGTAGCTTCTCTATAAATCGACAATAATAAGCAATAATAGGTTAAATTCTTCTACTTGTCTCTCCCACAGAGCACAATGAATGGGCTTATTTATAAGTACATATATGTTTTGCCACATGATGTATTTTTAAAGATTTTGGAAGGAATGCTTTCTAGTTCCTAGTTTACTGCAGTGTTTGAAAAGCTATGTATGGTTTGTTATTCAGTTAAGTACTTTTTATGGTTGCTTAAAAATAAACTTAGATTACTTCATTAATGTACAAAATAAACAAAAGATTACTCAGTTGCTCAAATAAGATGAACAAACATGAACAAATAAGTATAAAAATAGACATAGTCACAGTCCTGAATTACATCTACTCACCATATTCCTACAAATGAAGGCTTTTTAATAAATGAATGAATAATTTTTTAATAAATGAAGTATGGACTCTTGCAAAGTCCATACTTAATTTATTAAAAAGCCTTCATATACAACTTATTCATTTTTCAGTGCTAGAAAAAGCAGAAACCGATTTTTAACAGAAAATTACACAGAGGCCTCAACAACTAAATATAACATCAACATTTTCATTATTAAAGTGTCCACCCTTTGGCTTTATTACAGCTTCCATTCTTTACAGGAGACTTGCTTTCAATTTTTCAAAGAAATCTGAAGGGATATTTTTTCATACCTCCAAAGTTCAGTCTTAAAAGCTGTTGCATTTTCTGCTTCTCATAATCCAAGTAATCCCAAACATACTTCACATCTGAAGCAAGAGTTTGATTTTCTTAAAGATGACAGCTTTAAGTACTGTTTATCTAATGATGACAATTTTGGAAACTCCTTTTACACTTATTTCACTTTTCCTCTTCCTTATGCAAACAGATCACATTATATTTAATCCCCTCAGAAATATCCCATGAAAAATAAAAACTTAATGACCTTTGCACAATACTGTATATCAAACGATGTTCAAACAGTGCACTCACAATGCGATGTCTCTGTGTGTTGGTAAAGTAATTCTCATGGTCCTCAGAGCCCAGAAATCTTATAAAATGATGAGATAAAAACAGCATTAGTTTCACATTCTGAAATAGCAAAAATATCAAACTAATTGCTCAGCCACACAGCATGTGCTCTTACTTTTCCATCTTGGACTTGCGAAAGGCACATGTGTAGTAGTCCACAGGCCTGTTGGGCACAGAGTCTGCCATGATGTTTGGCACGTAGAGTTTTTGGAGAATCTGGGCTGAGGTGTTAAAGTCTGGATGTGGCTGTGCCTGTGGGTAAACAAATAATTTCAGTGTGTTAAACTCCCAGCTCATACTTGTTTACAATAAAACTTCCATTACCTCTGTGATTGCCATGCAGCACTGAGAGATTCTGCACTGGTGCTTGGGGATAATAGCTCTATAAAAGAGAGTAAAATCGAATAGGCTGGAATGGCTGACCTGTAGTGGTGCTCTGAGACACAATTCTTCAGCATAGTACAATAACACATCCCAGGGAGCGCTGAGCTTCAAATAGTGTATTGTTTTTTTCGCACTGGATGATTCCTCCTGGTGACAGAGACAAAACAAAAGACAGCACACAGTTCTTCATTCAGGACCCAGATGAGTACAGAAGAGAAGACAGACTACTGAAGAACAGCAGCACGGATGGCTGCACCTTTTCTAACAGCAGGCCAGCACTCTGGATATTCTGGATGAATTTGTCCCTCCATCGGGCCAGCTGAGCTTTCCTCTTCTCAGATCTGCTCTCCTCCTGAGCAGCCTGCTCTTCTTCCACTTCCTCAGCCTCCCCTCGGCCTTTCCCTCGGGCTCTCCGCTTCCTACGTGACTTCACCTCCCACACCAGCACAAAATCTGCGTCAGACATAACAATTCACAAATATCAAAACTCCTTAACTTAAACAGGAACTCACCAAGTCTTGTGTTGGTTTGGCTCTTATTTGTCTTCATTTTTATTATTTATTTTATAATAAATCTGATTAATTTATAACATGGCATCTACATTTTAAAGGTTTGGATGCTTTTGTTATTTTATCTCTGTAAAATCCCAGGCTTATTATTTTGTAACTGCATCTACTACGATGCAAACTAACGTTAAGCATGATTAATTTTAAGCGTACTGCAAACATTAAGAGAGACAATGTAATCGTGTTCCAGAGGAAACCAAATGCAAAAGAGTTTTTCTAAAGGCAGACAAAAAATTTGCTTTACAATGTAAAATATTCAATTTTACTCCCTTTACAAATTAGCTTTACAATTTGTATAACATTACAGCCTTGTAATGTACAACACTGCAAGGCTGTAATGTTATACACATTAGCAAACAAGGCTGTAATGTTATCCACTATTTGATAGCCATAAATTTTAGAGCTGAACTCTCTTTAAAAGCTCAATAGAGTCTGGCATAAATCCCTGTTTGTTTGTTTGTTTTTTTTGTCTTAGCAAAGTTCTTAGTGCTCTTTACTGCTGAATGATTGTGTGTTTGTTTAGAACATATTCATCATGCAATGTAGTGCTCTCTTGCAGAGATCGTCTCTGCTTTATATGTAGGATTTCCAGTGCTGTGGTGCTGCATCATAGTTACTGAGGTGAAATCTCCATAGGCGCCAGTGCTGCACCAGAGGTGGCGCCAAGAGCAATGAAGCTTGTGAAACCAGAGACAAGCCTCTAAGTCTACTCCTGGGGCACCAGTGGCCTTGCTGAAACAGTTCTTGAAGAATTGCCATTTTAAAGACAAGTGTTATACATGTTGACCAAGAGGTCACGTGTACAGTCTGAGGCCAAAAGGACAGGGGTTCAAGTCTCCTCTGAGGTCTATCTGTTCACATGCCTGGCAGGTCCGTGCCATTTAAGGGGTTAACCATGATGGTGATCTGTGCCTGTGCTATTCATTGTAAAACAAAACAAAACTCTTGCAATATCAGTGCTTTACTGTCAGAACGTAAGCTAATACCAATAAATTCACAGAACCTTCATATCAGTCGCCAATATATTTGTCAGGCCATTACCAACAGTCACTGAAAACAAAGCTGGCTGGCATTTCAGTGGGAAGGTAACATAGGCCTTTTCTTTTATGCAACATATGAGCCAATCAGTTATATGTGTTCGCGCTGACATGCCTAGGAGTCTTCTCCAAGCATCCTGAGGCCATGATGATGTGTTTTTGGCAGCTTTCACATGCATAACAGGTGTCATGGGACTAGACATCTGTCTACCCAGGCTGGTGGTGCTGTTGTACAATGGAGGACAATAAAGCAATAAATAAATAACAAATAAAATTGCGAAGACAAATGGTTACCTATCTTAGTTTTTCCATCTCTGAAGTAGTTGCCCTGGTGGCTGAGCTAGCGGTGTGGCCGGCCTCTCGCAGTGAATGTAGATGGGATCATCATCATCAGCAGCAGCAGCATTCAGCTGGTTATACAAAACAAGCAGAGGTGGTTAATAAGCAGCTTACTTAAATATGATAGGGTAAACTTTTGATCAGCCTTGAAATGACAGTAAATCCAAGCAAATCATGTGAAGGAGATATGGTAATCTAAAGTTTTTGTCTTTAAAACTTCCTGAGTGGCCCATTTAAACATTACTTATCTTGTGTCAGTGTAGAGCAGAGCATGTGACTTAGATATTTTCATAAAACTAAAAAATAGGTGCTTTTTTCCTCCTCATTGGAAATTCTCTCTTGAAAAGTAGCACTGAGATGCCATTATGGATCAGACCATGTGACAAGTGTCTGAGACAGGCAACGAGAGGATAAGTATGGTGCAGTGTCAACTTAAAGGAAATCTAATAAACTGCACTTGCTAGAGTAATTAGTCAGAGGCTTCAAGGAGGGGTTGAATTATTCCACATTGATTGCGTTCATTGCCTTAATGTAACACAGGGGAAAACTGATGGTTTTAGGAGAGGAACATTACAGCCTGACAGAAATATGCCAAGACTGAAACATGTTTTAGCAGAAAAGGTAATAACTATCAATCTAAGTCAAAACCCAACACTGTAGGAAAGCAGTTCTCTAAAGAGTGTGCACACAGATAAAACATTAATGAAGGGCACTCACATATCTGGGTGGGATGAAGCCTCCATTCTGCAGGCTGCCATAGCAGTCCGCTCCATGGGTTTCTCCAGTGTAGTCCAGGTCCAGCAGAACCTCACGGTCCTTCAGCAGGTCCGAGCCTTTCTTCCTCAGCATGAGGCTCAGTGTGTCAGAAGCAGAAACGCGAGCACTCTGAAGTCCAGCGGTCAGCACACACTGCAAGCCCACAAACACAGCAGCTACACAAGCCTATGGAGCCAGTCACACATTCCAGTGCAGACACTCAAACAGAAGCAGTGTTGGATAAATTATGCGAGGAAATGAAATGAGAGGGAAAATGTGCTAATGCATTCCCTCAGAGGAAGGGCTAAGTGGACCAAAGAGAAGAAAATACACTAAGTGCTTCAGTGAAGGGGGAGAGAAGGAGGGGAGAGGGTCTGCCGCAAGCTCTGCCTCTGCCCCTCTCATTCACCGCATCCCTCTATCTCTCCAGCCCTCCATACAGAGAGACAAAAGCACTGAGCTACCGTAACTCTCCTAGCAGAGGAGCCTTATGTCTTCTCATCTCAGACACGCACAGACCAGTTTTTATGCTTTGTGAGGATGCGAGGTCTTACATACGTCCTGTATTAGAAATAAGTGACTATTTAAGAATAACAATTAACAAAAGCACAATACCACTTTTCCTTTTCTGATACAGATCCAATATTTTTCTATAAAAACCACTAAGATTTAAAATGAGCCATTTTTATTGAAGCACTTAAATTAAGATGAGCATCTAAAAGTAGGCTAACACTCTACCACTTCAGTACACAGCTAACAACATGGCATCACATAATGCGTATATGTCATTTTCAGGATAGATTTGTTGCATGACTTAGAACAGAGTCACTTTTTTCACCCTCCAATATTCGACCCAGCATTTTCTGCTAATACTGACTGGTATGAGATTGGTGCCATTGGTGATAACAAAATATCTCATATTCTTTATTTTTCAATTTTTTGTTTTTATGTATCATTTAAACATTGTGTGAATATTTCATGATCATGGACCAATATAAATGCTCCGAAATCACTTTGAATAAAACCTCTCAACATTAACTTAGATTATAAGTTCAACAGAATTTTATTTTCTCTTGTAAAGATATTATTTTGGAGATATATGTTTTTGTAGGACAACTAAAAGGAAGCACCTATATGTAACAATAACAATAATAATAATAATGATAATATATTCAATATGCATTATATATGCAAGTACCTATGTATGTGTTAAATTCATGTAAGTACCTATATGTAACAATGTGCTCAATATGTGTTAAATCTATGTAAGTATCTAAATGTAATAAGCATTTCAGGCATCACACTTTACTCTGATGGTCCCCTGTAGATGATCTAGAGATATTTAAATTATTAACAAACTTTCTCGTGAAGGTTTAGGAGTAGGTGTAGGTTTTGGGGTTGAAGTTAAGTTTAGGGTTAGGTTTAGATTTAATGGAATCTTCTACATGCAATTTCATGTTTAGTTGCATTTTATACACATTTAGTTTAATGTTAAAGACAAACTGAGCATGTGCAAAGCATTTACAGTGGTCTATCAAAATAAAGTGTTACTGAATTTTAATCCTATACTAACCTACAGTTCATTCACAAAATGTTTTGCTCTTTCAGATTAAAAAAAGAATCATGGATCATTTGTAAAAAGCACTTCGCAAAATGTGAGGACCATTTTGGCTGAAAGAGGGTAAGAGAGATACACTGGATTAGACACCACATTTCAGCACTACTTCTAGCTTGTTTTAGTGTAAAACAGAGTACATTTTCCGAAACAATTTTATTTGTGGCTTCAAATAAACATTTTTGTCACTTAAAATATCTTTCTTGAAAGGTATCACCCGTGCACTTCAACCCCTCTCAGTATGAGGGTCCACACTTAAATTCCACAAACTCATAACTTTCATACTGGTTTCATAGTTACTAAACAAAATGCCTGCAGTTTAAGGGGTTGAAACATCATAACTGAAACGTATTAACTGCAATTGTTTACGATGTCACATCACAATCTTACATGCAGAGCCTGTGATCTAGACATTATACATTTTAGACAAAACAAAAATATGTCTGGGGCTCAAAGTTAACATCTTAACTTTGATAGCCACATTAACTTTAACAGTCACATTACTATCAGCTTGTTTCAGTAACAGTCTGATTATATAATAACATATTTTTGGATAAAATACTTAAAAATAACTTTCTTTCAAAGTGGCATATGAGTGGCTGTAGTTCTGCACCAAAGCTTCATCCGAGAAGCTTTGTGCCACTGTCATTTCGCATGCAACCCAGATTTGAGTCACCCTCCTCTTATTTCTCATTCATGCTCAATTCGACATTTGCTGCCTTTGGGTTGCTGCTAAAATATGTACTAAAATCTCCATATGATTTTACTTCACAACTTTCACTTAGGCCCAGGCGACCACCACACTCCCTCTCTTGCTCTCTCTACTGCGTTAATATTTCACACTTTCCAGCGATGTTACTGCAGCAATGCAGAGCAAGGGGGTGGGTGTCTTGGATACTAGGTGGGAAAAAAAAGTGAAGGAGGGAAATACACTGTCCAATGACCTGCAAGGCAAATAGAAACAGACATGATGAGTTTCTGAACACCACATTCCTTACTATAAAACTATTTATAGTTCATAATCACTGAAAAGAAACGGTGGTGTTTTTTTAAGGAGGAAATTCCCTGACAAACCTGAAAAATGCCTACTTGTGTAATGCGAAATACCACAAACGTTCTGAATGCCACAGGAATTAAGCAGTTTCCATTTGGCCTATTACCTGTTTAAGTTGCTATGCATGGCACCAGTCCAGAAAGCAGGTAGAGTAAGTTTCTTCTACGTACTTTCTCACTGAAAAGAAAAGCAACAGAGGTGTTCTCAGCTCGCTCACGGCCGCAATGGATTCTGATATACTGAAAGACGAGAGAATTAAATGTGGGATTTGTAACGATTTCTTCAAAGATCCCACAACCATACCATGTGGACACAACTTCTGTATGGAGTGTATTTCAAAACAATGGGACATGGAGCTCTATGAGGTTTATAACTGTCCCAAATGTTCTAAATCTTTTATGACGAGACCAGAGTTATCAAGGAATGAGACTCTTTGCGTCATTGGGAACAAGCTTCAAAGACTTAGATTAAAAGACGGCGCTCAGGACGGTGTGGTTGCAGAACTTAAAAAGAAGAATCAAAAGCCACAACCACAGCTTCAAGACAAAATGAAGGCGAAAGAAAAATTGCAGAAGATGATGTGCCCCCAACATGAAAGATTACTGAACTTTTACTGCAGGGACGACAAGCAGTGCATCTGTGAACAGTGTACTCTTTCTGAACACATGGGACACAACACGGTAACAGCTGTGGAGGAGAGGAAAGAGAGGGAGGTAAGTCATTCATTTATTATTGCTAAAGGCTAAACAGTGATTTGTTAACAAAACTGAATGTACATTTTCATGTTTAAAGTGTGATTTCAAGCCGTTTCCTCACCACTGTCATGTCGTTCTCAAACATGTTATAATAAAACAGCCGAGGGACATCGGCTATCAGTTAAGTATTAATTATTAAGTATGTATCAATACATACTTAAAAAAAAGATGTTTCTTCAAGGGTTCTTTTACGGAAGTCCAGAGAGGCCATGAGCTGTTGCTATATTTTCTGGATTGTTATCTTGATATAACAAGATATGTAACTCGTTATTTCAAGATAACAATTTTGCCATCTTGAGATAACAAGATAAGTAACTCATTATTTCAAGATAACATGGCCTCTCTGGACTTCTTTAGTAAAAACTACAGAGAACCATTTGATGCTTAAATTGTTCTTTGTATTGTGAAATGGTTCTTCAGATTGATTAACTATCGTCTCTATGGTCTTTAATAGTAATTTTTGTAAATAGCTCTACATAGCACCAAAAATGGTTCTTCTACTGTTACGAGCTTGACACCGTAACATTAGAAGAAACAATTTTGGTGCTATATAGAACCATTTTCAAAAAGGTTCTATATAAAATATATACTACACATTCTCCACCAATCTGAAGAACCATTTCACCATGAAAAGAACCATTTAAGCATGAAATAGCTTCATATGCAGCCCATGGTTCTAAACAGAACCACTGTTTTTACTAAAGAACCCTTGAAGAAACATCTTTTTTTTTTTACGTGTGTAGGATTTCATGTCAGATGACTAAGAAAGGCTGCCTCTTCAGATGAGCTAATGAGCTAACAGAGCTAACCAGTGTCCAGCTGGATGCTGATGAAGAGTCATTGATTTTTAAGGACAATGTGTTAACATGTTATTTTTCTAAGAAATATATCATTCGGTTCGTTGTTTCTGGCCTAGCTAATATTAGCTAAAGCAGTTAGCCTAGCTAGCTAATGAGACAGCTACATCGCGCTGACGTTACGAGGTTTAAGCAGAGCCGGTTTATGAGGAGCCTGGCCGCTTCCTACTCCCCCCATTATATCAAAAACAGGACTGCTAAACAGCAGAGGGCGCCCGCGAGCGAGTCCTCAATGAATGGGAGTAAATGGCGCTCAACGGCTAAAAACGAAAAGTTAAAATAGTTTCTAATCACTCGCCCAGAACGTTTCTTTAATTTATAAAGTAGAAGGATGTATTTCACTAAGAAACAAAGAAATATTTCCTTTTTTCTACAGCAAACGTGTTTTGGGCAGCAGAAGGCGGGCATTACTGCTAGAGTGTGATGATTGATTGGCGAGCGGAGCAGCTCATTGGCTGTTCGCGCTTACTGACGTCATGAATATACATGATGCGCCGTTTTAAACTCTTATAGCTCGAGTTTAAAAGCTCTTAAAAATATCACAACGGTGTTAAAATGTTTTATGATGTTAAGTGTTCAGGATATGATTATATTCTTTTACATTAAAAATGTTTAAGCATTTATAAACTATGATTTTGCTCAAATGCTCCATATCAACCCATTCATTTTGGACTCACTCGGGAGCGCCCTCTAGCGTTTGAAAATCCCGGCAGACATTCCAGAGTGGTACTTTTCCTCTCTACAAGTTCACTGGTTTAAGCTGATTTTCCATTCGCCATTTTCCTGTTCTAATTTTCCCGCCCCTCGTGTTGACGTTCGGACACACAGTGTAAACTAACTACATTCTTACTCACAAATGCGAGCAAAACCGTCGTGTCTCATTCAACTGTGAGCCTGTATGTTTGTGTCTTTCCCCGGTGAAACGTAACGGATACCCGGATGGTGATTTTAGTATTAGATTACCGACACCTCGAACCGTTAACCGAGAACTCCAGCACCGGGTACAGCCCCAACTAAAGCCGCGGTCACACCGAATGTGCAAGTAAAACCTGCCTGTATAAAAAGTCAATTTATTTAGTAAAGGAAAAGGGCACGAAAACGAGAAAAATGAATTCGCTTCCATGACCTTCAACCCTGCGAACCTCGGAAGCGTCGGCCAAAGAAAACGAGGGCGAGCTGTGATAACTGTTTTGGAAACTGCTCCTCGGTGAACGTAATGCCGCTCGTCACTAACAGTTACAGAGAAGACAGTAGTTAAAGATGTAACATTAACCATTTGCTGAACTCTGTATTCCCTCCAAAACCCCATCCTGACCGCCTGTACTCGCCTGATTCTTCTCCACCCCGCGAAGTAAACAGCCAGGCTGGTGTTACCGCGGCTGCATAGTACTAAACAGTGGTGTTAACGTGTTAAAACGCGTTAACGCGAGAAATTATTAACACCACTAGTTTTCAACGCTTCTTAGGCATTTTCCTAAAATAATAATTAGGAAAATGCTAAATACTTATAATAATCACACACATAGTGATTGTAATTTCAACACAACTTTAAAACAATGTTTTCATAAAGAAAGGGAAAATTAAACTTTTGTACAGGTTTGATATTTTACTTATGTAAATTACACTTTTAAAAAGCAAATATTTGAGATACTATTATATGACGAAGCCAAATTAGGTTAATAAATCATCATTTCATTTAGTCCCACCTCCTGACTGCAATTTCAATCTTTGTCTAGCGAAAGGTTAAAGAATGTCTTCAGAAGGCAGGAAAAGAAATACACGAGCGAGAGTTAAACTTGCAAAAGATATCCAACACGTTCGAGCATATAAAGGTAAGTGGCATATCGGTTTAAAAGCCATACACTGTGTTGTATAGAGTGCTGAAAAGAAGCGTCCTAAAATAAACTAACTGAAATCAACTGGACAGGACTCCTCCACTCGTGCAGTGGACGCCAACCGAAGTGTGTTCTCTGAGCTCACAGCGACCCTGGAGAAAATGAAGGAAGAGCTGAATAAGATCATCCAAGAGCAAGAGAAGGTTTTGCTTAGCCAGGCGCAGTTGGAGGAGAAACAGCAGAAACTGGCCATATGGTCACTGCAAACAATGGTTACTGAACTGGAGGCACTCTCACACGTAAAGGATGACATCTCCTTCATCACGGTAACGTTGAGGAGCTAAACTCAGCACACTTCTATATCTATACATCTCACGGCTTTAGCAGCAGTGAGATGTATAGATATTTCACATACATATACATCGGTATTTAAGACTCATCTTTGGCTGACTGAGTCATGGGTTTCAGTCAAGTTTGATGGCTTTTTGTAGTGGGGCTTTATTTTCCTCACAAACACTAAACACCCACATTATGGGTTTTATAATTAAGACTGTGGCTTTATCATCTGTGCACTGCAAGATTATTTGGTGTTTTCATTGCCATAAAGTTTTGATTTTATTGCACTTATAATTAGTATAATTTATTGAACAAATACATTAGTAGATCAGTTTAACTTAAATGTAAATTTTAAGGCAGCCATATTACTTACTTTTTAGTTAGAGCAAAAAACTTTTTATAACTCATTTCCTACCCTCGAAGGCTGACCTTTCACACTTAAAAATGGTTCTTCAAGGGTTCTTCAGTAAAGGCAATGGTTATATAATACTGTGCAGAAGTCAGAGACCACTGTTCATTAATCTAATGTAGTACAAGTTGATTTTTAGGAGATTTTCCTCTAGAGATATTACATAGTTCACTTGCATAAGGGAAAAAAAAACAATGTTAAAGAAAAGAAAGTGGCAAAAAAACAGGATTTTCTGATTTCAAAAAATTATTAAAAGATGCAGAGAAAATCCAGAAGTGTTTCTGTCGATCATTTCACTGTGAGAACAACACACTGCTATGGGTCTGAAAGGATGTGTAGCTGTCAAGAAGCCCTTGCTAAGAAAAAGAAATAGACAAAAAGAAGACAGTATGCAAATCAAACAAAGAAGCTGCAGGTGTTCCTAGAAAATGAATGAACTGACCGCCCCAGAGTCCAAACCTCAACGTCACTGAATGTGTTTGGGATTTCGTTTGTGAGAAGCAGAAAATGCCACCAACTTCTAAGACTGAGCTTTGGAGGCATAGAAAAACATGAAAGCAAGTCTCCCAACAAGAATGGAAGCTGTAATAAAGGCACAATAAATGCTAAAAAAATACTTATCATATTATTATCATATTTAGGTGTTGAGTTTTGTGTGTAATTGTCTTTTACATATGCGTTTTGTGCTTTTTTTACTAGGAGATTAAATAAATGAATGGTGGGCTCTGACTTGCACAGTACTGTATGTAGAACCGTGAACACTCAAAAAAACATTTGAATGCATACATGTTTTTTTTCATTCTCTATGGTAGAAATCCTGTTGAATAAGGTTCTTTGGTTCTATATAGCACCAACAAAGGGTTCCACTATTGATGCCTTATTCTATACCTTTTTTTAGTGCTTATTTAGAATGACTTCACATTTAGACCTTACCGTCAACATTTCCAGGTGTGCCTCAGGCAGTAAACCTCTTCCTCCATTCATTTTATTTCACAGAAATCACAGCCAGTTGTCAGTCAACAGGAAGCAGATCCAGTTACTATTCACGTTAACGAAAACCTTTCCTTTGAGTTTGTGACTGTGGCTTTAAATAAAGTGAAAGAAATGCTGGAGGACGGCTGCAAAGTTGCAATAGAAAACATCCAGCAAACAGGTAACTTTCTACTTTTGAATAACTAGACTTCTTGAAAAACAATGAAATAATAAGTGTGCAAACTTACCAGGTTAACCTTTTGTTTTCTAACAAATAAAATATATTTTATTTTCCAGTCAGAAACGTGCCACTTGTGAAAGTTTCTGTGGAAAACCAGAGACATCCTGACAGACAAGGTAGACCTTTACTCATACAATAGTAAAGCAACTTGCGGAAAAGCTTTTAAGTTCACGATCAATCAATTCCGTTTTTCTGTCTCTTGCAGTGCGGCGAAAATTCTCAAACGTTTCAGGCCTCAGACCACAAATTGAGTGTGAGTTTAAACATTATAAATGATTAAGGACAACAACAAATAAACTCAGGTTTCACTTGTTTGTCAAGAACAAAAAAAAAAAAGTCATAATGCCTACTAATATAATTAATGCATATACAGCTGGGTGACAAAGGCAAAACCTGAATAAATAAGTGGAGAAACATAAGTGTAGTCTAAGGGGGCCACACATGATCTTGTAACAGGAACCTCTGGGGACACCCATGTAACAGTTTAGCTAAGCTCACATTACAAGCCTCATTGCTGAAATCCGATCCCTCCGACACGATGGTTCACACTCGTTTAGGTAAGTGATTCAAATCTGTCACTAATGTGAATGAACCAGCATCCTGAAATGACCCGCATGTTCACTTCCTGCTCAGTAACATCACGTGAATGAATCACGTGCATCATCAGCAAACAAACTAACGAGCAGAACGAGCTTCACTGCAAAGATAATTAGCTCTGATCAGCTCTCAGCTGTTCATTATTAGAGCGAGACGAAGGTGAAAAAGATGAGATGTGCTGCTTTTCCTCCGTTTACAGGCTTTAACGTATGTTCAGCGCTGTTGCCATGGTAACGCTGAATGATGGCGCACGCGCATTGCAACAAACTGTAAATGAATTCCGATCTGAGCGTTCACATTAAGGTCACATGGCCACGAATCGGATACAAATCCGATCTAGGAGCACATATGAAAGTGGCTCAGGTCGGATTTGATAATATCCGATTTGCGTGTTCACACAGCCCTGAAAACATAAGATCTGAGCCACATTAGGGCAAAAAATGTGGTATGATGAAACATTTCTATCCTGATGGGACTCTTCCAGGATGATATTGCCCCCATTCATGGGGCTTAAGTGGGTCATTGAATGGTTTAGTGTAAAAATGATGAAAATCATATGCCATGGCCTTCATTCTCGTCTCAGTGGGAGATTTTGGACTGATATGTTAGACAACACTCTTTATCACCATCTAGAAAACACAAATTAAAGGAACATCTTTCTGGATGAATGGTGTCTGGATGAAGACACTTTATGTTGGTTTTCCTTTTGTCACCCATCTGTATGTTAATTAACTAGTTGCCATGTAAATGAGACATGAGGTTATTAGTAGGAATAACAGTCTTCTTTAAAAGTCTTCTTTAAATGAAAAAAACTGTTATTAGTACTAGTATTGATAACTGTTGTTCTCCTTGACTAGTGCTACAGCCAAATATACCGACGAGAAGACAAGATTTCATGAGATGTAAGTTTTTCCATAAAATAACTAACATGAAGAATTTTTAACAGTGGAGTTGTGGCTTTAACAGTGATCCAGTTGCTCCCAGTTATGATCCCATGGTTAGCAACCCAGTTCAACATTTTTATGTGCTGTGGTTGAGTTCAGCCAAGTAACTTCTGAAACAATGTTTGCTTCTGTCATTGACTTATTGCTTTTGGGTTAGCAGGCTTAAATAATGATGGAGATAAAAGACAAAAGAACAGCAAGAAATGTGGATGCTTAAAGAAAGAATTCGTAATATCTCCATTTTTCTGTTCTTATCTCTGTAGATGCGTGCTCACTGACACTGGATGTTGACACTGCACATCCGTCTCTGACCATCACTGATGACAACACAAGAGTATATGTCAAAAAACAGAGACCAAAATCTTCTCTAAAAAGATTTGACTGCTGGGAACAAGTGCTAGGCAAAGAGGGCCTCAGAGGAGGGCGCTTTTACTGGGAGGTTGAGTGGTCAGGAAAGGGTGTGTTCATTGGGATGGCACTGGAAGGCATTGCTAGGAAAGGTGAAGGAGCGGAATGTGGGATAGGACGCAACATCAACTCCTGGTGTTTGCAGTGCTCTAATGTCAGTTACTCTGCCTGGCACAATGATGTCACAACGGCTATTGCAGTTAATGTCTCTTCACCCAGAATAGGAATCTACTTAGACAACAACGCAGGTAGTCTTACGTTCTACAGCGTCTCAGATAAATTGACCCTCCTGCACAGGTTTACCTCAGAGAACTTTTCCGGGCCTTTGTATCCAGCTTTCGGTCTTGGTCTCGGCCTTGGGCTGCAGTCATGGATAAGAATCTACAAATTATGAAAACATATGAGAAATATGGCAAAAACAGTGGATAAAACAAAAGATTACAGTGTAGCAGGCGATGACCATGGATGACAAGGAAAAGAAAACAAATTTTTCACCTTTGCCAACTTTTTTTCCCCACTCTGACTTTTATTGTAAGGTTATTTTCTGTTCTAGTGCTATCTTCCTTGTAACCAGCAGCAGGGTGATAATACACAGCAGAAGAAGTGTTATTACACCAAGGAAACACAAAACTGCTAATTACAATTTCTTAAAAGCAGTATGTTGGAAGTATTATATAATGTTCACAAATTCAATTTCTTTTTAAATCAATAAACTATCCAAAGAACATTAATCACACTGTGCCATCCTGACTTTCCAGCCGTTCTTTATAGAACGCATGAACCACTTAGATTAACTTTTACTCACATTCTTAGCATTATCTTATGTTTTTTTACTTATTGATTTCACACATGGGAGCCACAACACAGCATGGATCATCAGCAAAAAGGATCGTCTGATGCAAAGCAAAATTAGAATAATAACATTCAAAAAGTGTTAAATTTTTTCTGGATTTTTTTGTGCAAAATGAACAATACTGTTCCATTTCTGTAAGGCTCTAAATTTTATAATTGTTCAAGTAAATATTATGCAAGATTTTTAAATGTTCTTCTCAGACCAAACTTTATTCCAAGAGACCTCTGTAAAACAAGAACTCCAAAATGATGTCCCTCGAGGCAGAATTTTCTTTTTCTTAAAGAAAGTAATGTGTTTATTAGAGCAGTTCTTACTCCTGAAGTTCTTACTCCTTTGCTTAATATAAAGAAATGATGACATGATGTAACTTCCAGGCCAATAAGGCTTGCTACTTCAGGAGGTGAAGAAAAGGCCTAATGTGTTGGATTATGATGTGTCAAAGGAATCAATCAATCAATCACGTTTTGATTTCCAGTGACTAATTTCATAACACGTCACTCTAAGCTTTGTGGAAGTCTTAGATACATAACTGTGAATATGATTGTTATAAATAGAAAAAGTTGCAGCAGCTATATAGCAGAGCTCTGTACTGAAAGATTCACTGTGAAACTGCTGCAAGGTAAACTGTAAGCTAATATATGCGTAACAAGCTTCAAATAAAATATGCAATGTCTTTTAGAAGCTTCAGATGTGTTTTTTAAAGTTTCCAACCCATTTGAAACAGTGCAGCAGTTACATTGTAGTGCCAACTAATTTTCTGCTCCACCGTAAACACTGCTGCAGTTAAGATTCTGCTGCCCAAATGCGGCAGAATGTACCTGCTGGACCGTCTGAGGTGGAGCGGAAAATTTGATCAAGAAGCTGACTTCAGCCTCATCAGGAACTGTTCGAGCGAATCGCCATTAGCTGAGTGCTGACAAACTACTAAAATTCTATAGGGACCCTACCAGAAATTAGGATTATCGTTGAGGTAGGTTTTTGATATTTATGGCACAAATTGAAGGCCTGGCTCTAATGGTCATGGCTTGCCACTGTGTGTCATATATATATATATATATATATATATATATATATATATATATATATATATATATATATATATATATATATATATAATATTTTTGTTACTTTTAATACATAACTCAAAGTAATAAAAAAATATATAGTCCTGCTGTGTCTGAAAACACTGCAAATTCTACATCACTGAATCAAATACTGTCCATCAATGAGTCTATGGATATATTTGAGATTTGTTTATTTATTATTTACGAAAAGAAGGTATGAACATTAAAAGATAAATCAGCACATGCAGTGTTTAGGGAAAGTAAGTGTTAGACTGAATTACTTCTTTTTTGACATCGTCATCAGATATAAATAAAAAAGCAACTAAATACAAAACAAAGAATATGTACATATACATTAAAATACATGTAAAATGCTTCTGTACGATTTTAATGTGCCAAATGTAATCCATCATTGCCCAGCAATGTCCAAATACACAAGTCCATCACGGTTAATTTGAACAAACTTCAACACCATTTCCATCATAGTCATAACAGGCTAGCAAACATTTTCCAAAATGTACTCAAGTAAACTTTCTTTTAAACCACTGAACATTTGACCACTGGAGGAATTTCTAGTGTGCACTCCGCCTAACAGTAAGCTAGAATCACAGAATGGTTGTGCATTTCATCTAAAAAAAGGAAATGCCTGACAATGTAACTGCAACAAAAACGCGTGGAAAATGTTCATTATTTTCATTCGTAACCCAAGAAGCTAAACACTGTTCTTATGGCATGAATAGGTGAAGAATAAGAGCGAAAACACTGTCCGCAAATATAGATAAACTAATATTTGAGGACAATGTTGAGACAGTATACCATAATGTACTCAAGTGCAAAATCAAGAATCAAACTGGTTCAATGGGGCCCAGCATAGGCTATTAATTGCGCATAGATGAAACAGAAGGCCTATGTATGTAAAAGTCAAACTAAAACAACAACCCTAAAAAAACAAGAATAATATCTGTCAGTCTCAAAATCAGACCAGATTAGTCAATACAGGAGCAGAGGCTCAAATAGGTAATTCCATAGATATTTCAAAATGTCTGCATAATTCAATACCTAAGATATAAACAAAGTCATTTAGAGTGTTTTGTGTGAAAAGGTTCATTGTAGAGAAACTTACTGACCCAGATTTCTTTACAGTGGTATTGATATGAACCAGGGATCACAATGTTTATAGCACCATTTTACCTACATGTGTCCTGTGTTTTTATATGTAATGTACCTTACCATGAATGTGTTTGAAAGAAAAAAAAAAAAATGTAGCCAAAACATATCATAGAACAATGTCTCAGACAACAGGCAGCATGTTCGTAAGCATTTCATGCTGTGATTTTTTGTGATTAAGCTTTGCGAGGCAGTAAACTCTCCAGATGTCTGGTTCCTATCACCACCACTGTGAACAATTCTGACTCTATAAGTCTGTAAGAACATTCCACATCAAACCACTCAATTTGTTTACATCTTAATGTCTCAGTGACTTAATTATGCAAACATTTTGAAAAACTGGTGGAATTTCCCTGATAGAACATAAACAAGATAAAATTGTAAATAAAACTGATGTGCTCCTCTTTACAACAAAGAGAAGATGTGCCTGCAAGTGTACAGCCAAAAGACAAGGTAAACGAACAAAATAAAAGTATGCAATACTGTGCACAGAAATATTCACATTATAGGTCTGCTGTCAGTGCCAATACACTGTGGATGGGCTGGGTGTATAATTACATACCACTAACATCTGTTTAAGGTACATAAAGGTTTTTTTAGGATGCCTCACTATCTGGTAGTGAATAAGGACTTAAAAACACTCCAAATTTTGTTTTAAGAATGCACCTGCATAACATGACCAATTGGTTTAAAACAACAGAAAAAATGAATGTAAAAAATTATCAGAACAGTTTCAGACAGCCAGACAACCTAAATATCTAAACAGCCTAATTATAATGCTCTTAGCCACTATCCCATAGCAATCACATTCATCCCATTAATAAAATCAGTACAGCTTAATAAAAAAAAAAAGTGCAATCTTGCATTATGGCGCAAGCAAACGTTAGTTTATAAACTGCTCCCTCTCTTTGTTCTCTTCATCTCCACACAGGCTGAATTTGGCAAGCTGGCTTGACTCGTACATTCAGTATCAATAACCGTAACCTTCCTCTAGCAGCCAGAAAATAATTTTAAACAACTGGACCGAACGTTGCTGTAACAGTCAAGACAGTAAACTTTCTTCACTCAAGTCCATCAGCAACAAGTACCTCTGTATACATAATATGGATTTTAGTGAGGTATTCATCAATAGAAAGACTTTTACAAGCAGGAACATAATATGAACAGTATAGGCATTCAATTACTGTGTATTTACACTGTACACATTCTGTACATTTGTGATGCAGGTTTTGGGTTTCTCTTTGTTGAGCCAATAACTGTGTGCACAGTGTTGACAGCGCATTGAGGGGTTTTCTGTATTTCATTTGTTTGTCCTCTCCATTTCTGAAAGTGTAAGGTTTAGTATTCTGCAAGTCCTTTCATTAAATATTTGTGCAAGGCAAAGCAGGTGTAAACAAAATGATACCGCAGGATCAGCACAATATTACTGAAGTTTTTCCCATGCTCCCAACATTTTCTCTTCGATTTTGATCCTTGTCATGGATTTGTCAATGTCAGCTCACTGGTGAACAAGGTTTGTTCCTGTCAAACACGAAGCCTGCTGTTCATACCTATGTTAATAGTGGGAGTATTAGTGAAGGCCCTGTTGTGTCCTATATTGTGTTCCTTTAGAGTGAGTGATGGGCTCTCAGCACCAGGGCTCTCTCTGGGATCTGCCTCGGTGCAGACTGTCACTTCTCTGCCAGGCACTCCTCATTAGCTCCAGCGCCTCCTTGCACCTCTTCTGGACTGACATGTCTGACACAGTCTTACGAGGTAGACACACCTTAAAGGAAGAAAGGGAGAAGACACAATTAAGGGATTGAGGTTATTAGTTCAGACAAAAGCCTGTTAGCCTGCTTACACTGGAAATGCAGTGCTAAATCTAGGCCATTTTTTTTTTAAAGGACTTGACAGTTACTTGACAAGAACCAGTTTTCTGAAACGCTTAATGCCTCTAAACACAGAAAGCTATTATGAGAAATGGTTACCAATATTTTGCTTGATGCTTGGGAGCTTGTTTTACGATAGTTCTAAGAGAAGGTTTTGGCCTAAAACATACTGTAAAATATATTCTGTATGGAAAAGTACATGCAGGCAAATTAGTACCCAAAGAAAACTTTTTTCAGATTTACTGCTATTGTACCATTACCACCATAACATATATAAAAGAATGTGGATCTAGGTTAACTATCTAGGTGTGGATCATGTTGGATAGTAATTAAAATGGCTATATTTGTAGACATTGCACTGGTTCAGATAATACTTAAAATGGCTAAATTTGTGTTATAGACGTTCTGACCCTTGGTTCCTTTAAGCAGCACTGTAAAGAAATCTTAGTAAGTATGTCTACGATGCACCATCTCCGGTCAAACCACGCTGAATGTTTACATCTGAACGACTGAACTACACAGACATTTAAAAAAAAATAGAAAAAGACAACTCATCTTTAAAGTTTTAAAAAATGCTAGAAGTTTAAAAAAAAGCTAGACTGCACTCATTTGTTAGGATTTCAAACGGTTTGGTGTGCTTACGCCAATCTTTTACAGGAATACAGGCTAAACTAGTAAACTTGTCCAAAAACACTGTCATAGTTAATAGCAAGAACATGTAAAATGCATCTAAACCTTATCTTCAGAGAACATCCTATAGGACAAAAAACCACACATGAAGAGAAAGGATAGTAAATATAGTAAAAATAAAACATATCTGCCAATTTTATCAGTTATGTGAATTGGTGCTAAATTTTCACATCAGTCCTAATTGCTTAATGTAATAAAAATAAGGTGATCGTCTTTCTCTGTCAAATTAAGGCTATTCAAGATTAACCGCTATAAAGCCAAAAAAAACAAAACAAAACAAACACAGCATTAGTTCATGAAGTACCATCATACCTTTCCTGACATTCATACCTGGAAAACAGATGTCCACAGAATGTCAAGTTCTTCCAGGAGCCGATCCCTCTCCCCACAACCACTAAAATACAGGACCCAAGGAGGCAGGAAATGAGCCCGGTCGGCTGCAAACTCCTACAGATGGATGGTAGAAAGGAAGCAATTCGAGGAGAGTAATTCAAGCTTGAATTTATGAATCTATAGTTAACTGGGGTTAATAATTAACACATATAAATATGAACAAAATACAACATAAGGCCACCAGTAACAGGTTGGTTTATCAGGATTCACTGCTATAGTGACCTTTTATTTCATAACTTTAGCACTTTAAAAGGCCTTGACAAGCAAATGGTCTAAAAGGATGTTTGCTCTTACGATGACACAATACTCTTTATCCTCCTCGAGGCAAACCGCTGTGACGTCACTGATGTCAGCACCACCAAGTGAACGGAAAAAACTGGTCTGGCAATCCTGATGACATGTCAACAGCTTCTTGTCTGTAAGAACAAGGCAGCATGGGATACAAGGCGTGGGTGCTACTCCCTGTGGAATCACCTGAGGGATAAAAAGATAAAAAACAAAACAAAACACAAGCATTAGAAAAGTATCTATATATTGTAAATAAACAAATCTATACCTGATCCAACTCTGCTGAGCTTAGAATACAAATGCCTTTTGTTCAAATGCAAATAGCGTAGGAGGACAGACTACAGCTTATGTCTAGTTAGGACACATAACCACACATAACCAGCCTTGTGTGGAATATTGATATTGCCAATGCTGTAAAATAAACAGTGTTATTCCTACTTTGAATAATAGTGGGGTTTTGTGCTATGCAGCAGTAATGCTTCTAGAAAAACAGCAGCACAGGCCAGAGAGCAGTGCTGTGCAGTGCCAAGGTCGGACTCACCCCTTTGGACACAGCCTGACAGATGAGCTGCATCCAGTCTGCCATGTCCAGCTCATTCTCAGCACTCAGCTCCAGAGGAGGACGTGCTGTTAGAATCACCTGAAACGCGTGTGGCCTTTCTGTGCTGTTTGAGCGCCTGCAGCCTCCACAGTGCTCACCCCTACAGTTCGCATTCACAAAGAAAAAATATATCCATATACATGCATTTAACATAATAATTAGCATAGTATGCTATATTTTAAGGTTTCTCTGATATTCTTATATGAAACAATGCCTTTGTTTTGACTTTACATGTCATATACTTCCATATTTAGGCTTACACATTAGATGGAATGACTGCTTTAAATTGGGTATCATTGTAAGCCGTTTTAAACGTCACTAAAGGGGTGTGTGAATTAAACATTTCAAATTAAGTGTGCTGAACTAGCTTAATCAAACTGCATTCTATACATAATTGACACCTAAAGTGAATGCAGGGCATAATTCAAGCACTCGTAGGAGTAGCATGTAAGGAGGGACCCATCAATTAAACCATGAACTTTGCTCTGAAATATCTTGTTTCATTAAAATGAACTAATGTCTGTAACATGAAGAAAAAAAAAACACTATTTTCTGAGAATATTAATGGTCTAATGCTCTAAACTCATGAAAATATTAACATAAGACTTTGAATAAGAATTATTCCAGTAAGCAAAGCGTCATTTAACTGAACATTTTGAAGTCTATGAATATAAGCCATATAAGATTATACTGACCAAACCAGCACTAAATCTGACCCTATAATACAGGACATGTAGGTGAGTGTACAAGTGATCATTTTCACAGCTTTACACAAGTGTTCACCAGTATAAATACTAGAGATGTCAAGCAATTAAAATTATTAATTGCAATTAAATACACTGTATCATGTAGTTTTGTAGAAAGATTTTTTTCCATGCATGATGCTCTGCATTTTGTTATAGCTATATGGCTGAACAGAATAAGCTTAATTATAATGTATTTATTACTTCTCCTAATTCAATAACATTATTTTTCTTTATGTTTAATGCAGGGTTCACATAAACCTGAACATGCAGTTTGCATAGAGAGAACAGTTTTATCACCAACATCCAGTGACAGCACAGTCTATTATTATTATTATTATCATTATGTATTTTATTCTAGTTCATTTCATTATGCCCTTTATAAGCTCTGAGCTCTCAGATCATGACTGCTAATTTGATAGGTTTACACAATGTGGGTCACTCAGATATTAAAGGCTGTTCACTAGGATAGGGTTTGGTTTGTATTAACACTTGAATTCAATTCATAAAAGACACCAAACTGTAATCTGGTGAAAAAAGAAAAAGCTATTGTCTCAGGATTGAGTGCTTACCCCATGGTAATTGACATCAACGGAGTAACATCAGTCCTCTCAGCATACTGGTAGAGGATGCCATTACTGAAGAGTCCGATATACGAGTCACATACAAAGAAAAAAAACACATAAAAATGTAAACTTTATACATAAATACATGATATATCTAAAATGCACAAATATATGACCAAATACTCTGGTATACTGTGATCTTATGTTCAGCAGGCACCAAGTCATATTCATCAATTCTTTTAGCATCTTTTACTGATCCTTTTTTTGCTACTTGAATATCTGTACATTTAGACAAGCAATATCCAAATATACCAACAAAAAATACTTCATATTGCATTGAATTATATGTCCAAACACTGAATGTTTAACATTGCACGATACAAGGGCTGTGTGAATTGCACAGTGTTGAAATAAAGCTAAGTAATCTTGGTGACTGTGCCATGAGGTCATTTGCAAGTCATAGTGTTTACTGTGCGCAGTACATGACCGCTTGTTTGCTCTAGCTCTACTTAGATATTGCCATTTTGCTCAAAATGAGATACTACTGTTTGTGTTCCCACATTCTCTGTGATTCTACAGTTTAAAACAAAAAAAATGATAAGATGCTACACAATTTGTTTATTTTTTTTTCTAAATTACAAACCACCTCTGCCTTCTTGGAATACAAGATTAGGTAACCAGATACTAAGATGAGTTTAAATGTCAGTATATTCTAAAAAGTGCACCAGAACACAGTCTAGGCAACTTATATTGAACATCGGCGACTTGGTGTTTCTCCTGTACCTAAGCACAAGATAACAGCTCTTCCACAGCTCCTTCCCCAGATAAGAAGTCCCTGCACGGTATAGAAGAGCACCCTCCTTGGTGCTACGTGATATTCCTGAGCCTGATGGGGAGGTTGCAGAGCCCAAAGACACATCCATGGGGTCCTCCCAGTGAACCAGGGAATACAGACGGATACTGACCTCCGACACCTGCACACATTCAGACAGCATATCTCCAGTGCAGGAACGAGGAGACCTGAACACTAGACACTATCTACAGACAGGCAGGTTCTCATGATAATACTAGAGACAGGCGACATTTCCTTAACTTGGCTCCTAGTACATCTGTACTGAATGTTCTTTTTGGCTTTGTTTAGGTGTGTTGGGAACTGGGAAAGAGCAAAAATATGGACTGTCTGGTGGGCCCCAAGGGTAGCGCTGGAGCCACGAGTCCAACAAACACTAGAAGTCAATAGTTACCCAAATCATTTTTGTAAATACACAGCCAACACTCCTAACAACCCGCTCAAACTGCATCTAGTTCTTCATTAAGGTCGCACACACTTGTCGTTGTGGTCTAGAACACAGTATGGCTTACAGTAAACTATCAAAATAAACAAACCATCATCAATGCATCTGAAGTCATTGCAGACAACAGGTGTTGTGCAAATCGCTTTTGCATGCATGCATATCACACAAGCATATGGATGCTATTGAGGAGATGAAGTTTATCTCTCATAATCAAATCTGAGTTATGTTTACATAGAATATTTTGCTTAAGAATACATGTCTTACACCAAGGAATAACAGTTCTTTGGCTTTTAGGTCTCTGTGAGGCCTGTGAAATTGTTCCTTGAGAAAGACGCTGTGACGCGAGATATAGACTTTATGCCTATCTCCAATCTATCTGTCCAGAAATGACAGCAGCCAATGGTACACGAGCTGGAACTGGGTATTATTCATTATATAACTGGACGAAAAGTGATCATTTAGGAACCTTCAAGACCTTTGGGCCCTGTCTGAAAGTGACTCTTGTTGACGTCATGATGATGCATGTGAGGGACACTATCTTTGATGACTGAGTATCACTAATGGCACTGTGTTCAGTTATATTTCTGAAACAGTCCAAGTCTGCATAAAAATAGTTTTGTTTAATTATGAACCAGCAACTATATATGTAGACTGTCTATTTTACACATAATTTACATAAAACTACACCGATCAGGCATAACATTATGACCACGCTCATTGTCCATTTTATCAGCTCCACTTACTATATAGGTGCACTTTGTGACACAGAGCAGGTACTATTTGGGTGGTGGATCATTCTCAGCACTACAGTTAGTGTGTGTTGTGCTGGTACGAGTGGATCAGACACAGCAGTGCTGCTGGGGTTTTTAAACACTGTGTCCACTCACTGTCCACTCTATTAGACACTCCTACCTTGTCAGTCCATCTTGTAGATGTAGTCAGAAACGATAGCTCATCTGCTGCTGCACAGTTTGTGTTGGTCATCCTCTAGTCCTTCATCAGTGGTCACAGGACGCTGAACACAGGACGCTGCTGGCTGAATATTTTTGGTTGGTGGACTATTCTCAGTCCAGCAGTGACACTGAGGTGTTTAAAAACTCCAGCAGCACTGCTGTGTCTGATCCACTCAGACCAGCACAACACACACTAACACATCACCACCACGTCAGTGTTACTGCAGTGCTGAGAATGATCCACCACCCAAATAGTACCTGCTCTGTGAGGGTCCATGGGGGTCCTGACCACTGAAGAACAGGGTAAAAGGGGGCTAACAAAGTATGCAGAGAAACAGATGGACTACAGTCTGTAATTGTAGAACTACAATGTGCACCTATATAGTAAGTGGATCTGATAAAATGGACAATGAGCGTAGAAACAAGGAGGTGGTCATAATGTAATGCCTGATCGGTGTATAACTGCTTTGACCAAATTTGTGTTGGGGAAGACATTTGCGGGTGCTCTCCAAGCTTGGTTGCAAAGCCCATTTTCAAAGCCTGGTTTAAAAGGGCAAGCAATTCCAGGATGTGTGTTTCCATGACCAACTGGCCTAAGATAGGTTTAATTTAATTTTAGTAATAAGGACGCAGTGGCCTGGCAATGGGAGGTCGAGGGAAGACATGAGGTTGTCATGAGCATAAGATTTATTTTTTGTTCAGTTTGCTACTTTGGCAGAGCCGTAAACTTATTTTGGTCTGCAGTTTATTCGTTAGCCTGCAGTTTCAATGCGAGGTGGTCTGCTGTTTTGGTGTGAGTGTAAAGCTTGTTT
Organism: Colossoma macropomum; assembly: GCF_904425465.1. NCBI lineage: Eukaryota > Metazoa > Chordata > Actinopteri > Characiformes > Serrasalmidae > Colossoma > Colossoma macropomum. Next base: position 10,550,146 of record NW_023494802.1, on the reverse strand, counting down.
TCTTTTGCCGTTATGGACATGAGTGTAGAGCTCGTTGAGTCACAACGTTTGCATTACTTTGCGAATTCCCTTTCTCCCATCAAATAAGACAACATTAAGGAAAGGGTAATATATTAGGCCTGAGAGACAGCTGAACAGTTGCAGTATAGGTAAAATGATATTTACTTTGTCATGAAAATCTGTTAAAGTTGTACTGGCTTTCATTTATTTCAGGGTAGATTAAGAGCATAACCTGATAACCGAGTCCTGTAGTTTCTGCACTACTGGAGCGTTTCTTGTGTTTATCTGTGTACGTCTAAAAGATAATGTGTTAGTGAGTCTGTTATCTCTGCTGAAGCTGTATGTGTGTGTGAGCACATGAGGAATCTGCTAGCTGGCATGTGTGGCCCAAAAGTTAGGAAACACTGTTTCTAATTATATCAGAAAGGTAAATTTAGCCAACAATTTATCTATAAACTCTTCTCAATGTGACACTAATAAGCTGCAATTATATGTGTCTGTGGAATTTTGAGAATGACACTATGGTAAAATGAAGATGCAGAATGTGTTGTTTGAGAGGTCTTGGTTTAGTTTATATTATTCCACTCATGGAAACAGACATAGCAACTAAAGTTGCTACCAACTGTTGTAATTGTTTTCTTTTAGTGTTTGTCTGTCATTACTAGAAACATAATGAGCCAGTGTGTCAGCTAACATGTTCGCCACATTTATTATGTATAATGTTTTTTCTCATGTGTTGTTTAGCTCATTATTATAGATTGCAAAAGTTAAGTTACTGCTGTGAGGAGCTCCTGGTCTAGAGAACTGAACTTTGATCCCGCCTATGAGGACAAGATGCTGAAGATCTTTGAGAGACAGCTGATTGACGGGCACCATGAAAACTGCCTTTTGTGAATCATGACCAACATGATGGAGAGCGGGGAGAGTCTCACATGGGGACTTTTGTGCAATAGGCCTGAGCATGTCCACTACTGAGATGACGTATGCAGAATTTTCTAACTGAAGACATATGTTTATAAAGAGAAACAGAAAATGTTAGATGTGCATGCAGGCAAAGAGGAGCTGGATTCTGCAGGGGAGGTGGAAATCGACACGACACCTATCATCTAAAATGGCTTCTCCTGTTTGGCTACTCAGTGACGTTTTGTTTTCATTTTTATACTTCACGTTAAATCATACTGTATCATATACCACATCTGTGCAACATCAATGCAAACCTGAATGCAGTTTTGAGCGGGTTAGAGTTTTGGGAATGTATTACGTAAATTATTGGGGTCTAGTGTTATTCTAGTGTTTGTTAGCAACGTTAGCTATGTAGTTCCAGCACTAAAGAAGAAAAATTTGGACACCAAATGTGTGGAAGTGGAAAATTTGTATAAACTTGATTTCTAGCTGTACCAGTCCATTTCATACAAATCTTACACAAGAAAACTCAATGATGTTTTGTAGTATATTAGCAGATCAACTCATACCTCACAGTGGGACTCCTGACACACAAATTTAGTGAGGGCCAACTTCTCCATAGTAGCATCAGTCAGGACAGCGGGGTAAGGCGGCTCCCTACTACCATTTATCATGGCTGACTTCAGCACACTGAGAAACCAGCTACAGCACAGAGAGGAGGGCAAGTGACTTAGCAAAACACTGTTTTAAGAACATGCAGCATCATTTTTGCATTTTCCAATTTAAACAAACAATAACAGTGAATTATCTGGCTTCCTATCAAACAAAAACATATATATTCTTTATTACAAGCTTTATTTCAGCTGGGACATTTCCATCACCATACCTTCCTTGATACTGGTCTGAGCTTCAACAATAAGGCATTGAAATCCAAGCAGAAATGAAAGTATAAAGAACAACGCAGACTCACATAGTGAGTGAGCAATCTGCAGTATCCAGCAGGAACTGTCTTCTTCTGTTGGTGCACACCAGAGTGACCGTCTGCTGGTCCAAACCCACCTAAAGCACAAACCACAATCTGCTACATCTACACTGCACTATATATTGCCTACATATAAATATAATATCATGGATAAAGTGACAAACTGAGCTCATTCAGCTTTGAATAAATAAAATGCACAGACAGATATTCACTCACAGATATGTAATCCAGCTCACTGTAGGACACAGCTTCCTCTACAGTATATGGCTTTTCTGCTGCCCCTAAAAAACAGCAGCACACAAATCAGGTGAAAGTGTATGTTAAAAATCTGCTTGAACAACAAATTAATAAAGCCATAGTAATGATTTATTTGATTTTATTGCATCAGGCCATGACAGCAAACTCACCTTTGCGCAACAGATAAATGTAACAGTCTGTCAGCAGCAGATAGAGCGGCTGCAGATCCCCCTCCATGTGGCCGGTACTCATCCTCACCATCTGGTACGCAGAATAGAAAATAAACCAATATGCAAACTTCTGCTTACAAAATGCTGTTAATGACTTTAAAGTGTCCATTTCAAGGAAAACCAAATTTTTTAAATAAATGAGTGTCACTACCCAGTCCACAGGGTCCATTTTTAAAAACTAGGCTGCAAAAACAGCCTTGTTTCTTTTTTTTTTCTTAATGTTGCTGTGATGTTGAAAGAACCAATTTACTTACATATATCCACATATTCAGCAGTTTAGCCCCACCCATTCATATTGTGGACCGCAAAAGAAAAAGCAAAATACAAGAAAGATGTAGGGTATTGGCCTTTTAAAACCACAGTTTGGCCCAAAATCTAATTTGTCCCGTACCCCAAACGTAAATAGGTCAGCTAAGACAAGTTCTATGTCTGAAGGACACCAGCTACAACAATGAAAGTTTATACCCCACTACTGGCACTGCATAAACTGTATGCCTAAATCATTGTAAATTTTCTTCAATCTGTATGGGTTGAGTAATGTCAAACAGACTAAGGTGGTTTCTGACACTGAATGATCAACTATACCAATCTATAAAAATGTAAAAATATACATTGCAGAGCTGAAAACAGGGCAAATTTTGACCAGATACCAAACATGTCTTGGATGGTCAACTATATTTGGAGCATGGTTAAATTTCTTCTCACTGAACTATAGCTTTAAATCATGAGATTGTTGTATGAATTTAAGGTGCACCTTAAAGAGTTGCTCTTCATTCTCCCTGAAGACATGGATCATGAGAAGCAGTAGGTGATTGTTATCTACCCTGAAAAAAATAGAAGAGAAAAATGTAAACTTATTTCTGCAGTTACCTTTCTCTGAATAGATTAATCAATACAGTCCATTCAAGGCCAGTTCTCACTGACTGTAAAAGATAACCAGTGTCCTGAATCTGACCTGAACTCTGCAGGATGAGAACTCTCTGTTGGACTGCCTCCTTCAACTTCCTGCTCTTCTTCAGCTTTACTTTGAGTAGAACCATTTTGCTGCATCATGTCCACACCAGCTTCTTTCTCCTTCTCCTCTAAGAGGAGGGAGGAGGCAACCTGCTCTGCTGCTTCTCCTTCTCTTTCATCTTCATGGCCACCAAGTACAGCCTGCGACTGGCCATGCCTTGCAGAGTCATTGTGCCCACCACTCTGGGCAGCAGGTTCTGGACTGTTGGGGGTAAAGCAGTAGAAGTCTGCAGGAGGTGCAGCGGCCTGGAGGAAGTTGGGGCTTGGGGCCAAAGGCTGGCAGTTTGGGTCTGGAGGCTCGCCTCCTGTGTCCTCTCGAAAGGGCTGATGCTGAAGAGGAGCTGCGGCAGGGTTAGCTACAGTGGAACCATCCTGCACATCCTCTTCATCCTCCTCCTGTTTCTCCCAGCTGTTTCCATCCAGAGCCCCATTCAACCTGTCCATTACATCCCGGAGCGGCTGGCCCACGCTGTCCATGGAGGTGTCTGTCATCTCAGGCAGCCGCAACAGAGCCTCAGCCTCCTCATCCTCCCCATGCTCTGTGCGTGTTTGTGCTGAGTTTTGTGCTGAGCCATCCAGTCCATCCAGTGGGCTCCAGCTGCCTCCGGAGGGAGCATCCTCTGCACTGCCCCTCTCACACACAATCTGAAGGGATTCCTCAGTTTCTGCTGGCTCAGGAGAAGCCATGTTGAGGCCACTGCTAGCCGAGTCTGTTGATCCCTTCCCCCGTCGTTTCTTACTCGGCTTCCTCCGTCTGGCCATCCTACAGGAAAGATGGCATAAAGTGTGTCACAGCAAATGGAAATTTTATTAACACCCAGACCATTTAGTCCTTATTGGAAACTAAGCTGCAAAAACACCCTGTTTTGAACTCCTTGTTTTTGTGATGTCAAGATATGTTCATCTATTTATCCACCTGTGTAGCCCTGCCAATTAACACTAAGCTATGTTTTAGCCCAGACTGCTTTTTGCACCAGGCAATATCTGAAAGACATTTCCACAAAACAGTTATGTGTCATAATGTCTTTTATGATGTGAAGCTTCCAAAAAATAAATAAATAAATAAAAAAATTTGGACCAAATGCGGACAGCACTTTGTAACGCAGTTCTCTGAACTGAACAGAGAGTAGCACCCACCTGATGACCTCCAGCTCTGTGCTGGTACTTTCAGTATCATCTCCAGTGGTGCCATCATGGCGGCTGGCTGTGTGTACTGGAGTCACGTCAGCTGAAGTGTTTGTGTCTGAGTCCTCGTTAAAGGGGTTGTGTCGAAACGTTGGGCTGCGAGACAGAGATGTGCTCCTGACTGGTGCTGCTGCAGCCCTGATCACTACAGAGTCACTGACCACTGTCTGTGGGTCAGATGCTGAGGAGCGAGGCCCACTGACTGGGTCAGTTAGGTCTCCTTCTGTCAGTAAAAGAAAGGAAAAATTATGTTTTAAGGATTCTCTAAAACAGGGAGAAAATGCAGGTTAAGCACAGCTCCAGCAGTAATAGGGCTTGCAGGTGCATTGGTAGACACTGTTGCCAAGTCAGGACATAACTCCACAGACAGACAAACAGATGGACAGACAGACAGACAGCACCATTTAAATAAGTAATGCAAAAAGCCTGGTTTCAACCACACTGTAACAGCTTCCCATCACTTTCTTGTTTACCACACTGCAAAGAAAAACATTGCAAAATGTAAAAAAGAATTACTCTAAAAATAAAAATTCCTTTTTAGGACTGCACTGCCTTTAATTCTGCTCAGTGTGCTTTGAATGTCAATTGATCATAATAGGCAACATCAAAAAAAAAACTTAAGTTACAGTACTGTGCAAACATCAAAGACCATCTTTCATTTATTTAATTTCATTTCCGGTAAAAAGTTATTATTTTCCAGCCATGCGAAAAAAAAGATAAAATTATATAATCAACAGATAATTACACAGAAGCTTAATCTATTTGGGAGACTCACGTTCAGCTTTTCAAAGAAATCTGGCAGAAACACTTTTCCAAACATTTTTTGGACAATCCGTGGTTCTAAGAACATCAGCAGCAGATCTGCAAATTTTCTGCCTTTTTGTCTATTTCATTTTCTCAGTAACAGCTTTTTGACAGCTACACATCCTTTTAGACCCATAGTTTTGAGTTGTCCTCTCACACTGGAAGAATGGACAGAAACAGAATTTTTTCTGATCTGAAGCAAGAGTGGGGCTTGATTTTCTCCTCTCTCAAAGATGAAAGCTTTAAATACTGGTTTTCTGATTTAGACAGTTTTGATGGTCTACTAGGTCTTGCACGGTCATTAGGAGTTCCATTTCCACTACATCTTTTAAGAAGTTTTTGAACTCCAGTTTTGGAAACTAACTAACCTTCCCCTTCCTTATGCAAGCGGGCCATCTTATATCTAACATCCTCAGAAATACTTCTTGAAAAAAATGGATAACTTAATGACCTTTATGACTGAAAATTAAATCGGCGAAAAGTGGTCTCTAACATTTGCACAGTGTTGTGCATTGACTAATAAATTTGAGGTTTTCAGGTAAACAAGAAGTTGGTTTAACCCAGGCCACAGACATGCATATCCGCCACACACGCACAGCCGCTAAGAGGGAGGAAAAGCAGGCACCAGACAGAGTGAGTTTTAGCTGAAAAGGCTTTGCAGAATGGTTTAGTTCAACACCCTGCATAAACACTTCTAATGTCTTGACTCCTTTATGGCATATAGCTTATGATTTGATAACCAACTACTGTATATGCACATTATTTCTGCTTGAAACAAAAACCTTGAATATGGTACTCATTCAAACATCCCATTTATGCAGCACCTCATCATGAATTTACGCAGTATATCAACTACTGTTGTAATCACTGCTTTCTGTAGCAGAAAGGGTTGTTTTTTTTAATATACAGGCAGTTTATCATTTGGCAGTACTGCATATACTGTGCAACCCTTTAGCCTTGTGTGTAAACTCAACATTCAAAAATACCCAAACCAAAGTACGTAACTATGAAATACATAATGTATATTTAATCCCTTTTAAAAGGACAATAAAGAAGCGACATCCTCATGCTTCTTTAGTTGAACCCATGGTAAAATGGACATGCGTAATGCTGTGAGTAATGCTGGGTGGGGGAACAGAGCTGAGTGGGGTTAGGTTGGGGTGGGGGATAATAACCATGTCCCACCTTCCCAGTCTGCACTTGGCATTGACTGCAACACAGGGAAGATGTCACCAAAATCATAATCTAAAAAAGGAGGGACAAGACTCAACATTAGACAGGAAGGAATGACCAGATGGAGAGGAAAAAAAGAGAGAAAGCAAAAGAGATGTGATGAATTCTGAATATGAAATAAGGCATATGAACTACACATCATGAAACTATAAACAGACTGATAACAGATGAAATAGAGGATTTAAAATGGTGGGCTGTGGACAACGTAATTAAAATAAACTCTAAAATGTGGAGTAATCTACATTACGTGACACAATTGATTCATCCTTCTAACAGCCTCAGAGCGCAACAATAAACAATTAAATGTTTTACTTGAATTTTTGACACCTGTCAACATATAAACTTGTTTAAGACGAAATACAGTACTTGTGGGAACAATAAACACAGTAGAAGTGAAAGTAGAAGAGAAAGAACACAAAAGACAGAGGTTAAGGAAAAGGGAAACAAGACAGTCAAGTGGGAAACCTTACCTTCACTTGAAGGGGCAATGGCACTGTCATCCCATTCAAGATTAGTGGAGGTGAGGGATGTGAATGAGTGTAATGATAGACTATCAGAACTGGGCAATCTCTCCTCAAAATCCAAGAGATTCTGTGGTTTGTAGTACTCTGGCATGTAAGGCGCCACATCCAGGTATGGAACATCCTAGCAGCAGTTAAAATACAAGGATGATGAGTTTCTCTGTATCACAGGTTTTCAATTCTGGATATTGGTTTCAATTTCTAGTCATTGATTCTGTAATCATTAGCAGTTCATCTATGTCACTGAATAGTTTCTCAACTCCAGTCCCACTACTCTGCACAACTTGAAATTTACTCTGATCTAGCTAATGAGGGAGTCACCAGGTAGCCAATCAGTTACCAGCCAATCAAATCCAGGATGGAGAATTAGACTGAAGGTCCAGAGTTGAACATCTCTGCTTTCTATTGTGTTTCTTACTGAAATGACGAACAATGTAAAGTGGATTTAAAACTTTTTTGAATGGCTAGTCTAATTAAATGAGTGAAAAGCCATACCAGTTCAAGGTCAAAACGGATGAATTCCAGCCCAGAAACGAGTGTAAGGAACAGTGTGAGGTGGTCATGACTGCAAACCAAGGCATTTCTGAAAAATAAGGGACAAACATCACAATGTAATAGAGAGTTGTATGCAAAAGTTTGAACACCTCTGGTCAAATTACAGGTTACATTTTTTTTTGTTTTTCTATGTGATAAATTACTTCGACACATTCTCCACTAAAATTTGGCATTTTTCTGCATATTGTAGTGCACAATTTCTTTTTGTATGTTGAATGTAACATACAAAAATGCATCGCTACTGTCGGAAGAAAACCTTGAATCTCCATTTTTGTTGTTTTTCAGTTTTTGACATAATTTGAAAATGCCTGCTGTCCTTTACATTGTGTGTAAATTTCAAGATGAATGGATGAAAAGCAACAGCGCAAAATGACTTGGAAAAAAAGTCTGGTTCCATTGACTTACAAAAAAAGTAAAGTAGTTTTTCCTTCTCCTGTAAAGTTATCATTTTGGAGATAAGACGTTTTCTTCTGACAACAGTGGCATACTAAATGTTCCACTATGTTACATTCAGCAAATACACACTAATTGCGCACTAAAATGTGCAAAAGTATTTATTCTCACAAAAAAAAAAAAATCAACAAAACAAGTAATTTGACCGGCAGCACCAAAATGTTTGCGTACGACTGTGTTGCTTATCAGCCAAAATGCTTGTGACATGTAGATAAATCACACTAAAGCAATATAATCTCACTCACTTGAAATAATATTTGTGAAGGAGTGCTTGATTCTCCTGGAAAAGACGAAGGTAGCTTTCCAAAGAGCTTTCACTGAGTGCCAGGTACAGCCATGCTCGACCTGCAGAGAAAATAGCAATATTCATACCTAATACACAGATGCGTAGCTCTGACCTCTTTCCACCCACTCAATCTATTTCATTTTTAAAGATAAGCAACAAAATAGCTGTCGATAACATATCTTAACATCCTTAACCCTTAACATTTTAAGCATGGCAGTGTCAGGTCACTAATCACAGCAAGTCCCTAAATATATGTTAACAGTTAAGCAACACCCATGCATTTAAAAGTTAATGTTCCATCTCCAAAAATAAGCCAGGATTTGGGTTTGGGATACATGATAATATATGGCAAGCTCTGCCTGTAAGTATGAATATAATCATTTTTGTCTCACTTCGGCCAAGGTTGGTGGCTATGTGCCGGAGTTCATCTATCTGCCGGACAGCCTCGCGTCGTGTAAAGTGTAAAACTAGGACCCAGTAACCTGAAGAGATGTCCTGCAGCCTTTAACACCACAGGAAAAGGAGCAATAAGTAAAAAGTTCATACATATTTACATAATTGTTATTGATTACATTTTTGCCGCTTAGCAAACACATAACAATCCACAGCAAACAGTCCTACCCATATAGCAGAGCATGGTCCAGGTGTTCACACAAACGTTGGAGAACGCGGTCATGATTCCTAATGGCTGGTGTCTCGTCTTCACAAGCAGCAAAGTAACTCTGCAACTATACGTTAAAAAAAGTCACAACTCTGTTGTATTAATGCATTTCATAATGCAAGAAATAACAATATTCTGCATCAATGTTATTTGATTTCCCTTCATGCATGCCTTACATCTTAAACACCCTAATTTCCAAACTGGAAAAAACACAAGTTATTCAAAATTAAAAATCAGCCTAGAGACTGTAAGACTAAACCCATCTTACACAGATTTTAAATTTGAGGAGCCCCTGCAGAATAAATATTAAAGTTCCCATATCTGAAAGCACAAAATGCAGTTTTACTAATTCCAAGCACCTGATGACCGTGTGACCTACAATACTGTAGTACTGGCATGATAGAGAGGAAGGCAGAGGCAGGCACTGGTCACAGATTTCAATAGAAGAGAATGAACCTGTCGTCATCAACTAAACCTTTCAAACGCAGACAAAGGTACAGTTGTAAATAGAAAGACCCCAGAGAAAAGTAAAATATTTTGACCATCACTAACTCGACAAACTGGGCGGAAAAGTTAAACTGCTTTCTCGAGCCATTACATTAGCTGGCACTGATGTAAACAGTCGTGGACAGCACATTTATCAGATTTCATGGCAACTATGCCACAGTCACTATAGGCTGTCTTTGTCACCAATGTGCTGTCACACCAATGTTAATCCTTAAACTGGCCTAAAAACGCATTTAATTTGCGACAACCTGTGCTATTATAGTTTAGTCCAAGACTACAGGCTTAAACCATATCCAGGAACCCTTGCTGAACCCGGCTCCCAGTGTCCTCTATCTAAACCACATGAGCAAGAAATGACACACTGACACAAACAAAACTGAGTTACACAACAGTGACAGAGCTCAAACCAGCTCCCCGTTTAACTAAGCAAGCAACACAACGGCTCCGGAGTGCCATTCTCATTGTTTTTCTCAAGATGCGAGGGCGATTCTCGAGTCTCCGTCTTGCCCAAGAGGGCAGGCCCACATATTTACAGTCTCCTTAACCCTAACGTCTACCTATGAACAGTTAGATCAGCTTCAATACGTTACTCTTCACTCTCGCTAACTTCTCTAGAAGCTTCTTACCTTCTTTACTGAGAGAGAGATGTTTTCGAGGATCCTGTCTTTGACTTTGAGTTGATCCATGGCTGGCTGTGCCTGCTCGCCTGAAGGATGTCAGCTGATGTGTGGTTGAGGGAGCTAAAGCTAAGCTAGCATTCAGCACTTTACGCCGGTGGTGTGAGGAGTCCACAAGGGCTGGTACCCCACAGCACTCTCAACAGCCACTTTAAGTGTTGCCAGTTGACCAAACGGCTTACATACATTTACTCGGAATCGTTTTTACTTTCAAGCATAGCTGGCTAAATTATACTTTTTTTTCCAAAAAACAACAGAACTTCTTAAGTTTTCTAACTTAGGTTAAACTGGCTTCATTGTTCACTGCCTTCTTAACGTTACGCTAGCCGCCTTGTTTGTTTGTTAGCTAAAGTTACAGCCGGTTAGCTCCTTTTCCTGCACCGTGTTGCAACATAGCTAAAAACAAGATATTATGACATTCACGCTACTTAAAGCTGAGTACCTAAATCAAAAGCTGGTGGGTTAATGAAAACAGACAGTTGTGCGCGTCCTTGTAGTTTTCTTGTAACAGAACCAGTTGCAGTTTTCTTTTGTGCGACAAAAGTTCGTAGCTACAGTTAAGCGAGCTAAACCGCTCCTATCAGTGGGAATGTAGGTTAGCTAGCCTGGCTAGCTACCTAGTAGTATTAGCAGAACTGCACTGCAGCTCTCTGGACGGGGAGGCTGAAGCTACTATGGAAGAGCAAAGATGACAAAACATCACATGCTCCACTGGCGCTGGTCACTAGTTTTAAATATAGCACACTACACAACACCTGCTAAGGGTAGCAGAATTGAATCTCGACAGATAAAACGCACATTAGGCAGCCACGTTTTAGTTGTCATCGATTAAATATGTGAGAATACGTTGATTAATTCTGTGGTCTAGATATAAATATTGGTGATGTACTGAGATGCTCTTTTCAAAATAAAAGTCCTACTTGAGCTCTTCAATACAAAAGGACTAACGCTGCAAGCAACTCAGAAGCTTGCGTTTCGGTATAATATTCTAGAAATATTCTATAGTAGTCTATAGCAGTGTTACACTATATTAAATTAACTGCCCAGATTTACTGTTAAACTCTTACAAGAACTATAGAAACTCCTACAGATCTCTTTCATAAGCATGTAACAAAAAAAAACAAAACAAAAAACAGTAAAATAAAGCATTAAAAATTTACAACACTTTTTTGGTCGATAAAGGATGAATGATAAAATCCAAAATCAGTAGCAACCAAAATATAGTATTTTTGAAGAGTAAATAAATTATAACTTACTTCATGCAGCATTGCTTCCTAGTGAAAAGGCACTCCTATCCCATGGGATGCATCCAAAACCACATAACCTACTCTACAATGGGCCAGTTTCCCAGGCAGAGGTTAACTCTAGTCCTGCACTACACGTTCCTTTCAGGGGAGAATCTCCATTCAGAACACTTTTTAGTCCATGACTAGCCTAATCCATGTCCGGGAAGCCGGCCCAATATGTACTAAAAATTTACTACTAATGGCGGTGTACTTAATTCTGGAGAAGAGGACTGACATTAGACTACGCTCCTTAGAAAAAGACTACTGACAACTGACCAAAAGAACAGTTCACAAGCTTTTTAGAGAGGTGGAATGGACATTTTAATGAACATTGGTGTTTTTAAAAGAATTTTAACATCTTTTTCTTCACACATTCAAGCTTCATGAACAAACGGATCAGTGCATAAGGTCTAATCAAAACAATGTTTAAATTTACACAATGGGACCTCTCATTTTCTTTAAATAACTGAACGATGACTTAGCCTGACCATTGCTCAAAACCCCATGAACTCATACAAAAAGATTTTCTTAACCCAAGTTTACAAATGCTGTGCAAAGTTGTAGTGGCATATCATGACTCATGAGAAAGACCCCACACCAGCACAGTTCAGATTTCACCCACTGATGTGCAAGAAGACCGGATCAACCCAATCTCATTACAATTTTGAAGAAAATCACTTCTCTCCTGTCTTTTAATCTGACTTCTCCTTCTCTTTCATGTGAAGGAAAACCACACTGAAGATGAACAGTCCAGCCATCATGGAGAAGACACTGGCATAGTAGGGGTAAGCAGAAGGAATAAAGCGCTCATATTGAGTGTGTTGCAGTGGACGCACGGACACCTGCAAAACAAAAACGAAAAGAAAAAAACCTTTACTACAGTACATATATGTTTACAATACATCACAAAATAGAATCTGAACCTACAGCCTATAAAAGGGAACCTGAATATTCAAACAAATCCACTTACCTGTGTGGAGGAGTAAAGATGTGTGTAGCCCAGTCTGTTGTAGTCAACTTTGAACTGAAACACTCCGTACACGTCTGGCAGCTTAAACTGGACACTGTATTTGCCACCTGTGTAGATGGAGCAAATATTGAAATACAGAACAGAAATATTAAAATGATGTTTTATTTTTAGTACATATCCAGTGTCTTACAGCTTCAATAAAGGTTACATGCACAGAATAGTCGGTCTAGTTTTCCACTGTTTTAAAGTACCAGTTTCCCCCTCATCCATTTAAATAGCTAATGATGTCTATTTCTGATGTTTAACATATTTAGCATGAGATCTCTCTCTCCCTTCCCCCAAAGATGTGAACCCTATTGTTTTTTGTCACTTGTACTTGTTTTGGGTGCCATAAAATGGTACTACAGAAAGCTTTACAAAAAATCTCAAATAATCTGGCAAATATCAGTGGCCAATGGACATGTTTTAATCTGGCTAAGTTTAAGTCGACTAAGACGTTAGTAGGACTATGACGACTGCATCCTGTGGTTTACATAATCACGTCTTTGGCTGTGGTCCTTTGGTCCGAGGCACCTTTCACACCTGCTATTTTGGTTCGGACGAGTCCAAAAGTGACCAAAAAAGGTGGTTGTGAAAGCGCCCTTATTTAAACTAATACAGAACCATTAGTGTGAATGTGAGCACAGTTAATGTTACCACACACTGTCAAAAGTTAACAAGATGTGAAGAGACCAAAGATGTTTGTGGATACCATTTTTCTTGAGATAGGTCCTGACGAAGGGGTCAATTCTGACAAACTCCAGCTGAATGTCATCTCCATCAAACGGCACCCAGCGACCTTCAGACAGCATCTCGATCACAATGCTGTATTCCTGTAATCAGCAATATGGATGCAGAAAGTAAATGTCGACACTGCACTTCAACCACTGACAAAGCATTTTAGAATTCAGACGTTTTGTGCTATTTGCTATATGAGTGAAAAAAAAGAATGTTTGCAAATCTGAGAAAAAAGTATAAGATGACTCACCACCAGGTCAGTGATGGTATAAGCAGCAGGGGGAGTGCTCTCACCCACTGGGTGATGAGTAACAGCCCCAACCCTAAGGACACCTGCCTCTTTGAACACCCAGCGGGACAGGGCCTCAGCTAGCTCCTGGTTACCAGTCTGTGGGAACCTAAACAATAAACATCTCCTTAACCAGAGTATGCTTGCCAATGCTACATACTTTTATGCTCTACAAGGCATGAAGACATTTTGTAATGTCATTTATTTTAAGTAGAACATTGAGGCTTACAAATGAGCACTGTCAACTGAGATATTTCAACAATTTATAAGACTAACCAGTTTAACATTTTTTTTTTATGGTCAGACGCTTGTTTCTGCCTTAGGCACAACTGCAAATGACAGTTTGACATACAGCATTTGACAAGCCTCTCAGCCAATCACAACCATCACTAAGTGCTACTTTCTCCATCAAGCGAAGGAAAAACTCAGTGAAATTGTCCAGTTAACTGTAGCATTAGCACATTTGAAGGGGCAGCTTTCTTAGCTCAAACCTCCACATTATTAGATGTGAAAACATGCTGCTTTAATGAAAAGACACCACAATATTTCCCTGATTTGATTAATGCAAACATGGTTTCCAGAATCCACCCCCCCTCCCCAAAATTAGCCTACAATGATTTTTTTTCTATTCTCAAACATGTATGTCTGTACTGAACATCCGGTAAAGCCAGTTTTTCAATGTTCAAAATGTTTTTAAATGTACTCTTTTGTGTGCTTCTAATTGTTATTTTGTGATACTGAACTTTTTAATTTGTTAGCACAAGTGCTAGCATGGGTGCTACCAGTTAGCCTGAGCTAAGACATAACAATAATTAAGGGAGATCTGATAAATGACCCGGAGGAAGGAATTCTTATCACTAAAAAACAAGCCAAACCTCTTTGATCCTGGTGTGGCTTTCTGCACAGGGGAGTTGAAGAAGGCATCACTGAAGAAATGCAAAGAACCGCTGAAGACCACACGAGCATTGTTTCTTGCCTGGAGACCAGCAATCAGGAGGGTGTTCTTACCAACTGCATGAGGGTACTGTAATATAAAAACAAAGTGACTTAAACTGAGAAGGAAGAAAGCATGAAACTCACTAAGGAGCACTTCAGCCTGAACTGCTCTTGGAATGAGGCACCATTCAGGACAATCAATTAGAACAATGTCATTTACATATATCAGCCTTAATATCAGCATAGTAACAAAAGCAGTCTGTTTAATTCTAAGGAATAAAAAAAGGTTGGGGAAATAGTCACAGAGAAAAAAGTATAACAAGTGTTTTGGGTACACAAAAACAAATTACAAAAGCACAAACATAAGTTTGTGTAAGAGGGAAAAAATAACTGTGTGCCCTTTAAAGTTTGAAATAGAAACATGACTTATTTATTCATTAATAGTTTACTTGGATTATTATGGCACTCTAAGTGAGGTTTTCAAGGGAAAATATTTAAAAATGGGGTCTAATATCATACACACAAATTCTAGTCCAAAAAATAAAAATAAATGAGTGTAATTCTAGTAATCCTTCACCAATACTGATATTACTATTTTAACAATACATATCAGACTACACACTTGCGTAATTGGACGATCAGGGAAGTAGGAGTAAGAGGTGGAGGAGCCTGTCAGAATGTCCAGGACCAGGGGGTTGTCAGGATCTGCCACCATGCTGGGGAGAAAAAAAAAAATTACCATTAAGAACTAAATAATTTTGTTCTGCTTGACCATTTACTACTATCCAAAATGGACCCATCATCAACATGCAACAAAAGCACCCACATTTAAACTAGCAACTGTGCAAAAATATGAAGTTCACCCACCCAACACCTTTGAAGAGGATGGGTTTCTCAGTGGGCTTGCCAACAATAGTTGGAGCCTTAAGAAGATTTTCTGGATCTGCAACAATCAGGGTGTGCTATAAAAGGACAAACAGAGACAAATGTTCACAAAATGCAAAAAATAAATATCCTATTCAAGCTGTTGAAAATGCCAAGGAGCTTGTTTTTTTGCCCCAATCAGATTAAAATTTGTTTAATAAAATAATATCAGCTGAAGCTACACATTTTGATCACAGTTCAAGCTCATATTCATACAGAACCTTCTGCTACTCACCTCACCAGGATCAGACACATCAAAGTTATGATGGTCAATGACAGCAGTCTTTTCTTCATCGAACTCAATACCACATTCACTACCCAGCTCTCGCAGAGGGTCACCTGCAGGAATGAACAACACATTCCTAACCCGACAGCAGCACAATAACAATCTTCAACCATCATTAAAATTCTGTTTCACACACCATGTAAAGTTTGAGGAAAAAAAATAGTAATATTAAAAAAAAAAAGCTCACCAATATCTGAACTTGCTGCAACCAGAACGTTGCCCCCACCATCGATGAATGCTGTGATGGTCTCCACATTAATGTTACCTCCAAAATCTGAAAGAGATAAACATTAAACTCCAGGGTGAGCAAAAAAGTCATCCACAGAGATTTACCTTGGTAACAAAGTACTGAGTGTCAGCCATACCTTCCACAGATGGGGAGAAAATGATGAGATGGTCATAGAGAAACTGGCCATACTTGATCAAGGAGAGGCTAGGATCATCAGCGGTCTTGAACGTGAGGTCAAAACCACGATCTGAGGAGAAGAGCAGGAAATAAAACACTACAGCAAGCAAAAAGTTGTAGCACCATATTGAGCCGGGAAATACATAGTCTATAATGGTTTATCATGATATTTAGATTCCATAATAATGCTTTGATTATATTATTATTATACTGAGTTTTATAATATTATAATTATATTTATTGATCATCAATGAGCATTAAATTTGTGATATGTTTACTACAATAGCAGCTTCACCACTGCAAAGTGGATGTTTTTACCTTTTCTTTTTTTTTTATTTTGTGCACTAGCTATACAAGTGGTCCAGGACCTGACAGCTACCTGCAGTGTGTCATTTACTGGACATGCTGGAAGCTTCAATATTGATTTGCAAAAACAGGTTCATTCGTAACAACAACATAATAATAATAAACAAAAATATGAAGTTTCCTTGTTTGGAAATGTGCTGTACAGTGTGAGGCTCACTTTAACTATGAGTGAACAAAACAGTAACGTTAAGTTAAAAAGGAAACAAAAAAGAAAATACGTTCTGTAAGACATTTTTGGCATAGAGCATTAATTTTATAAACGCTAACCTTAAAATTATCTGATACCGTGATTTATTCCGAAGACAAACTCATATTGACCTCCTCTCTCAGCTAACGCTACGTTTCAGAAACCTTCACAGGTAAATCTGAGTTCAAAGCTAAAGGCAGGAAGCCGCGCTCACCTGCATGCTTGTCAGTGGGGTGAGATTAAGAAAGCTTTACCAAAACACGACGCATTTAGTTTAAACACATTTAAACGTGTAACCAAGACAGAATTTGCAACATGCATATTTTCATCACTTTATGTCTGCGGCGGCTGAGAGCGGCTGGGTCTGTCTGACCTGCTAGGCTGCGGAAGAAGATTGAATGGGTGTCTCTGATGTTCGGGTTGTCCAGCAGAACCAGAGTCTTCCCGTCTCCCGAAACGACCTGCAGCACCAAAGCCGCGGACAAAACGAACAGAACGCTGCTACTGAATCCTGCAGAAAACGACGGAGACATAACTAAACCCCTTTTTCTGATGCCCCTCATTGCCGAACCGTCCATCGCCATTTTCCTTCCTTGGACAACGTCAGCGCTAACAGGGACGTAACCTCTGACCCGACGACGCAGCCAATCACATCGCGCCAGAGCCGGTGTAAGGGAAGCCTGGCCACTCCCCTTTTTCTCCCGTCTATCAAAAACAGCACTGCGAAACGCCAGAGGGCGCCCGCGAGCGAGTCCTGAATGAATGGGGCCAAATGGAGCTAAACGACTAAAAACGAAAAAATCAATTAAATTAAAATACCACTGAGTGCTGATTGGTTAGCTTTACTGCCAGAGTGATGATTGGTTAGCATTACTGCCACTGAGTGCTGATTGGTTAGCATTACTGCCACTGAGTGATGATTGGTTAGCTTTACTGCTACTCAGTGACGATTGCTTAGCTTTACTGCTACTGAGTGCTGATTGGTTAGCTTTACTGTTACTGAGTGATGATTGGTTAGCATTTCTGCTACTAAGTGATACTTGGTTATCATTACTGTTACTGAGTGCCTGAGTGAAGCAGTTTGTGCCACTGTGACGCAATCAGCCTACAAATGCAGCCTCTGAAGGACGAAGCTCCTAAATTGGGACACAGCTATTCTCTGATCGTTCGTCATGGAACAAAGATAGTTCATAAAACTGCAGGCCCTGCAGGGGGAAATATCCCATATACTGCCATTACTAAGTAAATATTACTTTCAATTAAAATCAAATAGGTATTGTTTTTAAATAAAAGAGCTAGTAAACATTGTTAAACTTTAAAACATATTCTTTCCCTTTATACAGTCTATACATGGAAACTAAATTGCAAAACTGACCTTTTTGAGTTCATTGTTTTTGTGATGTCACAAAAATCAACATCTTGACATGTGGGAGAGCTGGAACTTTCTGCAAACATACAAATACAGTAGCTACAAACACAACACAGGGTCCAAATAGTAGAACATTTGTTGAGCCATATAAATGGACAGATTAACATATATTTGAACTACAACAATTTCTTTGTGCCACTACTGAAAGAAAAATGGAGCAGTGCTACTCACAGCTCTGACAGAAACGTGTGCATATTCTACAATTTTCCGATGGACAGAATGAGAGAGAGTGATTAATCTCTTTGATTAGGTAAGTTAGAGACATCTCTATGTAGTGAATGTTGTAATTGTATGCATGAAGTGAGCACCGCTACCTAGCTGTGGTTCCAGGCTGATGGTGATGTCATTTGCACAGCAGCATTTCATGAAAACCGTATTCCAGTCTTTTACTGTCATTTTCAAATTTGGAGCACTGCTATACTGTCAAATTTAACTCAATATGGTGGCAATACATCGTGTTATGTTGTATGACCTGTAATGTAATGTAATGTGCAGTACCTCAGCAAGAGTGATCTGACCACCTTCCTACATCTGGCAGTTCAGCCTACAGCAGTTTGAACCTGCTCATTCAAGGTGAAGTTATAAGAAATGTTTCAATGCGGGCTGCATCTTGCCAATATTTACATATAGTTGTGTGCAAACATTTAGGCGCCCCTGGCCAAGTTTTGTTTAAAACACACTCTGAATTTCAGTTCCCTGTGTTCTTTTTTTTTTCACAGAAAATTAAAATAACATGTAATTTGACCAAAGGTGTTAAAATTTTTGCATATGACTGTATATCAGTCCTAAAGGCACAGTAACACAAAAAAACTCTCTTTTAATTCTAAGGGATAAAGAATGGTTGAAAAATGCTAATGTACAAATAAATTATGAATGTTTTTAGTACATAAACCCACACAAGCATCATAAGTGGGCCTCAGAGGAAAAAGGTAGAATATGACCCATTTTACTTACAGTAGCCCACAAGACATGGATAGAATCACTAGAAGTAGGTAGCATAGATGAATACTGGTGCATTTTAATAAAAAACAAAATCAATCCAATACCAATTATGGATGTTTTATATATGCTTTTCTGAAAAGTATAAGTTGTTTTATAATAACGGCATAAATCCGGATACATTTAACTCCAGAGGTTAAATTCAGGTTCTGAAAGAATTTTAATCCAGCTGTCTGGACACTTCTGCTGCTGGTTTGCACTACCCACCTCTGTTTAACGCACATGTCTAAATGTGAGAATCGTAGTCAATATAGTCTTTTTTGTCTTTTATCAGTGTCTGACAATTATCATAAAGAGCAATATACAAATAACAAGAATTAGCATTCATATCCATTCAGACAAATAGCTTCTTTTTAAATAGTACAACCTAAGCAAGATTTGCTACATATTTGATATCATGCACTTGTGCTATGGTTTGAGAGGTTTCTTTTTAATCTTCCATACCAATTTATAAAAACAACTCAGAATAAAGACACATTAGCTTTGATTTTCAAAACTAGAAATCTGTATGTTATATAAACATCTTAAGTGTCCCCAGTTTGTTTGTAATGTGAGGAAAACCTCACTGAGTCTGAGTCTCACAAATCTGTACAGTGTCTGTCCCGTCCTCTGTCTGGGGATCTGCCTGCTCGTCCCCTTCTTCAGTCTGAGCTTCAGCCTGGGCTATCTCACTCTGACTGCCATCGCCGGCCTCTTCTTCGCCCTCCCGCGTCCGGAAGAGGAGCTCTCCTCCCTGAATGACCTGCTCAGTGGCCTGCCAGGTGCCGTCCGCTGCATACTGCTGGTAAAAGTCGGAGTCTGCTTGAAACATGACCAGGGCTTGGGCCGTGTGGATGCGCACGTGCTGGGCCAGTGAGCTAGCATCCAGGAACTTCTCACCACAGGAGTCGCAGGCATACAAGATCTGAGTATTGGGATCTAAATGGATGGAGGAATAAAAAGACTGAGTTCTAAATATGCGAAAGGTGTAAGGGAACATGTTGGCATGCAAGAATGATAAGTAGATGCATGTTGTCACAGTCATTTTTCAGTAGTCAGTCGTTGTCAGTAGTCCATTTTTACTTTTTTTTTTTTTTACACAATTTGAAAACGCTAACTGCTCTCTGCGTTAGTAAACATTTCATACACTTGTATTATTGAAAAAAATCTACTTTCAGTAGGACAAAACTTAGCTGACAAAAATAAAGAGAGTTTGCCTAAAATAAACCGACTAATATTATTACCGTATTTCATAAAAATGCCTCAATCCAACAAAGAACGGTTGGTCAGAAAGGCAATGAATTTCATTATTTTTTAGATATACTTTCCACTTTCGCAGTGTTATTTGAGATTTCTTTCATCATTTCAAAAACTATGGCTATAGATGAGGTTAGTGTGCTACTGTGCTTTCTTTTGTTGTTCTGCTGTTTTGCTGTATTGTGAGTATCAAGCAGGGTGTCGTGTTTTCGAATGATATCAAACCTGTAGCGGAAAAGTTCTCAAGCCTCATAGCCTCTCTTGATACTTAGATTAAACAGTGATTACAAACTTCATGTCTAATGTCCCTCATAGAAACCCTGAAACAGTTCCACAAGAACCTCTTTTTGTCACCCCACTGTTTATCTGCTGCAGCAGAAACCTTGAACACATCTGCGCAAAGCAGCACAGGAGAGCAAAGGAAATAATCACAGTTTCTTTCATTATCAATCAAATGAACTGATCAGCATTAGATTTTGATACTTTGTTGCAGTCATATTTAAACTTTTGGGCTTTTTCAGCCAAAATGTTCAGTCTTTCTTCTCTTTTGGCCAAAAAAAGTGCTGCTTTTTACCATTTTCAACCAAAATGGACATAATTGCAGTGCATGCCTAATATAAAGAGGTATTAACATCAAAACTAGTCTGCCAAATAGGCCTCAGGTATGTGCGTGAATGTTTTGTCTCACCAGCCTCCTGCACTTTCTCCACTGCCTTTGTGATCTCTGCTTTCAGAGCCTCAGTTTCATCCGCAGATACAGATGCTGCTACAGGCACCACTGGACCAGGTGAGTAGAACAACATGTCAGGATATCCCCACATCACCACGACTAGCTTTCACAAATCATCTTTACATTCAAAAAATCAAAGCAAATCTAACTCAGCGCTACTTCTAACATTATTCTTTGTCAGAATTCTTTACTGTTATATTCTGTTATAAAGCATATTGACTCACACTGATTCTCTTACCAGTCAGCTGTGCTACCGCACTGGCTGCCAGGGCTTCTGTAGCTAAAGTCACAATGTCATCCGTGGTAACTGTAACAATGTTGACTTCATTGTCATCCAGTTCAGAAGCTGAGGCAGAGGCAGTGAGCAGCTTGTCTTCCCCATCATCCTCAGCCACCATCAGTCTCTTCATGCCTGCCTTGCCCTGGTGAACAGTCTTAACATGGGAGCGAAGGTTGTCCACGCGGTTAAACCCACGACCACACTTGTCGCAAAGAAAAGGTTTCTCCCCTGTGGTTACATAAAAAATCCTAAATGAATGAGGAAAACCACTTTTGAGGCTCTACAGCCATTATAAACGACACTGTTTGATGCTTTGAAAACCATTCTGACTCTGGCTTTCAGCTTAGGGGTGAGGGATATGGCAAAAGTATAACATTACAATACTTAAAGATATCCACAACATGCTCAGAAAAGCAGATTGTGACAATGTAATTTATCACGATGATAAATATTGTCCTATCTTCCACCCCCATTTCAACTGAAACTACAAACTGACCAAGTCCTAGATAAATAATGACCATGCTGTAATTTGTTTGGACACATTTATGATGCCTCTTCCAATCGAGAAAAATAAGATCAATGTTACACCAAAAAAGAATGAATACTACAACATTTTTAAAAAAGAAAATAAACAAACAATCCTTTTGTGGTACCTGTATGAATGATGATATGTTTGGAGAGGTCCCCAACATTGACAAATGCTTTGTTGCATGTATGGCACTTGTGGGGTCGTATATTGTCATGATGACGGATGTGATTGGCTAGTTGACTGGACTGCACAAACCTGTATATTATAATGTTACAGTTATAAACCATTCATAACTTTTTTTCAATATAGTACCAGGTTCACATTCAGCAACACAAATCAGTTACCTTTTGCCACAACGGTCACATACATATGGCTTCTCTCCAGTGTGCTGACGAACATGAGCAATGAGTGAACTGGCCTGTGTGAAGCCTTTTCCACAAATCAGACAAAGGCAAGGCTTTTCCCCTGCAACAGAAGCAAAATGTCTGATTAACGCATGTCTGTGCAAACAGGTGTAAAATGCTTTTAGAACGCTTTTCATTTCAATTTTTATGAGGCTGTGAGAGGAATTAAGGCTGCCCACCTGTATGAATGCGCACATGTCTCTGCAGTGCCCCTGGGTCAGCGAAGGCTCTCTGACAGTGCATACAGACAAAGGGCTTCTCTCCACTGTGTACTCGCAGGTGTCTCTTCAGGTTGCCTGTACAAAGGAACCACTGTCAAGCTCTATAGCGCATACAGAACCACACACAATGCCTCTTTCTCTGAATGCCTCACCTGAAGTGGTGAACTGCTTTCCGCACTCTTTACACTTGAGAGGCCCATCTGCGATATGGATCTTCATATGAGCTTTCAAGTTTCCTAACTGAAAAATATTTTTTATTTTTGTAAATAGGTTCAATAGATGGAGTCATTGTTTTAGCACCCCCTATTAACACATGTCCACTAATCTTTGCAAACTATTTCAACAGTAGGCTTTGAGCAGGTATAGCAAGTTTGGTATCAATCAATTTGTTCTTTGTAGAGGACGTATTAACTTATTTTCAATCAACAAGTATTTAGAAAATATTTAGATTTTTGAAATTTAGAAAATCAACAAAACATGCAGGGTGTTCCAACTTTTGTATATGACTGTATTCAAGATATGCATATTCGAAACCATAAAGTTTTGTAAAAGATTTAATAACAGGATTTTTATACCACCCTATCTCTAGAGTTTACTATCCTCCTTCTTACCTGATTGAATTTCTTGTCACATTGTGGGCATTTATGGCCTTTGTCTGTGTCATGGGTCTCCAGGTGGCGCATCTTGGCAGTGGGGTCAGAGAATGCCCGCTCGCAGTATTCGCAGTGGTACGGCTTCTCGCCAGTGTGCACCAGCTGGTGGCGCTTCAGGTTGCCCGACGTGGTAAAGAGCTTCCCACAGTCATCACAGCTGTAGCGCGCCTCACCCGTGTGTCGCTTCCTGTGGAGGTTCAGCAGGCTGATCTGCCGGTAGCTCTTCCCACATGTGGAACAGCAATACGGCTTCAGTGGGCTGGAGGGACAGAAGGGCCATGAGTTAGCTGTGGTCGGTTTCTGAGCTCATCACTTTCCAATTTGCTGCAGGCTCTATAAATATATGAAACTGGAAAAGGCCAATATTTACACAAGGCGTTTCCTCACTGCAGAGCTGCTGCTGAAGATGAGAGAAACGACTGACTCACCTGTGGGTTTTTTCATGTGCTTTGCAGGCAGCTGGGTCTGAAAAGGCCTTGTTGCAGTCTCTGCAGGTGAAGGGCTTCTCACCTGTGTGAATGCGCATGTGCCGTTTAAAGTTCCCTGTGTGGGTAAACTTCTTGCCACAGTCCTGAAAAAAAAACAGCAAGGACATAAGAAAATGGAGGGGGGATTTTAATTAAAAAAAGGCATCACCAGAAGGCAAAATACTCACAATTTCAAATAGGAGTATGGTAACAACACTGGCCATCTAAATAACCCATATCCTATATTTTCTTGGTATCTAATTTCTTTCCCTGAGGTCTACTTATGATGTTTATGTGGGTTTGTGTACTAAAAATATTGCAATTCTTTTTTACATGACCATTTTCCTGCCTCTCTTTGTCCCTCAGAATTAAGCAGGCCATTTCTGTTTCTGTGCCTTTAGGAATGACGTGTGTACAGTCATATGCAAAAGGTTAAATATTCCTGGCCAAATAACATGTGTTGTTCATTTTCTAAGTAAAAAAATATGTTAACACATCCTGTACAGGGAACAACTATAAATATGGCAATTTCTGCAAAATTTAGTGCACAGTTAATCTATATATTTAAACATCTTATGCTTTTCTGATTGTACATGTCTGAAATCACTTTCCCAATTCAATTTCAACAAATAAAAATAAGATTTTTCTTATGTATATATATATATATATATATATATATATATATATATGTATATTAACACGTGCAGCTTAATTTCCATATGTGGACTGTGTAGACTGGGTAGTTAACAGTTTGCTTTGAAATATTGACACTGTTTACATACTACATCAAATTAATTAAAAAAAAGGAAAATACAGATCTTCATGATATGGGCCTTTTAATGTGCATTTAGATATGTTATCATTCAAATTCAGGCTTCTTAAGTGTCAAATGCATGAAGAACTGAAATAAATTGCAAGGTTCAAACAATCAAATACACAATCACACCTGCTAAACAAAAACACCCTCACCTCACATTTGTGTGTGACCGAGCCGTACGCTCTGGACTCACTGCGTTCAGCCATGGCGCCGGACCTCATAAACTTCCCCTCTTCTCCATCCGCCGACCCTGATGTCCCTTCATCCTCTGCTTCCATCAGTCCATCCTCCTCCTCCAGGGGCTGCTCCTCTCCACCAGCCTCCTCTTCTTCCTCCTGTTCCTCGGTCATATTCTCCTCAGTGGCAGGCTTTGATGCGCCTCCTTCACTAGAAGCATCATCTAGAAAGGACAAAAAAACAGAACAGTTATCACCAGCCTGTCAAAAAAGAGCAGAATTTACAACACTGAAGAGAAGTAGGTGTTTACTCTGTGTGGACAGGATCTCAGCAGCATATTTTGATTTGCTTCTCCGCGTGCTTACGTAAGATCTTCTGGCTGAAGGCCTCTGTGAGAATTCTGCAAGAACAATGCAGATTACCTTATGGAGATATCAAAAAAGCCATCAAAATAAAGTAAGGCACAGAGGAGGAGAAGGGACACTGACTTGGCGTATAATCCGCATCAGAAGGATCATCTTGATACTCCATTACTTCTTTTGTTGCACTCTCCTCCTCCGTGTCTGTCTTGGTGACCGGCACCTCAGCTTTCTTTTGCCTAGCATGCTGACCAAGCTTCAGTGGTCTTCCAACTCTGTTCCCTAATTGCTGAGCCCCAGTGCTTTGTCTCTCAGTAGTGCTACATGTAGCCTGCTGGCTTTCTGTTGTTTCTGATGACGAGGGAGCTTCATCTGCCTCAGGAACGCCACTCTCAGCGGAGACATCTCTGGCCTGTCCCTCGACTGAAGTAACATCATCTTTCTTAGCAAGACTCTGATGTCTCTCCACTTGTCCTGATAATTATTTTAATAAAAACATAGACGAGCAAACACACTGAAGTGGAATTCCACTACCATTTCAAAATACAGCACATGCAATGTACATGCAAGGTGTTGTAAAACAAAATTGTTCCCCAAAAACATATTCTTTTCAGATTTACTGCTATTTCAGCATCATCAACATTACATGTAACATCAGTTGTTTTAAACAGTAAATGTATTTACTGTAGTTATGTTGTAGACATTGTGACCTCTGCTTCCCATCACCACCACAGTAAAGAAAATCTAAGCTGATAATCTTTTCTACAATGCACAATTTCATGTCAACTAGCTCTTAATGACTTTGTTTACATCTCAACCATTGAATAACACAGATATTTTGAAAAATCAGTACATTGTCCCTTTAATACCACATCATATATGGTAATAACTTGTATAGTACTGACCACTGTTAGATGTCGAAGGTGCAGCAAGGGACTTATAAGCAGAACAAGCATTGACAATCTCTTGCATCTGAAGAAATGTAGCTACAGCCAGCACATCCTCTACATTCTGAGGGTTCAACGTCAGCTTGGCCGTGTACATAAACTCAAGAACTTGCCCAAGACCTGCAAAGATCATAGAATCAGTAAATATACAGGAGAAAAAAAAAAACATCTAGAAGTCAACACATATATTTGAAACTGATTGGTCTGAAGGTTAAGGAATATTTCTCTCTACCTGCAGCATTGCTGATATCCAAATGCACAACATCCTTCTGGTCCAGAAACAGTGTGTGGAAGTAAGCACTACATGCTGCCAACACAGCCTTATGGGCCTTGAAGTCTACTCCATCCACTACAAACGTGCAGTCACACAGCAGACCCAGCTGCCGCTGATGGTTAAGCTGCTCCAACACTTTTCCACTGTGCCACGGGAAGTCCATCACTGGCGCAGTGGACTGCAGGCCTCACTCTGGATAACAGTGTCCTAAAACAAGATGTCAAAAGGAGCAGATGATACTTGGCCTAGCATATTTCCTCTTATGTTTACATGTGTGAATCTTTAGACTCACTCTGTATGACCCTAACGTTATATCATTAGTCAGGCTAAGTGATGTCAGACACCATTGTCAAGTCAAAATAATCATTTTCATCACCCGAACTCGTCACTGACATCAGATGCCAGGGCAGAGGTCAATGCTCTGTACCCAGCCTAGTCCTGAATTAAAAGCCTGGGTTGCACCAACAAAACTGAGATGATTAAACCTAAAACAGAGATCTCTGACTGCGTCTCCACTAACAATTAATGTCAATGCTTTATGTAAACAACTTGTATTTACTTGGACTAAACAGGCAAAATATTATGATATTCAAACTAGGATACCCTGTAGCCTCTTGGTATCCTAACTAGCTAACTATGGGGTAATTTTATCTTGGAAAAAAAAATACATTTTTGTACTAAGCAAGGTCAGACAATTACTACATGTTCATCTTCCTAATTTCCCTCGTAAAAAGTGGTCAGGACCTAGCTAGCTGACTAGCTAACGTTAGCTATCTAGTCACCAGTGTTTGTTAATGTGTGCTGCGTTAGCTTAAACAGCTAACTGAACAACTCCAGACTGGAACTGGTTGCTGCTCGTCACATACAAATGCACACAAACTTCATGGGTTCTTTAAATGTCTGTGTAACGAGTAAACATGGGTTTAGGGCTTCACATCAGCCGCACTGTCGCCTTTCCCCCACCACAGTGAGGTTGACGATGTTGCGGATTGATTAGGAGTCCTCTCTTCCCGCTCCGCTCGCTATCCGGGATTAACTCAGCGTGCCTGGCCCGCTCGCAGCCCTCAAACAACATGGTGGCGGCGGCGGCGGCCTGCAGCCCTCCCCGTAATTTCGCTCCGTTTGTTTGCTTTTCTCTTTACCGGATGACGCGCTATCACGCGCTTAATCGGTAGCTCGCAACCGCACCCAAAGCTTCACACCTCTGCGTGTAATTTACCCAAACCGCCGAACTTACTCTGTCAGTTCGCCACTCCTAGCGGTTCCGTTCGATCGAGCTATTCGGCGATCGGTCTCGGCGCGCGGGCTCCGCACTCCGCCATCTCCCGCTCTCTGATCGATTGATAGTGGCCGAGCCGTGGTGAGGTGTTCGGCAGTGCGCATGCGCGAACGCATCTGCTGTCTGACCACAAAGCGGCGCCCTTCATCTACGAAACAATTTAACGGGCCTTCACTTGTACTGATCTTAAACTCTTTATCTACTTAAAGTAGTTAGTTAAAAATCCCAAAATATTATAACAGCAGCATTTGTCTTTGATAAGATAACATTTGGAGTATTCATTCCAGAGCAAAAAAAGTTAATTGAGTGATTTTGGCCAAATTCTTTATTCATAAATGCTGATTCTTGAAATTACCACTAAACTTTACTGTATACCTAGAAGAACTATCTGTATATAGTCTCTTATAATGCTCATACTCAGTTTACTCAGTTTGATTTCTCCATATCACAGTCTTAAATCATATATTTTGCCTTATAAATTGTGCATGTATATGTCACATTGTTCCAATAAAGTAATAGTAATCATAATAATAATTTGCAATGAATCTGCTCAGTTTACTGAGTTGATTCTTAAGGTCTGTCCTTTTTAGTGATTCAAAGGTCCAAATCAAGCCATAGTGGGCAGAATTTCTGATACATGTACTTGAATCACAAATAATCACCAACAAGCCTCATTTGTTGCTGTTTATTTGCATTGTCTATGCTTTATTCTCCTCCTACACTTTTTTGAGTAGCTATTGGAATTTTTCCTCCTGTGCTCTGATTCATTAATGCTATTTTCCAACCTGTGCTTTAATTAACTAGTGGAATTTGTCTTCCTGTGGTCTGATTCGCTGTTAGTATTGTGGTGTCTGTGAAGAAGGCAAAAGAAAAATAGCACTTTAATTAATACTGTTTCATTGAACAACAGCAGTGGAGAACTGCTGCTCAGTGCTGCTGAAATGGCTGAGATAGCAGGCAGGTCACTTCTAGCCAGACATCTGAAGGTAGGCAGTAATACTGCACACACTAGCCCACAGTCCAGGACACAATCACACAAACAACACTTGCGCAAATCTTTTAAGTTAACAAAACAACTTGATTACAATAAAAGTCTCTCGTACTGTGAATGCGCACCTCCTGAAAGCCTCCTTGCGTAGCTGTTCTGCATAGCCACGCCTCCTGCACAACATGGCAGAGCGAGCCAGTAGCAGGACACTATATACCCCCAACCCCCCCCCAAAGGTCAGCCGTCCCAGACCTCACAGAGTTCAAGCAGAGTCCCTGGGGTATGCGAGAGCTGCCCCCCCCCCTTTTCATTTTCGCATTATAAAGTATGTATTACATTGCTATTTCTGTCAGTATGATGCACTACGTTGTACTTCAAAGGCCTTGTTTCTTGATTGCTAAAGATACTGACACTAGGTAGTTTTGGGCCTCTGTGGCAATTTTGTAATTCAAAATTATTTGATTTTGTTTTATTTACAGTATAAAAACATGCAGATCATAATGTATCTTTCTATCTTCTAAACTCTTATTAACAAATATTCAGTATAACTTCTTGTTTATTTATTTTTGTTTTTTACTATTTTGCTTCTAAAGCTAAAACGCTACACCTGGATAATGAAATGATCACCTGATGAATGATGAATGACACAGAATGAAAAGCCTTGAAGGTATTAGGGAAGACTGAATAATGACAGGATATTCTATTAATAGGCCACCAAGTTGTCAGAGGCCTGCCTCTTTGTTTCCAGTACTGACAGCAGACACAGTCCAGATCATTAACTCATGAACCCAAAGCACAGCACACAGACAAAGCATGGTGACTCCATTTATTCAAAACACAAAACAGCAGTGCGTTCATGTAGGATAACTGCAGCACAACACAACAGCTTATATATACATTTATTCACACACAGCCTTGTGTAGTCTTTACAATTACATCCTAGAAAATCTGATATGTAATCGATGCATTTGACATTGTTGTCAGAAATGTTCTTATTGGTGTGGGTAAATGTTTGTATCATTTCAACAATCAGCTAATTTTATTTCAAAAATTTATGTGTTAATGTATTTCTAGCTTTATGGTTGCAATTTGGTTAACACTGGATTTGAAATATTAGTGTGAAATGAAAAAATGAATGATGGAGAGAGCACACTCTTAAAAACAAAGGTTGATTTTGAAGAACCACTTTTGATTCCATAGGGAACCTCTCAGTGGGTGATTCTTTGAAGAAACATTGTTGTGAATGAGACGTTTCGGTCTGGAGAACCATTATGAAGTTTAAAAGACATGTCACAGAATGTAATGGTTCTATACCAGCAGTGCCCAAACCTGTTTACCGGGGCCAAGGTGTAATGTTAGTGCTGGGCTGATGGCTAATTATACACATAGCCTTATACACATCATCAGTGTATGTGGAAAATGTGGACAAGTGTATTTTTTAAAATAATGCATAAATAAATTTAAATATGTATGTTCCCTTACATATGAAGCACAATGTATTGTCTTTAAATTCCCTGAAAATAAATTATTTCAGTGTTCCCTTCTTAATTGCCTCTTGCCCATGTGCCAATGCTTGCTATGATCATTGTCTATTTCTGTCATTAACCCATAACTGGTAGCTATGTGTGTGATGTTACATCTGAAATGCAATTAGTGACAACTGTGGTATTAAGAAGATTTACAACAGATATAGATTTTTTAAATTTTATTTTATGTGTTTGGTGTTTTGCCTGTTTTAACACTCTAAATAAACCTGGTAGTAACTGCATGTTATAAAAGTATTTGGAAAAAAAATAGGCTAAAATATGTAGGTTTTGGGGATTTGAAGACCTCTCTGGTGGAAATGTGGAATTGCACATTACATGCGGAAGAACATTTTGCAACATTGTGCATCGGACTCCTTCCTCGTGTGGATGAATCTGACGATTATGAGTGCAATAAAAGAAAACTGAAAGAGAACTCGGGCAAAACTTGGTGAATGAAGGATGTAAGCGAATTATCGATTGTGCGGATCTTCATCAGTGTAATGTTTGCATTTGAAACTTTAACATTCTTTTTGAGCCTGTGTGTGACATTAATACGTAAAAACATTTGATGTGGTCCAAAAAACTCCCGCAAACGCCTCTGACTTCGAAATTATTATTTCAGGCTTTATGTGGTGACTAGCAGCAGCGCACTGACATCATATTTTAGCATGTTTTTATATTCCTAACTTTGTAGTGCTAGTTTTTTTCATTTTAATGAAAACATTGTACAGAGTGCAGCTTAAAATAAAAAGGTGAGGGGGTCAGGGAGTCAGGGTGACCTTCTGGCAGGCCAAATCAAACATCTTTACATGCCAAATGTGGCCCACAGGCCTCACGTTGAACAGCCCTGTTCTATATCAGAACTTTTTTTTTCCCTAGAACTGTATGTCTAAGCCAAGAACCACTTAGCCTTTATTTTTAAGAGTGTAAAGCATTCCAACAATGATAAGATTCAAGATCACAAGAACAACGCTAAGCTGAAAGATATAAAGAAGGAGGGCTAGATTTTAATTTCAGTGCGGAAGGTTTGTGCATGTTCAAGTTTAGCTGGATGTCTTCGCGCTTTGATGGTGAGTGTCCCGTCAGCCCCCAGAGAGGACGTTACAGAGGTGGGGTCCACGTCTTCTGGTAGCTGGCATTTATGGGTGAAGGTGTTCATCACTGTGCCATCTGTAGCAAGCTATTAAAGAAAAGGCAGAAATGAGGTAAACACAGGCTTGATTTTAAAAAGGATGTGCAACACTTTACTGAAGAGCAGCATTAATAAGGGTACATGACACCTACATAAGCCTTTAATGACAAATGACATAAACATGTACAGACATTTGTGGCTTATTCCAAAAAGCAGTGTGCAGAACATTTGCTGAGGTGAAATGATGCTGAAAGTGACAAAAGCAGTCTTTATGACAACAAGCTTGGTTGTTAAGAAAGGCATTTATGTAGGTGTCATGTAGCCTTATGAATGTTGCCCTTCAGTAAAGTATTACTGAAGAATGTTATATATTGAGAAATTGTTTCACCTTTTCTGCACGAACTTCAATCTGGTTGTTAGAGGTGGTCACAATGACATCCTCTGGAGAGAAGTCACAAACATCTACTGTGAACTGGTAGGTGTCACCCAGCGTTTTGATGTTGCCAGGTGTGCCAGTCCGACCTGAAATGAAAAACCATTTCAGCATCAAGATATAATATAGATTCTAATGCCTACGCTGGGTCATGGAGTATTCATTCAAAGAGACCCTGTGGTTGAATATGCATCTAGCCCCTCCATGGCCCCTGGCTTTTATGCTGCATTTCAATGAAGTTCATATTCCCAATTAGCAGCAACTACGCAGGGTCCACTCAAGCCCACCTTCAAAGGCCTTATTAATGTACAACCAAATTGCAAATGAACATTCCGGTGCATATAAATATGCTTCTCTGGTGGCGCATGTGTGCATTTCACCGCGTGAATCCCAGCCCGGCCTTTTGTATCTTCGTCACTAAGCAACCGACTGCCAAGTGCTCTCGCAGGCGTCGTTCTCCAGCAGTGAAGTCACAGCCTTGGCTCTGACCCATGCATTCCCTGCGCCTGTCCTACCCTGTCCTCCACTGCCCTCTTTCCTCTGTCCCCTTTCTAGGACACTCTGGCCTGGTAGTCACCTCCCTGAAATGTCATACACCACTCCTACCTTACTTAATACTTATTATGATCTATAAATATGCACACATACAAAGCAGATCTGCAAAAGTGCCACACTGTCGGACATGTGGTGTAAATCCGAACGCTTTTGCCCTTGACGCATCGGACGTGTTTATATTAGTCTCAGTCAAGGGGTAGGCGTAGTCATGGAGATGCGAGAAAATAGCAATCAATAACAGCGAGGATGTGGCCTGCACTGTGAGGGACAGCAAATATTGATTTTTTTTTAGTTAAACAGTTAAAAGCGTTGTACAAAAAATGCTCCTGGGAGCTGAGTATCCTACTCAGTATAAACAAACAGCCGCATTGATCCACAGTGAATGAGACATTAAAGGTAACTCACTTGGAAATCCCAAAGCATCATTTGGGCACATGAAAGACCCAAAGTCCTCAGCGAAGAGTCCCCGGCTCTTCTCCATGTAGGGGTTGGATGAGGAGGAGGAGGAAGAAGAAGAGGAGGAAGAGGAGGACGTCTGGTGGAAACTGCGCTCCGATCGATAAGCAGAAGAGTTGGTCACGCTCATTAGTGGCTGGAAGTTTCAGTGGAGAAGATCAATATCCGCTCACAGTACGGGGCTCAAAAGCGACTGCCTGAGAAGCACAAATGTTCATAAAAGGGAAAAAAGCAGACCTTTAGTCAGGTCTTATCCAAACAGTGGCTGAATTAGCGTATCCAGTTTCTACCTTGCTTTCCTTTCTGTTCAGCCTCCTTGTGTTAGCGTCCCTCACTGTTGGACCACTTGTGGTTTGTGGGTATTCTTAGTCTGACTGGCTTTTATATTGTGGGTTTGAACCATGAGAGTTTTTTTTTCCCCCTCTCTCCCTCTTGTCCGTGTGTCTGTCTATGTACACACAGGGCCGAGTGTTACTGCAGGATGACTATGTGCTATATTTATCTCATGAGGCAGGAGCGGGGGTCTGTGGTCGGAAAAGTTTTGTGCGATGAGGGTTCGAGGTTGAGAAAGGGTCTCTGACAAAGAGGGATGGGAAGGGTCAACAGTTGGCATTCCAAACACCCGTGCCCTGAAATAGCCATCTATCCACCACTGCTCTGCTCGTCAGCGTCCTCTCCACTCCCCTCTGTACTCCTGTCAACAGACATATACAAAGATTTTCCTCAAGTAATTATTTTTTTACAGGCCTGAGATTTATTACACAGGCACTTGAGACTTGAGTTACAACATGGTGCTCACATTGTAAATACTGTGATTGACACTGATCTGTCAGAGTCTTTCAGCGACTAAACTGACCTTCACTATAGACAGGCAGAGGCCGAAAGGCTTTTTTAAATCATGCTGGTGTTCACCCAACAATGGACTGGCCACCCCAGACCTCAACACCACTGAATGTGTTGTTTGGATTGTGATTAGCAGAAAATGCAACCAACTTCTAAGACTGAACTTTAGAGGTGTGAAAATATCTTGTAAATTTCTGTTTCTGAAAAATGAATAACTTGTACTTAGATGGGCTTAGGTCCGCCAATGGGCCCAAGGTTTTATTACACACTTCTACAGTCTAAGAATAGCTTTACCTGTTGGCACTGAAGTCCCTGTAGTTACTGAATAAAAGCCTGGAGTTTCAGTGGTTAATGACCGTTTTCACTAGAAATGAAATGCAATCGGCTTCTAAGCTGAACTTTGGAGGTGTGGAAAAAGTACACCTGCAGATTTCTTTGAAAAACTAAGAGAAACTCTCCTGAAAAGTATGGAATCTGTAATAAAGGCAAGCAGTGGACACAATAAATACTGGAAAAATGATATTTAATTTAGCTGGTGAGGCTTCTGTGAAATTCTCAGTTATATATAATTATTTTCCGCATTATTTCTTGACACTGAAAAAATGAATACAACTTTATTGGCTGTTTTGATTAGGAATGTAAAAAAGTGAAGGGTGGTCTCTGACTTTTGCGCAGTAATATTTCTGTGCACCTCATCTCCATATAGATGCCTCATTTTTTATCTTTTTTCCATATAGTAAAATAATGCTTACAATTTGTAATTAATGATAAAATAATGCTTATATTTTGGTAATTGTAATTGTCTGAGCCTTGTTACAGGACCAACACAATGCTGGTATTTATGTAATCTTAATCTCTATATAGAATGAAAATGATACTTATGTTTCTGCAAATGCCATTTCCTTACAGCAATAAATAATACTTATATTTCTATAAACCTAATTGCTTCACTGTTGAGCGCGAATAGTTGGATCACTGAAACATGGAAGGAATGTTGCTGGGTGCATGCAGTCAAAGCATGGATGACATCAGCAAAAGGGATTAGGTGCCATTTGTTTTGGAGAACAGATAATCTGCTCATATCTTTAGATATACAGTGCATCAGCATTTCTTTCCAAGGCCGTATTTCATCAGATGGTTGCTTCATTCCCATTTTTCTCATCATTTTTTAAGCTTCTACTGGTTTTGTTTGATTAAATCAGAAGAGGCTCTACAGTAACCAAACAGAAAGGATATGTGCAGAAATATGAGCATTTTTTCCTCCTCTGTCCTTGTGTTGTTTTGCTGAAGGACATACCGTCCTCTCTAGTATTCAAGCCATGCCATGTAGCACGGCGCAGTTCCTTCCCCCTATCTGAGTAAACTTTAAAGTCCTTCACTAATCGTCTAAATCCAGCACAGCAACTCACCACTTCCCCCCACAGCATGCGTCACCAAAGCAATGTTGTGCACTGGAGTGCTTCTATTCTGGTGTGAGAGAGAGAGAGAGAGAGAGAGAGAGAGAGAGAGAGAGAGAATGCAGCTGTTTATATTGTTTATATCCTAATCATGAATGCAGCTATTTATATTCTTTATATTTTAATCTCTTTTAGCACAGGTCGTGTTGGAACTCTATGTTAAATCTCTATGCTAAAAGTTTCCTTTGATACCAACCTCAGTAACATTGCCACTTCAAAGGGAGCCTGTAGGCCTACTTGGCCATTTGTTCTGCTGTAGCAGGGAATGTTCTTAACAGGGTAGTGGACTAGATGACATGGTATCATCATGTTCTTCTCTACCAAAATATACTTATTAGCACAGTGTAAGCAGCACAGACTTGTCTCAAAGTTGTTGACTTGCTTATTGACTTGCTTATGTGGTTTCCAACACTCTATGACATTACAACATTGTTATACCAATTCAGATTAGATGGTTGCTATTTTGGCCATGTCATGTAGGCTACTGCTGTCCATTTTTACAGAGAACATTATGTCATACAGTGTAGGAAACCACATTCGCAAGTCAGTTTGAGATTACTTAATAACTGGACACAGTTTGAGACAAGTGTGTGATGACTTAGGCATACAGCTTGCTCTGCAGTGCTAATCTCTAGAGTTATCTTCTCTTATAGCAATTAAGTTACATTAGCCTCTAAACTAAAGAAGCAAACTTCAGACTCGAAACATGTTTTAGCTGAATGATTACATCTGAGTAAAGGGGAAAACTGTGTACATGTTTTTTCACCCAACTGTGTCTTAAAAAGTGAGTCATTCTACCACTGTGGTGGCAAATGATGTCTCCCAAATGTGCAGCCATGAAAATGAGCTCATAAGAAGAGTAAACTACAAAGTTGATGTCTGTCTATTATTTGATATTGATTAAATATGTATTCAAATTATTGTCTGTCCAAATTATTTTTAAAATAAAAATATTACTTGATTTTGATCATAAATCTTGTCCCAAGACCTTTTGTCAGTGCCAATCCCACAAGAACAAAGACTACCTCTAAAAAGTCTACGGTCATTGAACAATTTCTGATGTATTTGGCTAAAATACTGTCAGCTTAATGTGTCGTAAAAACATTGTCAGTGGTGTAACCCATGAA
This sequence comes from Colossoma macropomum, assembly GCF_904425465.1. Lineage (NCBI taxonomy): Eukaryota > Metazoa > Chordata > Actinopteri > Characiformes > Serrasalmidae > Colossoma > Colossoma macropomum. The sequence goes on along the minus strand of NW_023494802.1, from coordinate 10,514,153 downwards.
ACATAAAGTGATGTTATTTTTGTTATATGTTATTTTCTACCAACAACATGACTGAAACTAAAATGATAGTGGACTATATTTTAGAAAGAGCTCTGGTTTTTTGAGTATTTTTGTCAGTGTTGTTACAACTTTGCTGATGCTGTTCAATATAGCAGACTATGCCTTACATTAACGTTCGTATCTCCTCTGCCCCTTCAATGGTAGAGTGAGCCATGTACAATCTCCCTTGCCATAGATGAAGCACACATAGAAGTTAAGACACATTTCAGTTCATGTGTATGTGCATAATCTTTTATTAGCTCTGTCTCACACTGTACCTGACTGTTCTTGTAATGGTCAACCGAGGGAAGCCCAGGTTCAGTGTAATACAAAACACTGCAGCTGTGATTAGTAAGTGAGTATCAAAACTAGGCCTATGCTGTTAAAGAAACAATGTCTGCTGCATTTGTGAAATAAAGGAACTTAATCACATCTTTCAGGATGAATCTGTCTCTGTAATGAATTTCTCCAAAAAAAAAAAACTTGCTGTCTGAAGCAGACAAATAAAGCAGATGGCTCCTGAAAGAGGGCTAAAGGAGATGAAATTAGGAATGACAGAGGGCAGCAGCTCATCAGTCATGGAGTGGAAGAGAATATGGCATTTCATGCACGCTAGACGCTCCCTGCATACACCACTCAGACTAGTGCAGATTGAGTCTGCCAGGGCAATAAAGCTTTCAATACTGATTTCAACATTTAAATCAAATGCAGTTTCACCTTTGGTCTGATGTTCAGGCACTCAGCTCCCTGCTTTCCCAATGAGTTTTCAATAACTCCTGCAGAGTAAACAAAAAAGATGAGAAGAGAAATATTGCAAGTGAATTATGAAATCACTCAAGAGAAAATTTAATATACTAAAAATCACAAGGAAACAGCACAATGGACTCAGATGCATTAACTAATTGGTAACACTTTACTGTACCATACTGTTCATAAGGCTACATGACACCTACATAAGCTTGTCATGACAACTGACATAAGTCTACAAAAATCCTTAAAAATGCTTATTCCAACAGGCATTATTTGCTATAAATGTTACATTTGTCAATTTTGAACAAAGTTAGCTAAAGTAGACTTTCCAGCAGATGATGCCTGTTGGAATAAGCATTTATAAACATTTGTGTAGGGTTAAGCCAGGTGGCATGACAAGCTTACGTAGGTGTCATGTAGGTTTATGAATCATACCCTACAGTAAAGTGTTACCAGCTAATTTAGATATAAATGTTTTATATAACAGCATCATGTTCTGACAGCAATAAGCCACTTGAGGCCATGCATTACAGTGTTTTTACCACAGGGTAAGGGGTGTTAGGCGAAATGGAGAACCTAAAACCCCTTAACTGTGGTAAAATCACTGTAATGCACAGATTTGAGTGGTTTAATGCTTTTATGAAATGACAGCAAAAAGACAAAAAACACCCATGTTCAATAAATAATTAAGTTTTATGAGTAATATCACAATAAACAGTTCTTTTGTCATGCATTACAGTGTTTTTACCACAGGGTAAGGGGTGTTAGGCGAAATGGAGAGCCTAAAACCTCTTAACTGTTGGAAAATCAGTATAATGCACAGTTTTGAGTGGTTTATTACGTTTATGAAATGACAGCAAAATGATAACAAAAAATCAATGTTCAATAAATAATTTGGGTTCTTATTATTAATATCACAACAAGCAGTTCTCTTTGCTAAATAATATACACGGTCAGACAAAAGGGAAGAGAAAAAAGGGGGACTTTTTGTCTATCAAGGTACAACATTGTAATGTACCCTCAAAGATACAACAACGGATTTATGGTCTAATTGTGTAACTTAAATATGTTTTTTCCCAGGGGAAACGAACGTATTTCTATTTTTTCATAATCTAAAGTTTGAAACTACAACAATAAAAAAAAGCCTGGAGACAAGGCAGGGTGTGTGAGGTCAATACCACTTCAAAATATAATATAATGGAAAATGGTGCAGCAAAGGTTTTCTAACAAAAGGTACTGAGATGTACCCTTGAGGGAACTTCATGGTCAATTTGTGAGATTTTGTTATTGAGATATGGCGAATATTTGTCTTAGGTCATGAAAGGGCAGTGGGATTATGGGAGCAGCAGTGTATTCAGTTTTCAGCCACCATTACATCATTAAGTATTTTGCTCAACCCTGTATATAAACAGTATCAATGTCAAAACACATCATTCACTCTTCAGTCCATACAGTCCACAAAGGAAAATAAGCTAAAAAATCTGCATGTTTTGAATTCATTGTTTCTGTGATTTCATGAAAACCACATTATTTACATTTATCCACCTATCCAGCACCTACCACAGTTTAGACCCACACAGTCACGCTGAAGTCATATAGACATTTTGTAACATGAGTTGTGCTTCAGACCCCTAAAGATCGAGCTGGGACCTTTTGACCTTCTTTTGAGACCTAAACATCAAGCTCCACCTTCTTTTTAAGCCTGTGTGTGTGACATATGTAAAGACACATGATGTGGTCAAAAAAAGTGTCAGGCTTTGCACACCATATTTTAGCATGTTTTTTCCTCCTAACTCAGTAATGCTACTTCTTTTAATTTTAACAAAACTTACATAGTGCAGCTTTGAATCTGCTAGTATTGTTTTGCTTCTTTTCGGAACTTCAATCACTTGATGCAGTGTTGAAATAACCTGTAGATTACTCAATTATTCATTCCATCAATGTGTGTAGTAATGTTTACATATATCAAGTCTTTTCCTACAGCTGCAAACATGACTCAGCCAATCAGATTTTGGAATCTGAGCTGTCTGTTTTATAAGAGGATTTTGAATCTTTCCATTGCCAAAGTAAAAAAGTGAAAGTACCTTTAGAGGTACAGAGAAGCTGAATTTATGTGAATGTTGAGATACTGTGTCAGTTACTCAGTTAAAATGTGTCACTCAGTTAAAAGTTAAAGTATGGAAGCAAGACAAAGGATAAACATTTAAACATACACAAGCATGTAGCCAAAATGGCCACAAGCAAAAAGTAAATGTTTTAACACAGAAAATTAAAAGTTTAAATATTAAACTGTTTTGTTTTTTTTTGTAGTGTGTGACGTGGTAATGTGTGGTGCGGTTACTAATGGCCAGTACAGCCAAGATATATTAGTCTTAGTATTTCAGTTTCATTTAACATTTGTATTAATGCATTTGCATTTTGAGTTTACAGGAACTCAACTGACTGACAAGAGAAAAATCCCCCACAAAAGGAAGGAATTATCCTGGTCTTTGAGATTTTTAATGCATACTTTGAATATCTGAATGAAAATATAAGGAGTGAAAAGTATGTTTTATGTAATTAAGCAAATGCATTTAATGTCAATAATGCTTGAGTAAAGTACACATTTTCCAAAATAGTACTGGGAATTATTCCCCTTTATTCCCACTTAAAGGGGACATAATTCGGTCAATGAGATGTAGACAAAGTCATTCAAAGTGGTTTGATGTGAAATGATGTTCACTACAGAAACCTACAGATTCTCTACAGATTTCTTTACAGTGGTGATGACAGGAACCAGAGGTCACAATCTCCACCATTCAAATGTAGGCATTTTATTTACTATGCAAAACAACCAGTGAACCTACACATCTTCTAAGCTTTTATATGTAATTAATAGCCATTTTGTGTACTAACTCACTTTAAGGTAGCTTTAGAGATATCAAATGCTTTTGACGTCTGGTTCCTTTCATCACCACTGCACACAATTCTGAGCTGGTAAGTTTCTCTATCACAGAGCATTTCAACAGACTGCTCCATATGACTTTGTTTACATCTTAACTATGTAATTTAGCAGGAATTTAGAAAAAAATCTGTGGAATTCCCATTTGAGTATACTACCAAAGTACAACTGCTCGTGTATTTTCTGCTCATGATCCATTAGTACAAGATTTTGTCATACCTTATAGCCTGGCAAGCACAGGTATGACTCAAAGTTAGCATTTTTTTTTTCTGCAATGATTCCGTCTAAAAAGTGTCTGGGAAAATGATTGCCTTCACCTTCCAAAGTAAGCAATGCATGAAATTTGTGCAGGACTCTAAAGCAAAGCTCAATTATATTCCAACACAATACAAAAGACTGCAATGCTTTGCTCCATAATTCATGTTTCTTCCTTTATGTTTAAAGGAACTTGTGAAGTCTGGACTCTTTTAAGTGGCCAAATGTATTACAGAGCGCCTTTCTGAAGGTCATTGGGTTTTATCACTTCTTGTGAGCTGCTTTCACTCAGTGACGAAGACCCCATCAGTTCACCGTTCAGACTCTATTCTGCCTCTGATTGAACATCTCAAAGGCCAGGAGAAGCTGTGTCTGAATGACAATCAGATGATCAAAATGAATTTAAGAGAAAACAAATCAAGGGCAGTTAATTCTCACAGTGTTCCAATCCAGTGTGCGCCCTGGGGCAAGAACAAGAAAGGACAACCGTGCCGTTAATCAGTTAGAGCTGAACTTGCTTTTCCCACTTCATTCCAGATTCTGGGAGTGGTCATAGTTTTTGAATGCGGACAGACCATAACATTGCTGCATATTGGACTGAATGGGCTGCTTACTAAGGTAAGATGAAAATTGTCTTATGAAAATGAAAATGTCCCTATTACATACTTGCTTTAATAACCACTGTTGTTGCCCTTTCATGAGTGTAATAATGCCTTAATGTGTCCCCAGACCATGGAGCAGGTTTATGTAAGCCACACCAGCCTTGATGAAAATAAACGACAGCAAGCCAGTGCACAGCCAGAAACCACACAGGACAAGTTAATTATCTCTAATGAACGCCCTTGGAAACCATGGCAGCCTGCCCGATCGCGGATCAGAGGTGAAGTCTGATTTAAAAAATCGTTCCAGCTGTAATTTTGCTCCCCATCTTCATTGTGCTCAGTTGGCCATTGATGACTCTGCTATCAGTCAATAGCTATAATCATCATGTTACGCTCAGACATGGATGAAAAATCAGTGTCATTTACTTCTATTGTACAGGCTGTGCTATGCGTGTGCAGAGTGCTATGCTTTCACTGGCTGGGCTGGAGTGGTACTGCTACGCTGCTTTGGGAGTTCTCACGGCTCTCATGAGCTTCTGGATTGATCTTACTGTGGCCAAACTCCTGAGAGGTGAGCTGGTTTGTGATACTGATTTCATTAGGTGAGCAAAGGCCTTGTTAAAACATGATTTTAATCTGTCATATATCATTGATTGAAGAGCCCATATTTTACATTTTTCCTATTTTTTCTCCCTTTTGATGAAATCCACTTATGACGTGCGGCATTACATACCAGAAACAGTACTTAATTGCTACCTAGTCATTTTCCAACCCCTCTTTGTCCCTTAGAATTAATCTGGCTGTTGCTGTTACCTGCCTTTAAGAATTGTATATGTAAATGAGCTCTCTTCTGATTGGCTACCGTGCCCTCAAAAATCATTCTTGACCTGAATTTAATTGAATTGTGGAAAGTATTTCCACACAGTGAAATAGCTTTCTTTAAAAAAGGCAATATGCAAATAGGTGTAGCCAGACTCCAATAAAACATGCCTCCTGTACTAATCTCTCTGGCTGCTAATGGCAACAGAACAAACTAAATTTATGTACCAAAACATTCATGATTCAATTTTACAGATCTTCCAGCTCTGTTTATGTTGTAGGACTAAACATGTTCTGTTAGTATTTTGCCTTCAAAACTGATGTATGTAAATGACCTCTGCCTCTGTTCTGTATTGTGCGTGTATTGTGTAAAACATTCTTTAGAACTTCAGCGTGAAAGAGCGGCGCTAAACTGCTGTAGGCTGAATAGTAGTATATTTTGATATTACATAGCACATTGTGAAACTTTAACAGTGTTTACATCTAACATCAAACTCTGGCTGGCAAACTTGTTTTTCAATGATACCTTCCTGTTTTTAATTTACCTTCATTAATGAATTGGACATTATCTTTTGTCAATTTGCTTGATGACAGTGCATATGTGATCTGTCTCATGCTAAGACTCACCCATTTAGATATAATTTTGCAGCCTAATATATTTTATTATCAATAATGTTGTTTATAGTGAAGACTTTTTTAAGTCAAATAAGCCCACTGTCTTAAGTCCATTGTTTGGCCTATTAAAATATTTTTTGTCTTATTACTTAAACATATATCAGTAGGTTAATTTCCATATGCAAAAAATATATTTCCATATACTTTTCAAAAAGTTAGTAATATGTTTCCATGTATGTTTGATATGTACTGTATGTATATATAAATAATTGATACTATTCCATGTATTTCATTTACATATGTGCATATATTTCAATATATTGACATATACATTTACATACATTTAAATGTTCAAACATGGCAGAGTTAAACATATGGAGTACCTATATTTTAAAACATCACAGATATTGCACGTCTCTTTTTCAGTAGATAAATGTACATAATACTTTTTCCATATGGGTTGATTCCAAATATAATAATAATGACAGCCCTAGTTCAGCACTGATCTCACTAGGTTAGAGATACCTGTTATATACACCATCTATTGTACACAGAGACACAGATACACTGTTTTAGGTTCTGTAGGCTTGAAAGCTGCAACTAAAGAGCACTGAAAATTTATGGTTAAAATTAGAATATGTGGATTTCGACAATCAGAAGCTGAATATTAAAGTTAATTGCTTCTCTTATCTAAAAGAGAATATCTCATTGTTTTATACTAGCTCACCAGTGGCTCTACAGTCGCCTGGAGGGTCACGTTCTGCTGCAGTTCCTGTGCTGGACGCTGTATCCGGCCTGCCTCTGTGCTCTCTCAACCAGCTTCTCTCACAGCATCTGCCCTCAGTCTGCAGGTTTCATTCAGTCATTTATCTGTAATCTTAATTGTCTGTTGTGGGTCTGCTTTAAAGGAGAATTACACTGATTTTTCAAACGCTTACATAAGTCAGTAAGTTAGCTGTAAACAAATTAATTCAGAGTGTTTTCATGTGAAGCGGTACATCGTAGAGAAACTTACTGTTATAGCCTTCATGTGACAGCTTCCAGTGATGTTGCTTTTAGTGGCATTGAACACGGATGTCTGGTTCCTTTCACCACTGCTGTCAACAAGTTTCACTAGAACAGAGCAGTACACATCAAACCATCCTAAATGACTTTGTTTATGTCTTAATCATTTAATTACAAGAAATGGGTTTCAAAACATTGTAAAATTCCCCTTTAAAGCTGGGTGTGTCCCATGCTTAAAGTTACATCTGCATTTAAAGCTACACAAAAAGGCAGGCATTCAAATGTGTACATATAAGCAAAATGTATTACTTATAATTATTGTCAAAAGTAACTAAAATTAAGGATAATCATTGTGTGATTAAATATATTTTATTTATTACATGGAACTGATCACACTTAAAAACAATGTTTCTGTAAGCGTTCTTTATCATGCCTTAATGGTTCTTTGCATGGTGAAACGGTTCTTTAGATTGACGGAGAATGAGTTATACATGGATTTATATATACAAGCTTTTCAAAAATTGTTTATATAGCACCAAAATTGGCTCTTCTATTGTTGCAAGCTTGACATTGTAACAATAGCACCACCCTTTTCGGTGCTTTTTAGAACCTTTTTCAAAAAGGTTCTATACAGAACCATATACACCACATTATCCATCATTCTGAAGAACCATTTCACCATGTAAGCATCTTTGTTAAGTGTGATAGACACATGTAAATCAAGTAAATACAAAGCACAGTTTGTTGTATATCTCTGAATAAGAAGAGAGGCTTATGCAGTAAAGGCTTGTACTACTGATCTTTCTTCATCTGTTGTGCCTCAGGCTCAGGTCTGCCTGAGATGAGGACCATCCTTTCAGGTGTACAGCTGCCAGACTACCTGTCTCTCTCTAATCTGTTTGCTAAACTTGTGGGTCTGATCTGCACACTATCTGCCGGCAGCACTGTGTTCCTTGGAAAAGTGGTAAGACATAATAAGGATAATTAAGCAAAGGCTGCTGACTTGCTTAATTAGCCATTCAGTTCCAGCTAACTTGGACGTTTGGAGTATTTTTGGTCTCTCACATAAACAATAACTTCCACAGGGTCCATTTGTCCATCTATCAAACATGGTAGGAGCGTACCTGCACCGTGTATATGCCTCTGCGTGTGGCAAAAAACAGGTACCCCACATACAAGCCAAACATGTCCTAGATAGACAGACAGACAGACAGATAGATAGATAGATAGATAGATAGATAGATAGATAGATAGATAGATAGATAGATAGATGGTACCCCACATACAAGACAAACATATCCTGATGGATGGATGGACGGATGGATGGATGGATGGATGGATGGATGGATGGATGGATGGATGGATGGATTTTTATCCCCCCAAAAAACGCAGGCTTACAGCTACAGGGTCATTAAACCACTGCAATGGCAAATAAGAATAAACCACAAAAAGCTGATGTTTATATTTTTTGTTCTATTCCCAAATGAACTAACAAAACTATAATTCTTCTTCTTGAATTTTTATATTATCTAGTCATGTTTTGCATGAAAAACAGCATTTCACGGCAGTGACTCCACAGATGCTGAAGTATTACTTCTATGCCAAATAACAATTTTGGTGCTTGTTTTTCAGTTTAAATTGTAATTTTGCATCAAAACTATTGTATATAAATATAATCTTTATCTGATAATAAACATTATCACAAGATTTTTAGTCAGTGGTGTCACAGAAACATAATGTCATAAATGGGGTCTTTTTGTATTACATATTGTATAAATATCTCAGAGAAACAAAGACAATCTCTAAACCACAGTTAGTGAAATCTCTTTTAATAGCTCAGATCAATTTAACTACAATATTGACAGCATCATGTGTCACAATATGTGTCAGTGGTGTTACTGAAACTTTAAGTGGTTTTAACTTTGAAATAGCAATGTGAATGCAATATTTGCAAATCTCTATACACAATGTGACTGAAACTAAACTGGTAGTAGACTATACTTCAGAAAAGCTCAGATTTTATTCATTTTGTCAGTGGTGTTACAATCAGTGGTGTTACAGCTTTACTGATGTTGTTCAAGCAACAAAAGGCCAAATGTGTCTATATTAGGAAAAAACAGCCATTCACAGAGTTTACAAGACTTACAGCAGAAACGACACTCAGGGATTATGTGTGTAATATACAAACCTTTAGTCCACTGTAGCTGTACAGTGATTATGATAATAACTCTTTTTGCTCCACTGCTCAGAGGAGAACTCAAGGAGAGATGCTGGTTGTGGCTTCAGCGGTGGGTGTGGCCAGCTGTTTCGGGGCTCCAATCAGCGGTGAGCTGGCCATCACCATGGCATCCAAAGACCTTCAAATCCTAATGTATCTCATTTTGATGTATCTCATATGTGCATCAGTGTTTCTGACAGTCCTAAAATTGATCTTCACTCCCATCCTCCCCCTCTCCACCCCATCTCTCTCTCTCTCTGTGTCCTCTCAGGAGTGCTCTTCAGTATAGAGGTAATGGGCAGTCACTATTCTGTGCGAGATTACTGTCCGTGTTTCTTTGCTGCAGTCTGTGGAGCGCTCACCCACCGTCTCCTCGCAGTTTTCAGCAGGGAGCAAGGTAGTAAACAAACCAGCGCCCCCTGATGGGTGGTCCAGTTTACCCCTCACTGATCTTTTTATTTTTTAAATTGTATTCAATTTTATTCAATTCATGTACACAGTAAATGTACAGCTCTGATTACAGCTTTGAAATATTAAACATACAGATATTTAACCTATTCAAATGAAGGGTCAATACATAAATTCACACATAAATAATTAAGTAACATAAAAATAAAAAACAGATGAGTTTAAAAGGAGAAATATTGACAACAGTAAAAGAAAAAAGGAGCCTAGCACAAAAGTAACAGGTCATTAAAACTACTCTGGTTCTCTAGAACGGAGGTAGAATTTCTTCTTTTTCATATCAGCATAAAAACTGAAGCTTGTTAGATGCCATTCTTCTTTATCTTGTGATGTATTTGGGCTAAAAAAATGCTAATGCTAAGGAATGAGAGCAACAGCTAAGCGGTCTGGGTGCTAACCAACAGAACAGAATACAATCAAACAGAAATGGAGTAAAATTATTTTACTTTCACAAATATAATTCAGTAAAAGTACTTAAGTACATGTAATTGAGTCACTTTAACTGGTCACAACTCACCCTCTAAGGTCAGAGTATTCAGCAGTGCCAAGAAAACATGTCTGCTATTTATGCCTCCAGAAACAGTGACAGCCTTGTTCAAGACCAGTTTCCCTGCCAAGATCCCGTACCAACCCTCTGAAATACTGTTTTTTATCTTCCTTGGGTAAGTTTTAGATTTGTTACTTTACTGTCTCATTTTTCCAGATTTTTACTTAAAATTTATACACAACATATGTACTGTACCATCTGCACAGTCGTTCTCCATGAATTCATCAGGCTTTAATAATGTAATCAAGAATTTAGCATGCAGGCTTACGAACACAATATCCTTTTCTTGTTCTTTAATTGTCTGATAGTGACTCATAGCCCAGGCCTGTGGGCTTCATTCAAATTGTCATTATTATTCATTAGTGTGAGCTAATCTCTTGGTCTCTGTCTCTTTTCTCTCTCTGTGTGCAGACTGCTGTGTGGAGCAGTGAGCTGTGTTTACCTATTCAGCCATCGGTGGATTCTGCGCTTTCTCCGAACAAACAAATTCATCAGCAGGTTTATAGCGACAGAGTGAGCAGCCAATAGATCTATTTGAACTGCTAATCATCCTGTATAATGGATGTGATTGAAGAGAATTTCAACAAAACATATTGTAGCTCAGGCTAGATTTACTGCTTTACTGATCCTGAAAATATTAAGAGATTTTATAATTAAGGTGAGACATTTTTACTGAATAGTCAAATCTTTGCCAGTTAATTACTGACATATTCTTTATGTAGTTTTTTGTACAAAAGTGTCCAGCATAAATCCAGCTGTTAGCAATTTATCAAAAATTTATCATAAATTTCTCTGTAATGTACTTCAGTATAGGGTTAGGAAGGACCATTTGAAATTAAATGAATATAGGACAAGGAAATAAACCTCAGTTCTGAATTACCCAGTGATAACTCCAGTGACATGTACCATTTGTGGGAATGTAGTTGTAATTGCTAAGGAAAAAGTTGCCTACTTTTGGGAAAAAAGAGTGCACACGATTTGGCAAAACACTCTGTTTTAAACATACAGTATATGACCAAAAGTATGTGGACACTACTCTCTAAATGTTTCAGCCACACCCACTGCTAACAGGTGTATATCACATACATGTATAATACATAGCCATGCAAACATGGCAGCAGAATGCATCGTACTGTAGAGCTCAGTGACTTTAAACCTGGCACTGTCATAGGATGCCACCTTTCCCACAAGTCAGTTTCTGCCCTGCTAGATCTGCCCCGGCCAACTGTGAATTCTATTATTGTGAAATGGAAGCAACAATGGCTCAGCCATGAAGTTCAATACCATGTAAATTCACAAAGCCGGCCACCAAGTGCTGAAGCGCATAAAAGCTAAAAAAAAGCCTATCCTCTGTTGCATCACTCACTAAAGTGCTCCAAACTGCCACTGAAAGCAATATCAGCACAAGAATTGTGTGTCAGGAACTTCATGATGAGTTGCCATAAGCAAATACTGCACACAAACCTAAGATCACTATGCACAATGCCAAGTGTCGGCTGGAGTGGTGCAAAGCACCCTGCCCTGGACTCTGGAACGGTGAAAAAGTCTTCTCTCGAGTGATGAATCGCACTTCACTATCTGACAGTCTGATGAATGAATCTGGGTTTGGCGGATGCCAGGAAAATGCTACCTACCTGAATGCACAGTGCCAACAGTAAACTTTGGTGGAGGGGGTGATAAAGATCTGGAGCTGCTTTTCAGGGTTTGTGCTAGGCCCCTTTGAGGTAGGGATAGGTTCAGCTCCATATTAAATGCCAAATGTTTTGCAATGGGATGTTCAATAAACTCATATAGGTGTGGTGGTCAGGTGTCCAAATACTTTAAACTATATAGTGTTTTTGTCAGTTTTGATGCTTTATGATTACAGTTTAAGAGAAGCCGTCAAAAAATTATTTAACAATCTAAAAATGTAATGCCAGGACCAAAATCTATTACTGCCCCTAGTGTCTTGCTTTCAATAGGTGATTTTATTGGAGTTTTTTACTGGCATCAGTAACTACAGAAATTTGTGGGTGTTTGTTCAGGAAGGCATTGTATTCAGCAACTGTAGCATTCCTCCTGGCCATAGTGACCTTCCCTCACTCTGCAGGATATTATATGGCTTCCCAGGTGAGGATTTAAGAGTTCTCATAAAAATGTTACATATAAATATCCTCTCATATTGCTGGAACATCATCAACAATGTCTTAATTTATTTACTTCTCTCTCTTCTCTGTTACAGCTAACAATGAGGCAGCTACTCTCATCCTTACTGGACAGTACCCAATGGAACTCCATTTCCCACAATGCCACACTACTGGCAGAATCTCATCGGTTTCTTTGGCAAGAATGGAGTCCACCAGGATTCAGTGTTTTTCAGAGCCTTGGATGCTTTATTCTCATTAAGGTGAAAAGAAAAGAAGAACATTAAAAAATGCTGCAGAATATGATTTAAGATCATCATTGTTAGAGAACAATGGAAGTAGGAAGCAGTTTAGCCACGACAGCTTGGTAGAAAGTAGCAGTGAAACCAACCAAGGAAGAAGCTAACTAGATTTTCAGTTGTGTGTGGAGGTTTAACTTCATGTAGTTGCGTCAGTGATTTCTTACATTAAATATAGGAAAACATGCGTTAAAAAAGTCAAAAATACATTTCATTGCTGATAATAAGTTAAAAGAGTAACAACCCTGCTGAAAAAAACAGCATGGACCAGCATGCACCCAGTATACCATGGGTCCTCGTTTTTCGGCTGGAGCTGTCCCTGAAAAAGTCCCCCTCTGTAAATTAAAAAATACACCGGAAATTCCTAAGAAAGACCTGGTACCAGATCAGACAGGCAGATGTCGGGTTGTACTTGTTTTTGCCAACAGAGGGGGCTGGCGGCTGCTATCTACTAACCCTTTCTACCACTTGCACACCTAGTTTTAGAGAATACTGTTTTGTAAAACCAGAAGCTAGCAAGTGTCAAGTGAGTCCACAATATCATCACAAATGTCTTTTCAAGACACAAGGTAACCCAGGGATTAAAAGCAGGGGTGGGGCTATGGGATTGTGCTACCAGGTGTTAGGTTGATCTGATTTGGATAGGCATACAATCTACTTGAATGTAGGCTACCATGCGATCTACAAATAGTGCGTCATTTTATAAACGGCATCCCTTTTTGAGCCATCCATAAATGACATATAGCATTTGTTGATGGCAACCGTCTCTCCAGAACTGGAGCTAACTCAGCAGTGTGTTTAGGGTCTGGCTATTAGGCTACAGCCACAGATCAGGGTAAAAGTGGGCTAACAAAGTACGCAGAGAAACAGATGGACTACAGTCTGTAATTGTAGAGCTACAAAGTGAACCTATATAGTAAACGAAGCTGATAAAATGGACAATGAGTGTAGATACAAGAAGTTGTTCCTGACAAAGTGCTCAGTGAGTGTATTTGTAAATGTAATATCAGAGGAATCCTGGTAATAATGAAATAATGTCACTCCAGGTACTCAAGTCATTGAATCACTTTTGCATTAATGTCCTTTAAAATGATTTCGTTCATTCTGAGTTTAAACTGGCTCATTAATCAGGTTACTGCACTTGGTAACAAGATGATCAAAACACAGCAGCATTCTGATGAGGGTTCTTTAGGCTTATTAATGACTTTGTTATTCAGTAATTACCATTCACTCAGCCTCTCTCCAATACAGATTTAAATCGCTTTGTGCACAGCAAAATCCCCAAGTGCAGAGTTAACACCTACAGTGCTCATTTAAGTCCAGTCAGACACAAACGAACACTGGAATTAATTCAACTCTGGGGATTTTGCTGTGTACAAAATAAATTAGACAGTTTGTATTTTGCCCATGTTCTATATTATTCTTATAATGTATGGAGTGTATGGACTGAAGAGTAAACTGTACATTTGGAAACTTTAAAAATATTTACATACTGACACAAAGTCTTTTGTTAAAAGCAAAACAGTGACAAAACCTTGCATTCCTTTGATATGGCTTTTTAATTCATTTCATTTTCTCTGACCTCTCTCTATAAGCTTTGGCTGCTGGTCTTGGCCTGCACCTTACCTTTACCAGCTGGCTACTTCATGCCTGTCTTTATTTTTGGTAAGTCACATGCAGAATAAAATACAATGTCATCATGAATGTAGTTTCTAAACAAAATTATGTAAACAAAATTCTGAAAGTTCTGAATGTGTCAGACTTGAAGACGTCTCTGTTGAAGGTGCTGCTTTGGGTCGTTTTCTCGGTGAGGGATTGGCCTATCTGTTCCCAAACGGCATCTCATCAGAGACACTGGGTGTGATAAACCCAGGGGGCTACGCTTTAGTTGGTAAACAAACATTTTATCCTGTCATCTTACTGGAGGTGGAGTGTCAAGAGCATGTCCATGTCTCAGCGTTAGGGATGCTCAGGTTTTTCTGAAGGTTTTATGTATGTATTTGTGTGTAAGTCAGTGACATGACATGCTTTTTTACAGATCCACCTGCATTATTTTAGTAGATTAAGTAGATAATTTAATAAATACATTACATATTTCACATTATTCTGTGACAACTAATTCATGTGAATTTTCAGTACATCAAAATAAAAGTAATTTTAGGCATTTATGCCTCTCAAACGTCAGGTGGTATAACCATCCAACCATATATGTGCATTAAGTAAGCTATTAAAAAGGGCAATTAGTTATAAGAAAGTCTAAATAAAATAGTTTTGTGTGATTTTATGTTTGAAACATTTATAATCAAAACATTGTAAAGTAGGGCAACTTTAAAAGGTTTAACTGAAACATTAAAAAATGTGTCTCTAACTTTTGATTTCCTCAAGTGTCTTGTGGTGCAACCAGCAACAAAGAACTTTTATTGTAATATGCTTTTAAGAATGTGTGGGCAGGGTACTGTATTATAAAGAAGATACCAAGTTACCTTCGTGGTGCAAAGCCAAGGTCAGTAGCTCATTCGAAAATAATGAAACACTTGTCATTTTTGTCACGGTCAGGCTGATTCAGTTCATCAAGTCAAAGGGTGTAACCCCAGGAAAGCCATGACAATATGTTGCTATAATTACAATAAGGTTTAATTTATTTAAAAAGAAGTACAACCTTGAGTTCAATTTCATGGGTTTATACAGGTTTTCAAGTACTGTACAGTTTTTATCTGTTTCTAGTAGATATAAATAACTTCAAATATATTGTTTAATTAAAATATGGTTGCACCACTTGACATTTTCTGAGTGGTAAAATTGATGATCCTGTTTAAAAATAAATGTATACCATTTTAAGAGCAATGAAACAAATATCAATACATTAAATTGATTCCTGAAGATACAAGCATGCACATCATATCCTTATTAATAAGATTTAAAAAACTTATTATAAATATTACAATAAGATTTTTGAATTATATACATTTTAAAAGCCTTATTTGTTATTGACCCATGTTTAGGAGCAGCAGCTTTCGCTGGGGCTGTGACACACA
This sequence comes from Colossoma macropomum, assembly GCF_904425465.1. Taxonomy (NCBI): domain Eukaryota; kingdom Metazoa; phylum Chordata; class Actinopteri; order Characiformes; family Serrasalmidae; genus Colossoma; species Colossoma macropomum. The sequence goes on along the minus strand of NW_023494802.1, from coordinate 10,498,440 downwards.
CTCTGTCACCTGCGCTGTGTGCTCTGGAGGTGACTGGTCAGTCTACTCACGTCGTACCCATTCTGATAGCCACGCTAATATCCAACGCAGTGTCGCGCTCAAAGCATCAGCCGTCCTTCTACGATGGCATATCCCTCATTAAGAAACTACCACACCTGCCGTCTCTCATCAGGGCCTCTCCAAAGTAAGTCCTCCTAAAGAAAGTTCAGCTTGTTTTGTGATTCATGTGTTTATTTTTTACCTAAAGAATACTGAGAAGACAGAGTTCTGCAGGGATAAATCAATGCAGTTAACAGAGGAAATCTAATGTTTTTGCCACTTCATTACTGGGTTTGTGAATGGCCTCCCGCAGGCTGTCCTCGGTTCAGATTGGCCGGTTTGTAGTGCCAGCAGGGACTGTGCTACAGCGAAGCGAGAAAGTGATGGGAGTGCAGCATGTTCTGAACAACAGCACAGAATTTGAATTCCCTGTAGTGGACACTCATGGTGAGTCTGACCAGTCTCTTCCACAGTTCTGTTACAAGAAATTTGAAATGGCAGTCACAGCACTCTGCAGTACTGCAACAGAGGAGACGGTTCAATGCAGAAAAAAGGCCAAGAGGCCAAATTAAACAGCCAGCAGCAATAGTCAGGACAGCATTCTCAATATAGAATTGCTACAGAGGCACAATACTACTTCCATTTTCCTTAGGGAGAATTGATTTTGACTAACAGGCCTGAACCTGGGCTTATCTCTGGAAGTCACCTGCTTTCCTCTCTCTCTCCCAGAGTCCCCCACTCTCCTGGGAACAGTCACCAGAGAACAACTACAGGCCTTAGTGCTCGAAAACCAGAATGAGGTAACTATAAAACAACTATGCTGACTCACACTGATGATGGACCAAGTTGGTGTGGCTTAATAATAGTGAATCTTGAAGTGACCTTACTGAATACAAACCTTTGTTATAGGATTTGAGCAAAAGCCTGGAGGATGTGTGCCTCATTCAACCTGTTAAGCTACAACTTTCTACAGAAACTACAGTAAAGCAGGTAAAAAGTTTGGCTATTTGGTATTGGCAGCAACTGTCTTCAGTGGCGTAACTACAACACAATGGGTAAAAGTGCAAAAGAAAAAAAATTAATGGGCATCCACATACAAAATTACTTTTAATTAATAAAACAAGACTAGACAGGAATTATTTTGCTGGACCACATGGCATTTGTCATGCAGTGTCTGTAGCCCTCTAGCTAAGTCTAGCAGACTATCTATCTATCAGACTGTATCAGAAAGATGATTTTAATTCATATACACACACAAATGTGTCATGTGCAGAGTCAAAATGAACATTTTCTCTTACGAGTGCAAAAATATGAGGGAAAAAAAACACTTGCCCCACATGCTACTAGCACTAGCATTATAGCTTCCGAGCTAGCTAACGTTAACTTGGTGAGCTCTTCACAAAGTAAAACCAATTCTAAAAATAGTGACCAACACATCGAAATACTATTCTCATTTAAATTCTGGTGCACTCAGGGTGGCGCTGTAGCTAATTGGTTTACCCAGGTCCTTCTTAGCCAGCAGCTACCTCTGAAGTAGGTACCTCTCAAAAAATGTTACAATATGCCTTCATGTATTTGTAATTGGAAAACCTTCCCCATGTTCCCAAGAGATTGGTGGAAAGAGTGAGTTGTTACACGTTCCTCAAACTGAAGACAAAAGAGGCGATGTTTAAGATCTTAGTGAATGTGTGGAAGAGCGCATTAACAAACTAAAAAAGACAAGAACATTTGCAGAATTAGAAATGTTATACCAAACATTTTGTTGCCATTGAAGCTAGCAACCAGCTACTGCTGCATTAGCAAGCTGATGTGGGACCCTCCAAATACCAGGGAGGATTTCGCACATTGAGTATGAGGGTGTACTTTTAATGGTGTATTACGCCACCTCCTTTATGTCTCTGGCAAAGTTTGCATAATTCTATCAGTCAGTCAGTGACTCAGAAATTAGCATAGCCACAAACAAGACGATTTGTTTATTCACTGTTTTGTCTCAAACAAGTTGATGCTTTCAAGGCATGCCACTACACTCAATAGCATCTAACATAGATGTTTATGTTAGACAACTTATTTAAGATTTTAAAATGATGACTTGTGAATATATCATGTTTGAGATCGTAGAATCATTATTCATTATTAATGTGGAAATTGTGTGCACATATGAATCCAGTGAGTCCAGTGATGTCTTTCCTCAGTGTAGCTCAAAAGTTTTTGTGTACACGGTGCATATGATGATGTAATTACGCTCCTCTGTTTGCTAATCGTGTGTGCGTGTGTAATTGTGCGTGTTCTTGCCAGGCCCACTGTATCATGAGTGTAGCGAGAGAGCAGCGGGTGTTTGTCACAGAGAGGGGCAAGCTGTGTGGCATCATCACATGGCAAGAGGTGAGGAGTTCAGCTGGCAAACAAGAACACCCACGTGTGTGCTTATCGCATTATGGACAAAGTCCAATGTAGGGATGCACGATGAGAAAAGAATATTATCTGTATCGGCAGATATTTATTTTAAAAATTATCAACATTGGGCAGATACTTAGATTTGACTGATATCAAACACATATTTAATAGTGAATTTATTGTACTCCACAAAAGCAAAATGTTTAGACAGCGCTGGGCTACTGTGCTAAAATAAGGCAGTAGGCCAGGACAGGTTGTGCATTACAATGATTGTATCATGAGGATGATTAGGGTGTGAACAGGCATGACACGAGGCGGAACTATTTTAAATAATAACTGAGATAAGCACTTTTATACCAAAAAACGTAGTTTGTTTAAAGTATGATACTGTTGCCAAGCAACCATGGATTGCTGTAGGAGGACAAGAATGTTCAGTCACGTATTACTGTATATTGCAGTCATTTCATGAAACTTTTTGTTATATAATGATGAACATTTCATAATATATCAGTTTTTAATGCAAACTGTAAGTCTATTTTTACCAAAATTACCACTACAACAACAATGCATCTCTATGCGATTAGCATCTCCAAGGGATTTCCAGTCTTTTTTAGCACCCAGCTAACAGAGTTTTATGTCCTTTTTTACCCAAAATACCGGCTGGTGCACACAAACAGCGCGTAACAGTGTACGTCTAAAAATAGTCATTTGGGATTCAGCCACTTGTGCACAATTCTAAATCTATACTGGGCAAATTGTGCATATTTGGGTGTAGCAGCCAGAATCTAGCACACTGTTAGAAATAAAACCCCTTAAAGGTACAACAGTGGTTTTAAGGTCCAATTGAAAACTTAAATGACTTTTTCCCAGATGAAAAGTACGCATTTGTACCTTTTCATAACTTAATTATTTAATGAAGTACAACTGTATTAACTGTATCGTACTACTTAGAAAATATAATTCTAATGGATTATGGTACAGTTATGTTCCCTGACTAAAGGTACTGAGATGTGCCCTTGAGGGTACTACCCTAGTGACAGTTTAGTACCTTTATTTCTGAGTGTGTATAGGAAGGAGAGAGCTGCTTGAGATGCAGCCTTGGTTAGATGCTACTTTAGGCACTTTAATTTAAAGCCTGTGATATTAATGGAGGGATTGTTTAGCCTGTGAGCGAGCTGATCCTAGTTCTAGTTAGGAAAGTAAGTAGTTTTGCCCCTCAGTTTAAACAGAACCAGGTTTTGTACTTCATCAATATTCATATATAAGTGCATCCCTAGTACATAGGGACTAATTTTACTGAAAGGATTTAACAAATGTACATAAAACACAGCTCATAAAACCAAGCAAACAATCAGTGAGTAGTTCATGTTATGTCTTTTTTCCAGATGAAGAAAATGATTGAAGTGTTGGCTGAGGAAATCTAATGCCTGGATGGATAAACAAACCCTATTTGGTTATCGTACATTCACACTTTACAGTTTAATGCATCACCTATGCAAGTCGTTGTCATTGTTTCAGAATATATTATTAGACAGTGATTTGCTCTCATCATGATGCTCATATGCAGCTACAATTACTTATATGCAAATAAGCTTATCTGTGGAGATTGTTGCTGGCCTGCTTCCTGGAACTGAAACAGTAGGAGCTCTTTATTTGGTTCTATGACTAAGGAGGCTCACTGTGTCCTGTTTATAGGCCTGAGGGCAGACCCGGTGATAAAGATTTATTAAAATCAACCACATGTACCCAGCTCTAACGGGAGAGATGAGGGAGGTGTAATTAAATGAAGCTGGCCGTTAAGCACTAGTCGCACTATCGGTCTCGTAGAATGAGCACCCCTGGCAAACCTAACCAAACAAAATGATGACATTGATTTTCTTCATGACTGAATGTCGATGACCTAGCACTGCGATTAATGCTTAAATGATCAACAATAAAATGTATTCTAAAAAAGCAATGTATTCATCAGTATATCTGAAGGGTGTGAATTACCTGAAAGATCACAGCTTGATCTGAACTCAAAAGGCAAGATAAAAGTGTAAGACCTGTTGTAAGCTTCAGGAGTGCTATCTTTCTCATCCAACTTTTCTCCTTCTTTCTTTCTTTTCATTTCTTGTATTGTTCAAAATGCCTGGTGCCTAGTGCTTTATTATTGATTCGTTATTTCTCTGTGCTTTGTTCTCCAAAATGTGCTCCTTGCTAAAATGAAAATCCTATTACAATTTCAATTCAATTCAATACCTTCAAGCTGCTAGCTCAACTAAATCCTATTCAGCAGCTTGCCTGTGGCACAAAAGCAACTGCCACACAATGCATCGGTTCACACTATGTAAACTTCTATTAAAAGATGCATGAGCCACATAACGCTAAGTTGCTTGTTTTATCACCTCTCTTGGCTTCTCTCTTTCCTACTGTCTTCCTTTTTTGTCTACAAAAGTCACAAAGTTTTGGATGCATGGTTAAATTTGTTGACTTTCTAAGTAAATATTAGTTTAAAAAATCTCTGCAGTAAACTGTAATATGTCCATTTCTAGCAAACTCTGACATACAATTTTATTTATTTGCTTAATTTAACACATTGCAAAAAAACACATAAAATGTGCCATAAATTTTGTACAGGCCACATTTTAGGTTTTATTTATTCCCCAATATGTTAAATTTAGCAAATAAGTAGTAATTGTGCATTGAAATGTGCAGAAACGTGTCCTGTATAAAGGATGGATACTACTAAATCTACAAAAATGTGTAATTTTAGGCATAAAAATTTTTGCATACGACTCTGTATCTATACTCGTCTTGTCTTCACACATGCACACACAGACACACCTTCCCTTGTCACTTCCACCACCATCGCTGCACAGCCCCCCTACCCTCCTTCCGCATTCTCCACCACCTGTCTGTATCTAAAGAGTGTGAACAAAGACTAATCATACAAGGAAAGCAGACAGATAATTGTTATTCCGGTTCTTTCTCTGCAAGGTTAGACCCACATAACAAATACTGCATTTCTGATTTTTGGATGTCCTTAGCTCTTTTTTTCAAGAACAAATCACAATTTACATAAAGATAGCATCTGTATTTAGCACAATGTACAAAGGACTAGGTGTGAGTATCTAACAAGACTACAAGCCTTTACACAGAAAAAATCTTGATGGAAATATAGAAGTATGTCTTAGAAATCGTTAAAACCCTCAAAGTCCTGGGTTTTGGCTCTGCAGCACAGCACAAATCGCATTCATCCTCCGATTCCATTTCTCACAAAAGAGTCTTTTCTGTCCCGCAGTCTCATTGAGCTGTTCTTAAATGAATTTCACCAGACGTGTCTGAATGGTGTCTGGCTTAAAGGGAACACGTCTTTTTTTACGTCCACATTATCTCCAGCTGCAAAGCCCTGCAGATTTCTTCTTTCAAATAGGAAGGCAAACCATCTGAAAGGGTTTCGTAAGCAGGTATTTACAGGTGCTGCTTTCAAAGTGATATCATCGACATTATCTGCTCTCTTTCTAAACCAGAGTGTAATTTCACATGCATTTGTGTTTCTTTCTCCCCACGTGAGGCTATTTGTTTTGCTCCCTTAAAACATCTCTGTACAAATGGTTGAGAACATTTTGTCCAAGAAAAACAAAGCCATGTGATGTGTTTGTTAATGTGTCAATTATCCAATGCTTGCGTTGTGTCACTTGAAACGATGGCATGGGAGCTTGATTTAACATATCTACTGAGTAAGGCAATAACCTCTTCAGAGGTAGCTTCTCCTGCAAAGACTGAAATGAAGTTCAACTCCAAGTCATACATAAATCTTTATACTGTCATCTGAGGTAGCAGCGCCCACCTAATTTCCAGACAACCGTTATAAATTATACAAATCCTTTGCCCACTGATATTCAAATTTTCAGTCATAAAAAACCTCATCTTCAGACACGGAGCTGCTGTCTACGTGTCGTACAGAGCCATCAGGTGGTAAAGTCCTTTGCTCTTGTAGGGGGTGTTGTGATTCTGGCTGAGACACTGAGCTGGAGAAGTAGGGTTGAGGAAGCTGCGCGGGAGCCAAAGAAGCACTCTCAGCACCATTGGCCTCCACATGTATGCTGTACAGATGTTGGGGGACGCCCAAGCTTCCTCCATCCATGAGGAACTGAGAGAGATACAGGCCATCAGGGCCTATGGAAGGATAATCATAAAAACAGGATTTAGCAGTTACATTCCAGGCTTTGCAGCACAGAGACAATATAACTCCAGTATCAGTTCTGATCTGCTACATTCAAGAAAATAGGTTCCTTAATGGTTCTTCTCTTACATATGTCATTCTAGGAAAAACCTTTAATAACATTATATGGAGGAAGCCGCAGTGGGTGGCACTATTGCCCCACAGCAAGAAGGGCCTGTGTTCGGTTCCCTGGCTGGGCGAATGGGGTCCTTTCTGTTTGGAGTTTGCATGTTCTCCCCGTGTCTGTGTGGGTTTTCTTCCAAAGACATGCAGTCAGGCTATTTAGAGATGCTATATTGGCCCCTGTGGTGACCTGTCCAGGGTGTTTTCTGTCTTTCATCCAATGAGTGCTGGTATAAGCTCCAGCACCCTTCTGTGACCCAGGAGGATAAGTGGCTGAGATGATGAATGAACATTATATAGAAGTTCCTCACACTTTTTTATTGCTTTCAGTTTTCAAAGAAATCTGCAGGGATATTTTTCCACATCTACAAAGTTTCAGGCTTAGAAGATGATACATTTTTCAATTTTTAACAACCCAAATTATCCCAAACACATTCAGTGATGTTGAGGTCTGGACTCTGGGGTGGTCAGTCCATTGTTCCGAAAACACCTGCAGCTTCTTTGTTTGATTTGAAAATGTACTTTTTTGTCTGTTTGCTTTCTCAGTAAGGGCTTCTTGATAGCTACACATCCTATACACATCAGACTCATAGCCTTGAGGTGTCTTCTCACAGCGGAAGGATGGACAGAAACACCTGTGGATTTTTTTTCAGATCTGAAGCAGCTCGATTTTCTCCTCTCTCTCAAAGATGAAAGCTTTAAGTGCTGTTTATCTGATGGGGGTCTTGTACTGTTGTTAGGAGTTCCATAATTTTTACATACATGTTTTGTAAGTGGATTATACTATATCTAATCACATCAGAAATATGTCTTGAAATATTAATAACTGGAAATTAATGGCTTGTTTGAGTGGAAATGAAATAAATCAATGTTGGTCTCTGACTTCTGCACTGTACTGTATGCTTCATTGAAGAACCATCCATTGGAGGGTTCTTTAGGGAACAAAAAGTGGTTCTTCTAAGGCATCACTACAGTGAATGCTTTATTTTAAAAGGGGCTTAAACTAGTATTTAATATGTTTTTGTCATGTTATGTAGTATTTGTAGTGCAGCAATTCATCCTCAGCCTCATCCGTCTGACAAAATCAAGATTATGTACTATTTTCTTGTTTTCATCTATCAGTGTTCTCACAACAATACCCAGCATGCATTATGCAAATATATCACATAACCTTTAGGAATGTCACCCACAGTGGTAAAGAACTGACTGCTAGTAAATCTTATGGTGTGGAAGCTAATAAATGCAGATGTGCTATCTGGCTTTCTAGAAGTGATGGTAGCTATGTAGCTTTCTTCTGCATTTGCCAACATTTCAAACAGCCTACCCTCAAGTATCTCGCAGATTTCAAAAGTGCCTGCCTCCTTCAAAATAAATCATCATTAAGGGTTTTTCCTAGTCTTTAAACCAGAAAATGAATAGAATATGAATAGAAAATGAATAAAAACATTTCGTGCTGAGATTCACCAGCAGAGTAGCAGTAAAAGGCTAGTGTGAACCCTACAGCTAGAATTCAGGTTTTAGGTGCTTGATGGTTTTGCCTGCCTGGGGACAGGTTGCATACGAAACAGAGGTAAGTATGATGGATCTTACTCTCCCACATAGATCGCACACTCGTGCGACATGTGAGGGACCTACTTCACTGGAAACTGATTGAAACATGAGGAATAAAACATACAGAAACTCAGATTTACATCTTCTAATGTGAGAGGAAAAGCGGAAGTATAATTGAAAAAGCCCACTAGTTTTGAACTCATTACAGCGCTATATCTTGATGAGTCATCTCCTCTCCATGGCGTGTATGAGTTTTTCAGAGATTGCACCCATTTATCTTTCCTTTCATTCAGGCAGCAGATTAATCAGTAACAGCACAGGATGTTGTGATGTACCTCGTGCTGTATCCATCTGTTTCAACAGGCCATATTTCACCATTCTCCATCTAATTACCCCACAAGGACCATCATCATTAACATCATGTGATGACTGCATTATGGTAAGTACTCAGGCCCATAGAGGACACACAGGAAAGAAACATGTATATCATGCATCCATTCGAGGCTTTTATAACTGTACATGAAGCTCAATATAACAAGTGTGTTTTTTTATATACCAGAAATGGTCATAATTTATTTCTAGATGACTGTTTTCCAACCTCTCTTTATCCCTTAGAATTAGACAAGCTGTTTTGTTGTTACTGTGCCTTTAAAACTGATGTATGTAAATTGTCTCTGTTCAATTTGGCAGCCCGGTATTGTGCCTCATTCAAAAAGCACTCAAAGCTGAAACACTCTATAGAACTTTAATATGAATCGGCGGGGCTTAACTGCTGTAGGCTTAATAGGTGGATAAATGCAAATGAGTTGTTTCTAGTGACATCATAGAAACTAAGATTGGTTTTGCAGTTTAGGTTCCATATCTGGACTGTATGAACTGCGTAGTGTGTGGTATGTTTTGAAATTTTAACAATATTACTTCAAACTCCTTTATTTCATGAAAGCAAGGGAAATTTAATTTCCTGTGATATGGGCCCTTTAAAGACAAAGATACCAAGAAGAATCACAAAGAAGAACAATGTTCCTTTCCTTAAGGATCTCTCAATGTCTGAATGAGATTCAAGAGTGAAGAACATTTTTAAAGTTTAAAGAACCTCCATGTAATGTAAAAATTAAAAAGTGACTAAAGGAATTCCACGCAAATAGCATTTATTAAATTATGGAAACTTCGTAGCAAAGCAAATACAGGCCACTTCTTTTGCTGACTAAAAATGTATTACCTTGTTGAGCGACTGTACTCTATGTAGAAGATTGTACCATACATTTAAGTGGGATATGAAGTATGCCGTTACCTTGTAATGGGACTGTGCTAGTTGTGGCTCGATCTTCAACATCGTGTGAAGGCCATACATCCATTGCTGCCTCGGCCAGAGCAAACTGCTCAGCTACCCCTGAGAGAGAGAAATGAGAGGTATGTAGGCACTGTGAGAACAGACTGACACCACATGCAAGCGTCAGTTCAGAACGTCTTCTGTATCTCCTTCTTTTTGTTTCTGTTCTGAGTGACCTCCATGAATGAAAAGTTACAGTACTGTACAACACTGCCATCCTTCATTTATTTAATTTCCAGTCAAAACAGCAATTAAGTACAAGTTATTCATTTTTCACCATCAGGAAAAAAAGCAGAAAACACAAATTTAACAGAAAATTACACAAAAGGCTCAACAGCTAAAGACAGCATCAACATTTTTTGTATTTAGTGTGTTCACCCATTGTCTTTATTACAGCTTTTATTCTTTTGGTGTGACTTGCTTTCATTTTTTCAAAGACGTATCAATTGTATGAGTATCTACAGGGAAATTCTTACATACCTCCAAAGTTTAGTCTTAGACGTTGGCTACAATTTTTGCTTCTCACAATCCAAATAATACCAAACACATTCAGTGATGTTGAGGGCTCTTGTAACTAACCAGTAACCATTAACAGAAGCTTAGACCACCAGTTTAGCCTTGTGCAGACTGCATGCCTAACTCATTACATATTTGCCTCAAACCCTATGCAAAAGTACATCACAGTGCGCTTAAAAAACAGTAGCAACCAACTCAAAGCCTGAATTTCTCTATAGATTTGTCCATTTTTAAAGATAACAAAATGTTACATAGTATCAGAAGCCACATAACTAAGTCTATTTAAGATTATTTAACAACTCTACACAGTTTGGGTCAAGTGTGAGAGGATTTAGGTTTGCAGTTTGCTAAAATCATAGATATAACCTTCCATTAGCTGTATGAGCCTCATAGCACTGGTGCACAACTAAGGAAGCAAACTTCAGAAACCAAACATGTCTTGCCTGATGGAGTACAATAGAGGGTAAGGGGAAAACTGTATAAACTTGATTTTTGGCCAAATCTTTGGCTTTAAGATTGTGCTCTCAGATTGACTATTCAAAAGCAATGTTGGAGTCCTGGATAATGTAATTTAAAGCAGTTGGATGTGTTTACCTGCAGCAAACCGTGCCTCCTTGATCTCATCAGTCAGGTGGGAATAGAGTTGCTCGTCCTCTTGCAGTGCAGCCCCTGCTCCTCCCCAGCCCCCTCCATCCCTGCTCCAGCCACACCAGCCCCCTCCGGCTGCTGTATCCCCACCCCAACCCTTCCACTCAATCAGGTGGGCTACGCGGCCCTGCGCCATCGCCGTAGGCTTTGTTATGTGCTCCTTAATAGTGGCCACCAGACCTAAGCAAACAGAAAGCAAAGAAAGGCAAAATGGGAGGGAATCCAACGAAAGAGAAACAACAGGGGAAACAGGTATGAGGAGGTGAAGAGGTAGTGTGAGTGACACAAGAATGATGATACAGTGAAAAGAAAAAATGAAAAGGTCAAGAAGAAAGGAGTTGAAAACAACAGACAGAGGCTGGAAAATCAGTAATTATCAGCCATTTGAGGTCAGATCCTGACTTAAAAGAGGTCCTCTTGGAGTGTATGCAAGTCATTTATTTTGCAAAAATCGCTTTTTTCTGCATGTGACAGTAATTTATTTAATGTGTTCGATTCATTTTTATGCCTTTCAAATACTTTTCCGCAAAGGAAATTTCTTCAAATAACCCATTAGCCAAAAAACCAAACCTTTCAGCCATTCCATGCTGCTGCCCTTTACTCTAATACATTCATTGGTTTGTGATTGACTTTATAATTAAACTGTCAGGATTAAAAGAGCTTTCAGTGGAAAAAAGTTCAAAAACCCACAACACATTATTAGCTTCTGTAATTAACTTCCAGGAGAGAAAAGTCAAGCTAAAAGGTAGTCAAGATGAAAGAGAGACAGAGAGAGATAGGGAGAGAGAGGCAGAGACAGAGAAGGAGAAATTGTGCTGATGAAAACGTAATGCAAACAGCGGGAGATCACATTAACAGTGTCTTGCGGAGACTGACTGGTTTTCATACAAAATGATTTAGAATTAAAACAAAACAGAGGCTCAAAGCAAATCTCCATGTATCACAGATCTCTCACCCATCAAAGAGGATGTAGCCAGCTCCCCGATGCTATAGCCACTGCTGTTCTTCTTATCTGTCACAGAGCCATTGTATGGCTGATGATTGCCCTAAATGGATGGAAAGGAAAACAGAGAGGAGACTATGGCACATGAATTGTACGTCACTCTGAATCACACAGTCAGAAACTGATGATGGAAAGTCAGACGTATGCAAAACACTCATGCAAGAAGCATGCAGTGAATCACAAGGGATAATTAGAGATAAAGATACTTTTCCTGGAGTGTGAACAGAAGTATTTGCATTGGAAGAAACTGGCTAAAATCTACAAGGAATTTAAATGATTAAAAAAACACGCCAAACTGTGAGGTGCCAGACCTACAATCTACACTGTGTGTTCCTAGGAATGTATTTCTTAATGAATTTCATTCTTTTTTGGTTAATTCATAATTGTGGATGTAGATGAAACATGAACACACCTTAGCAATGGGCTGTCCTTCAGACCAGTACTGAAGTTCTCCCATGGGATGCTGCTGGTCATTCTGAAGATCTAGAGAAGAACAAACACATCATTTTTAATAATAATAATAACAATAACAATACATTGTCAAATTACAATGTTTTGTTGATTTTCTAAGTGAAAAGGAGTTAAAACACCCTCTACAGAGAACACACTTAAATATGGCATTTTTAGGGCACAATTTCAGCATGTTGGAAAAAAACACGGTATAAGATGTGCCATAGCTTTTGCACAGGCCGCATTTTATGTTCTATTGTTTCCTCAATATGTTAAATTCACCACATAGTAATTGTACATTAAAATATGCAGAAATATGTTCACTGTAGAGGATGTGTACTTATTTTTGACAAAACCAGGGGTGCCCAAACTTTTGCATGCAAGTGTAATTACAAGGAGAGGGAGTAAAATGAACAGTATAAAACAATGATAGACCAAGACAAAAACCAAAGATAAAACGACATTTTACATATAAATGAAATAGCTAAAGCAGGTAAAACCATAGAATAAAGACAAGATTTACTAAAAACACAATAAAATAAACCGGAGAATTAATAGCTTGAGCAAATGTAGTTGGTTAACTAAAACATTTTGGGTGTCCAGAGATTGCTTCTTTAGCTTCCCACTGAAGCTATGTGGCTAATATAATGCAAGTGTATTTTACCGAACGAGGGGACACAGTGTCATTGACTGATGCACAGCACCAAAAGCTATTTCAGTGTCAACAGCTCCCCTCTGGTGTAGAATCTTCAGCCTGTTAAATCTGAGTGAGTGAGTGAGTGAGTGAGTGAGTTACAAGCCAGGTTCATGAGGAGTATCACTAAAACATTTAAGGAGACTTCCTTGACTTTTTAGCTACATTAGTCACATTATTAAAGAAGATCTAAGGTCATCAGGCACTGTGCCCCTCAGAGCAGGATCAGAAAAGCTAACAGCACTTACGCCTCTTTTGAATCTGTTCCGTTTTGTCACGTGATGTTCAGGTGTCATGGTTATTTATGGTTGTATGCATTTATTTGCATATACATTACAGTGCGTGTGCACTTTGCGTATTTGAGTTAGCACTGAAGCAAATGGATGGGAATCACTCCTGTTGCTCCCGTGTTGCCATAGCAACAAGCAATTGTCTTGACAACCCATCCCTGGGGATCCCCTGGTGTGCAGGAGCAAATTTTCTTCACTGGCCCCCCATCTCATTCACTCAGGACCTTATAGAGCACATCTCATCTCGCTTCTGAGGGTCTCATGGGCTCCCCGATACCACTAAATGGCCTATTTGTTAATGTGCATTGACAGACAACGTACAACCTTGGCAATGGTTTTTATTTGGTGTGTCCACAGTGGCACTCCATCCATCTCTCTCATGCATTATTCATCAGTGATGACCCTGGCATTTAACTTGTCGCACCCTACCTAAGTCTCAGAGCCCCATGACCCTGCCTAATGGCTCCCACAGCACAAAAACACACACCCTCACACACACTCACACACACCCACTCACACACACACACATAGACACACTCACTAACTGGCCAGGCCTTTGGAGACTCATGCAATGTTATCAGAGCAAACGCTTGCTCCCTGCCATTTCCTTCGAAGACACCTTAAGGTCAAAATGTCAGACCCTGTCATATTACATCTGTATATTACACCTGAGATGCTATGTTCTTTATGGCTTGTGCTAAGAGTCAGTGATACGGTGCTGCGCAAAAGTCAGAGACCACCCTTCATTTCTTTCATTTACAGTCAAAAAGTACTAGTTACTCATTTTCATGAAATATTTCTCAGAAGATTAGATATTACATAAACTACGTAAGGAAGGGGAAAGTCAAAGGCAAATAAGTGAAGAAAAAAAACAGAATTTTCAGAAGCAGAAAAGGCAACCAATTTCTAAGACTGAACTTTGGATGTGTGGGAAAATATCCCTGCAGATTTCTTTGAAAAGCTGTAAACAAGTCATCTTAAAAAGAATGCAACTGGTAATGAAGACAAACAATGGTTTATGTCATTATATTCATACTATTTGCTGTTTGAATTTAAATGCAAAACTCATACCATATGAAACTGTATTCTAAACTAAAAATGAACTTTAATGTTTGTAAAAGAGCAAAACAAAATCTTAAAATGAATTGTACAGTTGATAATGTACAACTGAACGCCTGAAATAATCAGCAGCAACAGATGGGCTACAGTCAGTGATTGCAAGCATACGTGAATGACAGGTGTTTCTCATAAAATGGCCAGTGAGTGTAGGTACAAAGTAGGACGGGGGAGGGCAGAGTAAGTTAGAGATTCTGTGTTTGACTGCTTTTGCCTGTAAGATACTCAGATGTCATTTAAAAAAGTGAATCTGAAAATGTGAATTAACAGAAACACTGAAAGCCTTTTAGAAATTTAATTTAAACATTAAATTTTACATCATCAACTGTAAAATTCACTTTCAGATACTTGTTGTGCAGTTTATGTAGCTACACTGGTTATTGTTGTTGTTGTTGTTGTTTACAGCTCTCTATATTTGGTCTAAATCTGTTTTTTTTAATTACACGTGTTCTAGACGTACTGATGACATCCACGGTATATCAGACAAACATACCATGATGCAATTTTTCACGATAACAGTAACTTATCAACATTTTGCTCACCCCTAGCACAAACCCTGCTCACTCCCCCTCTTATCTCTCCAGTGGCCTCTGGGATCTCTGCTATCGCAACACACTGCACACGTTATATGTCTAAAACAAGTCGCTTCTGCAGGTTAAATTAGCGGCACTAATCATTTTGCAAGCAGTGGAGTCTTTAGCACAAGAGGGTACAGAACTGAGACCACAAATAGGTATAAGTGAGGGGCATGAATGCTTTAAAATAACTGATTCTGTGCTGGCAAACTCAGGGAGTAACACTGCCAGCCACTGTAACACTTCATTAACATTGAGACAACATGTTGTCTCTGCCTTTCCATTCAATTTAACCTAGACAGGGCAGGATAAATGATGACAGTTACAGCCACAAAGGATTTGGAAAGCAGGCAGCGATTGTCAGAAATGATACTATTTACAGGCCAAATTTTCTTTAGCCAATTTTGTTAAGTATTAGTGGTTTATAAACAATACCAATACAATACTACTACTACTAATAATAATAAATATAAAAATAATAAGTAATTGTGATTGATTTTTGATTCTGCAGTGATTAATTCATTGCTGAACTGCCTGCCTGTCCTAGTTGTGTCTATGTTAAAAACACACAAAATCAAGGCACCTAAATGGTTCTTTGCTTGGGTGCACAGGTCAATTAAAAACCTAAAGAGATCACACCGTTTACATTATGTGCAGGTTCTTTAAACTTTAAGGTTACTCACACTCGCACATCACATGTACAAAAAGAGTTCTTTAAGGAATCATACATAGAAAAAAGTGGGTCTTGTAAAGCATCGCTCCACAGAACCCATTTTTGCCAATTTCTTTAGGCATGTACTTTGTTCAAATACATACATTTAAGTGTACCCTCTGCTGATTCGGAAGGATTGTGCAAGATTATCTGAAGAGAGCTGACAATGTAAACAGTACCAGAGCCTGGACTATATGATAGGTACGAATACATGGACAGACACTGTGGAAGAGACCTTTGGATATTAACCTTCGAGACGGATAAAAAGTATATATACGAAGAAGCAGACAGAGTCACAGACAGACGGAGAACTATGCCAGCAGAATAACAAACTTAACGGACGACTAACCAGGCAGAGAGGTGATCAGACCAAGGAAAAGACGAGTTGACAGACAGACTAACAACAGAGACAGACTGACAGACAGACAGGTAGAAACTGACCTTGGTGACCTTTGCAGAGGCAGGCGCCCATGGTGACCATCAGCCAGGTAGTTATCTGTTCACCATGCTGAATGAGGAAAGGATGGCAGGGGGAAAGACTGGGGATGAGAAAAAGAGAGCTTCAGAGCTGGAGGGGTTGGAAAGGGGTGAAAAAAACCTAAGATTAGAAAAAGCAGAGAAATGAAAAGGAGATTTTCAAGGAGAAACAAAAAAAGAACTTGATGTCTCCGATGTAGTGAAGCACTTCCTGCCATCTGTGGGGCTGAAAGAGTGTGTGTGTGTGGGGGGAGGTGTGAGAGATAGATAGACAGATAGCAGATAGGGGGGAGAGAAAGAGAGAGAGCGAGATAGAGGAGGAAAAACATGAGCACACACGCTGCCTGCTTGCTCAGTGTCCCTCCCTTTACACTCCTCCCTTCTCCTTCTCCTCCCCCTTTCCCTCTGTCTGTTCTCCTCCTACCCCATAACCTCCACACCCTTTACATGCTGAAAAAGAGAGCCTTTTCACACGTTTAGTAAACCATAAAGATGAAGGATGTGTGAGTGTGAAGTGGAGAAGAAACACAGGAGACAGCTTGTGCACTTTTACACTATGAAGGCAACAGGACTGGAGAAGGCAACAGACATGCCAGGGTGACCTTTTTGTGGAGGCTACAAATTTACCCTTTAATATTAGACAAAATGTGCACTAATTTAAGCAATAGGATAAATGTGACAAACAAAACGTGTCCATCAAACAAAATAAATAGCATTATGAAACTGAATTAATGTCATCACGTTTATGAAAAACAGTATGAAAAGTGAATTAGACAGCTCTCTGCTGCCCTCTAGTGCTCCACCGCCAAATTGTCCCCGAGCAGATGACGGCGTGGAACAAACAGGACTTATTAAATTCATAAAAGTGAAGTTTCGCGATTTTTTGTGTGCGCGAAAACCGCAGAAACACTCGCCTTAATTTGTGACTTTAAAACGAAAGTCCTTTCCAGACTGTGTGTCTTTAGGCTGCGGCCTAATCCCAAAAACAAACAGCGCTCAGTTTTCTTTCCAGTCACAGCGCCTCAGCCGCGTCCTCGCGACCGGGGAAACCTGTTCCCATGGCAACCGCGCTTAGGCCCGAGGCTTCTCCTTCCCAGCGACGGCTGATTCATTCGATTCACTTCACTGAACCGATTTTTCCCTGATTCAATTAATCAAACAAAGCGTTGATTTACATGTCAAGTTAACTTCATTGGCTCCGCGTTCATTGTATGGCCAAATATTGTAAACCTTCTAATCCAACGTTCTTAAAAGGAAAATTAACAGCGCCCCACTCCCCACTAACAGCCTCTACTCCTCTGGGAGGGCTTAGATGTTGGAACTGTGAGGATTTGATTGCCTTCAGGCACAAAAGCATTCGTGAAGTCAGGTCGAGCTATAAGCTGTATGAGCCGCCTAATGCCCCCGAGCCACCAGGGGGACACTGAGTATTTGTTCATTTGTTTTTTGGTCGATATTTATGTTTGTTGGCCAAAAAGCGCAGTCCAGAGATACTCTTACACAGTAAAAATAATAACATAATTACAGAAATAATTAACTGACAAAAGACAGTTCCCTGGTTAACTTAACCAGTTTTAACAGAAGAGCGATTTGTGTTTTACATAAATATACTTATTTTAAGTTGGATTTAAAACTTACTCAACCACTACTTAAGTCGCACAATTTTTACAGTGGACTAGGCTGAGCCCCAGATCGTTACACGCCCAGCCAACCTATCTTCCCATCTGTACCACTATATAGTGAAAGAAAAAGTGTTTATCTGCTTGTAAATTTCCACCAGGTGCATGATGGGGCAATAATCTTAAAAAATCTAGCTGCAGTCTTGCAAATAGTGACCCTGCAAGATTTCTAGTCTTTGCAAAATCATAGTCTGAGACTAAAAACTGTGATATTGTCGTTAGGTGTGAGAGGGTGTCAGACTTTAGTCTTTCAAAGGTCTTTTCAAAGTCTTCTAGTGTATGGTTAGCATTAGGCTAACCTGTGGAGGACAGATACTTACCGACGTGTTCAATGAGATTCGGTTCAGCGAGTGAGTCACTGTAGCGATACGCGGTGCTGCGCAGATTCGCTGATCTTTAACTCATTTTCCGGTCTAATTGTCAGTGTGCTTACTTTACAGATCATGAGATCTGCCTCCCAGAGTGCTTTCAAGTTCGTGAGGGATTTGAGTCATTTTAAAAGTGAAAGGCAGACAGTTAAACTACATGAATGTAGATAATATTCTCCAATTTAGTCCCAGAGTCCCTCAAAACAGAAATTAAACTTTTAGCAGCTTTTTAATGGCCCGCTGAAAGTTGTGTTGAAGTCATTTGACGTCACGCCAACGTTGTGTGCCCGCTGGGTAATGAAGTCTCTCCAAGGTTACAGTCTAAAGAGAGAGAACGTGAGTTAAGTCAAAGAGGGTGACTACTAAAATGCAGGATTTTATCTTGTGGTTTTATGAAATAAAGTAAATAAAGTAAAAGATTATTATTCGAGTTGTGTTACAGTCCAACATTTGCAAAGATGCAAATAAGGTTCGATTCGGGACTAGTGAATCAGTTCGACTGTTTTACTGAAAAGACTCGGTTCAAATGAACGATTCGTTCACGATTCGTCTCTGCTAACAGCGAATGGTGGTGAAGGATCATCTAAACTGAGCACTTTTTTAGTTTCTCTGTGAGTTTACCTTCCTCAGGACAGCTGTGATGTAAATGTTTACGTTAATGCTAAGTTATAGCCTGATAGCCTGGCCTGTTTAATTGTAGTGAGGGTGTGTACAGTTGCTGGTCTATATGCCACCTTATGCCGGCCTTACACCAAACGACTTTTCAAGCGATTTCACTGTCGCAGACAAATTTCCAACGTCGCAATAAAATCATGAGAGTCTTGCTAGAGTCGCGCCGCGCTGGCGTCATGTCGATCGTTTAGTGTGAGGTGGTCAGGACGGCTGTTTTAGGTCAGTGTTTTTCTCGTCTAGACGCTGCGACAAAGTCAACCGTGTTTAATATTATCGTAAGTTTTAAGTCTTGACTCGTGCGAATAGTGACGTGCCAGGTGCGCGCGTGAGAGGGAGCGGGCAGGCGCATGCGCGCGGCGAGAGAGAGAGAGAGAGAGAGAGAGAGAGAGAGAGAGAGAGAGAGAGAGAGAGAGAGAGAGAGAGAGAGAGAGAGAGAGCCTGAAATCTGACGCACTTTAATACAATAATCTGTTTTTATTAACTTAAAATGTAAACAGGCTCCTTTAATATTTCAGTTCACTGAGTGTAACAGTGATGTAAGGAAATGTTGGCATTATGGCATTATTGAAGAATTATCTAATTTTTTTTTGCTTTCTGTTACAGTGCTTTTTTATTTTGTTTGTTTTTTTTATGGTTTAGTTCACCCAATCAACAATGCTGAATCGCTGAATGTTGTGTTGATGTGTAAATGTCCAATTAAAAAAGTAACTGCACATTTTGCAGGTTAATTAAAATACTGGGTGATGATCTGCCAGAATATACAATTCTACAGTGGACTAGGCTGAGCCCCAGATCTTTACATGCCCAGCCAACATATCTTCCCATCTGTACCACTATATAGTGAAAGAAAAAGTGTTTATCTGCTTATTTTATATTATTTATATTTCAAAGTGTTTACCAGGTGCATGATGGGGAATAATCTTAAAAATCTAGCTGCAGTCTTGCAAATAGTGACCCTGCAAGATTTCTAGTCTTTGCAAAATCATAGTCTGAGACTAAAAACTGTGATATTGTCGTTAGGTGTGAGAGGGTGTCAGACTTTAGTTTTTCAAAAGTCTTTTCAAAGTCTTCTAGTGTATGGTTAGCATTAGGCTAACCTGTGGAGGACAGATGGTAGAGAGAGGTGAAAGGATTTAAAATACTTGGGGAAAACCTGACACACTGTGGTGAAAGCAAGCAAGCACAGTTGTGGCATTTTAAGAGGCATCTTAATGCCCTAATTTTGGTTTGGATCCCCCCCCCCTCTCCCCCCCCCCCCTCTCTCTCTATCTCTCTCACCCCCTCCCCCTTATCCCTATGAGTATTTTGTGGGCACATACTAAAATTCCATTGTGTTTACTAATAGACCCTATCCACTCTCTTTCTCTGCACACACATTCTCTCACACATTCAATCTATTCCACTTTATTTTATTATTGTTTTTAACAGACATATTGCATGTACACACAATATTACACAATAACTTTTAAGAAAAGATATCTATAGCACCAGGAACCCATGCGCTTCACCTTTGTACTTCACTCTGTCCGAATCTGTGAAGATGGTACGCTTCATTTTTCCAATTGGAAGGGTGACTAAGGCCAAAGTGAATCAAAGTAATGCTCCTGGGAAACAAGGGGAAAGATAGGAGATGGAACCAAAACAGAAATTAAAAGTGATCCGCCTCAGCAGATAGAGTGACACCACAGGAATTTATGAGCTTAGAGGCCGTATCACCATGAATAAAAAGTCCCCTGGGCAAAGCGTGAAATCACAAGCAGGCATGACATGCATTTAACATCTGTTATCATGAAAGGTAACCAGCACAGCCCTATTATACTGCACGGCGTCTTACAGGATACAGGTAACTGTCAAAGAGAAACAGTGTTCGCGTGATTGCATGGAGGGCTTAAAATGTGGTTGGAAATGTGAAAACTTGATCTCACTTGATGTGTAACCTGATGGGACAGTGTGGGTGATGAGAAGTAATTAGAGAACAGAGAAGAGTAAATATACAGCTACGGTTTTGTAATTGACCGTCTGCATGAACACTTACACATAATCCAGGCTGACGTGATTCATCATGTTAATTGCCGACCCGTGTCGCTCATGGTGGGCCGTGTAATGAAAACCACCTTTAAGTAACCCCTACGATCACTCATTAACTTCCTTTTTACTGTATACTTACAACTGAACATGGAGATTAATCATATCCTGTGTAGGAAAATATATTATTAGAAATAATCAGTACATTGCCTTCAGAATGATTAACAGGTGGTACATGACTTGGATCTACTTCTCTATCTTTCTGTTCTCTGTTGCTGCTCTTTGGGGAGTTGCTTGGAAAACTGAGGCTTAGTTTTTTTCCAAAGTGGTGAGGGACCATGAAGATTCTTCTTACAAATGAGTCCACTTCAAAGCTTTACACGTAAATCCACCAAAATGAATAATTATGCTCATTTGGAGATAAAGCAGATCCCACGTTTCCTGTAGCTGACTGTACATAATAGGAGAGATATGATACTGAATCCAGTCTACAGTAAATGTGTTGCCTGAAGTATGACTGTTAGATGTTAGTCTGGACATGTTGGCTGCTGCACCTCTGCATTTCACACTTCAGTATTTTCCTGCTGCAACACACCTTGTTCAGGTATTGAAAGCTTTATGATTAGTTGAAGAGGTGAATCACTGAGTCTATTGTAGTAGTTACCCATATGGATCACATCCAGATACAGCTCTGGGACATCTACTAGAATAGTCCCAGTGATTCACCTCATTCAGGTATTGAAAGCTTTATGATTAGCTGAAGACGTGAATCACTGGGACTATTTTAATGGTTGTCCACATGGAGCACATCCAGATACAGCACTGATGCATACATTACATCAGTCATGATTGTTATAGGCAATTATACTGTAATACCATCATTGAGATCTAAGCCTCAACCGCAGACACTGCTTAATTTTGTTTAGTCATTGGTTATTCTGAATAATTAAAGCAAAGTTTAAGGCTGTGCTTGTTTTTACCACAGTTAGGGGGTGTTGTTAGGTACCACAGAGCAGCAATAAAATTGCAGTATGATAAAATAAAAGTTATTTAATTAATTATGTCACTTCTTGTTAGCAGTAATTGAAATGAACAATTTCACTACCAAGCAAAGTAGTTAATTAACAGTTGCCGAGCAACATAATAATCAACAATGTGATTTTATTAAATAACTTGGCCAGATTTGAGCTGAAAAAGTAGTGATGGCTGAACACTGATACACTGTCCTAAATAGATACAGTATGCATTTCATTACAATACATTAAAAATGAACATATTCAGAAAAGATGCAGAATACATTTGGAATACATCTTAATAAGACACATGGGAAAACCTCTGCTGCTGTAGGCTAATTTTTACGCAACTCACATTGTTAATAGTCTTTAACTAAGTGTTTGTCAGTTATTAAAATGAGTCATTTTCTAAAATTAAACAATAAGTTGACTTATTAGGAACACAAGTGAGCTTCAAAGGGTCTCTTTAATCTAGTCCAGACTTTTTTGGTTGTGTTAAAATAGAGCTAAGTCTTTCATTTAATTTACAAACTATATCAATAAAAATATCCATCTGTAAATTGCTAGATTTGATGCTCTTATTTGGGACGTATTCCCTGTGCAAAAACACATTCACATAGCACTTTATCAGATATGCCTCCTTGTATCTACACTCCCTTTAATCATCTCCACTTACCATTAAGGGGCACTTTGTAGTTCTACAATTATAGACTGTAGTCCATCTGTTTCTTTGCATAAGTTGTTATCCCACCTCTGTCCCATTCATTAATGGTCAGGACCCTCACAGGACCACCACAGAGCAGGTATTATTTAGGTGGTAGATTATTCTCAACACTGTGACACTAATGTGGTAATGAAGCTGATAAAATGGGCAATGAGTATAGATAGAAGTTAGGTGTAACTAAAAGTGCTCAGAGAGTCTATATTGTCCCACTTGTGCTACACTCTATATTAGAATGCTACAACAAATTAATGAATTGTCTTCTAGCCACAATTATTACATTAGTGCCTCATCACAATTGTTTGAGGTGATCATAGTTATTTTAGGTGATTACAGTCATTTTCCACAGTCCTTAGATTTCACAGTTATGCCGCAACAAGCAAAAAGTTAATTGGGTGCAACGGGCTGAAGCAAATAAATGTAAATTAAAGAAAGTAGAAAATGTACACACATCATGAGACATATGAAAGTTTCTGACTTGCCCTAACACCAAGGTAGTAATAGCTGATTCTAACATTTTTAGCATATGTTCATTATTTCACTCTCAAGTGAAAAATTCAGCTTTCCTCAACACGACATGATTCTGTGTGACTGTAGACATTTGAGTAAACATTGCTAAGCAGCAGACTCGTTAATTAGTTCATTTGACCACTTTAGGCTTGTACTTTAATAGTTGCATACAATGAACCAAGAAAGACAATTAAATTAATGGCAAATATTCATATGATGAATAATCAACAGCTAAAATTTCATGATCATGACAGTCGCATCAGTAAGTGCGTTTCAGTGCACTCAATAATTTGATCATAATCAGATTTCTGCAGTTGTCATGAAGTTTGAGTTGTACATTATGTTTTACATTATCTGTACGTCTTCTTCTGTGAGTTTATCTGATTACTGCCTGAATCATGTAGTCCCATTATCTGATTACTCAAGTGCATGCAAACGTGTTGATCGGATTACTGACAAAATCTGGTTTTCTGCAGTTATCGAATTATTAAGTGCATGTAAACAAACTCAGTGTTTGTAAAGAAGCTGTTTTGTTGACAGGCATGTTTGCTGTGTATTGATGGTGTTTCATTCAAAACGCTGTTGTCAGAACAAAACCTTATATCTCCAAAATGGTAACTTTACAGAAAAAGGAAAAAACCTACTTTACTTTTAATGCTAGTCAGTGGAACCAGACATTTTTCATTTTGGGCCGTTTCTTTTGGCCCATTCATCATGACATTTACACACAATGTAAAGGGCAACAGGCATTTTCAAATTATGACCAAAACTGAAAAACAACAAAATTGGAGATACAAGGTTTCCTTCCGAAATCAGTGAAATATTAATGTAGTAGGTATTTTAAAAGTGTTCTGAAAACACAAAAAGGTCATGCGGAGTTCTGCCTTTTCAAAGTAGACTGAATGCTGATGCTTCACTTCTGTGTTCTGAATTCGTGTTCCAAATACTTGTGTTCTGTTATGTCCCAACCCTGAACCTGGTGCATTAGTACAGGATTCAGTCAATGTGTGCAGTCTGTGTGTGTATATATTGAGCATTTTACGTTGACTTTAAATGTGGTTCAGCCAATCAGACTGTATAGCCAGAACTATCCATTTTATAATAACCATTTTTGCCTACTGCATAAACAAGCTATTTCCTCCGACATGATGCCATTAACTTGTCGCCTGTGTTTCCGCTCCCTTCTCCAAACCACTCTACCTAATCAACGATTCCACACAGCTAAATTTCCAGCAGAGGCAAACACGTTCAAAACCAGTGTGTCTTTTAGTTCTGGACTCTGTTCCATAGTCACTTTGGAGGTCTCTGGCTTGGCGAGTTCTTCTCCTCTCTGTCTCCACTCGGTTTACATATTTCTGTCACCATAAATAACACAACTGAAGCAATAATCCATTTTAAAGAGCGTGTCAGTGGTTATTACCCTGGAGAGGCAGTTATAAACACAGCGCCGCAGTCAGCAGCCGTGTGAAAGACACAAGGTTAACTCCCTCGTGGAATAAGATGGAATCTGTACAGAGAGCGTTTTGTGAAGAACGACTCCTTGTCAAAATAACTCTTTATCATTAAGCTGGCCGTAGAAAAGGCTCAGGCCTGCACCTCTGCCTCAGAAGATTGGAAGCGATGGACCAAAGTATATTTTCGAAAGGATACGAGAAAAAATAAATCAGACTTCAAAGGGCCTGATGGTATTAGTTAACCTAGGACAAATTGCAAGTGGTGGGAAAAGGAAATGGCCGTCATAAATTCTTAAAACGAGAAACAGGTGATGAATTAATAATTGTGGGTTTCTTGCATTTTGCTATGTTTAGTTGACTCGCTTGAACAATCTTTTTTTTATGATTAAAACAGAAAAAAAGAAGCGTTTTGTGGTTTGAGGTCCCTCCAGAAAAGGACACGGACACGGGAGTCCGCTGGATGACTAAGAAATCACTTTTATGTCAGCTGGAGGCACTGAGGCAAGCTCAGTTTTACTTTCCATGAACATGTTTCCACATGTCTCATACATGCCTCCCAAATCCACTATCACCGCTGCTGAGAATCTGCCGGGGATTTCTCAACCTGCAGCTTCGTGTCCGAAGTGCCTGCCTGCTACTGCACTTCCACAAAGGCAGTTCAGTGTAATTTATTCACCGCATATAATGTTTTCATTGCCATGTCATTATCAGTCGTGACTTCATCTATTAAAGGACCATATTTTGGGAAAGCCAAACTATCCTCTTTTTTAATACTAGAGTTTAATGAAGTATGTAAACATAGTTTTAAAATGTATAGTTCACTCCCCAGTCCATACAGTCCATCTATGGTAATTAAACTGTAAAATCGGTCAGCTTTGATTTAATGATTTGGTAACAAAAAGATCTATCCACGTAGATTCGCCTATTCAGTAAATTGTAGTTTAGTTTAGCTCCGCCCATGTTGAAAGTTATAAGGAGTGTTCCAGCCTGGACTGCTTTTTAAATGTGGAAATCAGAACAGAGATCATTACATATATAATTCTCAAAACATAAGTAATAAAAACAGCCTTCATAAAAACAGTTCCAGTTCTGAAAGACTGACTGGCTGAGCTGGGTTTGAAGCTCTTGTAAAATGCTTGATATGTGCTTATGATTGCCTCACAACCATTCTGTATTAATGAACCAAGTCACTACAAAAAAAGTCCATTGTTCTGATAGTGGAGTAATATTGGACTGTTAAGCTGCTTGCGTGGGCCACCGAGTGTATTGTGCATATTGTACAAGTGGCTGAATCCCAATTTGCTATTTTTAGACATTATGTGCTGTTTGGGGCCAGGAGCCAGTATTTTAATTCCTGCATAATGCATGTTGGCAGTAGGGAACCATTTGAGATTAAGTACTTAATCTCAAATGGGACGTACAGCAATGTTAACTTGGTGCTAATATAAGACTAAAAATGCTATACAGGCACTAATGGAAATTAGCATTGTTGTTTTAGTGGTAATTTCAGTCATTTGTCTCACTCATGCTTACATATCTGAGCATCACACTCTACTGGAGTTCAGTGAATTTGTGATTTATGGTGTCAGTAGTTGTGGTTTGACACGACACAATAAATTGGATTTCTGCAGGTGGGGCTAGTGGACACATAGGCCTGGCCAGCAGGCTGATTTGCTAAAGGCTAAACCAAGACCAAAGGCTTTTATAACCTCAAGAGACTGGTGGTTTCTTTCATATGTCTCTCTAATGTTTACTTCCTCACTATCAACCAGGACTAACATTAACTCAGACTGTAAGTGACTACACAGCAGGAGATGAGTGATCACTGAAAGAAGCATGGCTCAGCCATTGTAGTGAGTTGTTAAGGTTAGCGTGTTTTGCGCTGTTTACATGTTGTGTTATTTGGTGTATTTGTGACAACGGTGAAACCAACAGCTTAGGAAAAAATCCTAATGGTGTATCACTCACTACTGCCGTTACGGATTTCACCATGAGCTTTTTTACTACTGCTTGTCAACCCTCACCACCGACACGCATGCGCATCAGAAATTGCTTCGCAGTTTTGGTCATGGTATCGCTGTCCCCATCACCAATACTGATACTGGTTTAAGTTCTAGTTTTGGTGCTGATACCAATATGGTATCTGTATTGGTGCAACCCTACTTATAAAGCAAATGTTTGTGCATTAAACACTGATATTTTATAATATGACATTCATGAAATGTCTGCAATATACAATGATTTGTTTATCATGATTGTTGTTAATAATAACTTTAAATATTCATTGAAAAATTGTGTATTTTATCATATTTTAGGTTGTCTTTCAAAACCCTTATCTGTGATAAAATCACTGTAAAGCGAGGCCACTTGTGGCTTATTGCTTCAGTTTATTTCGAAGGCATGGAGAGAGATTGGAAAATGGTCATGTTAAAGTGAATTACGGCTGTTTTGGTACATAAATCCACACAAATGTCATAAGTGGACCTCAAGGGAAAAAAGAAAATACAAGAAAAATATTGGATATAGGCCCATTAAAATGTTCACTGCATTGCCTCCCAGTGAAGCCCGTAAAAAGTATTACAAGGTTAAAGTCAGTAATACTCAAATAACACCTGAGGTTGCAGTCAATTCAGTCTGGTTTCTTTTTGAACAAAATACTATTATGCTAAACGATCTTTCTGCTCTCATTCTTACCACAGCATGCTGCCATAAAATCTTCTCATATTTTTGGAGTTAACACTCAATTCAGCTGAATTAGACCTAATCATGTGTGAACTAATGTACTCGAGAACAGAAAATGATAAGCTCTGTTTTTTTTAATGACACTGCAACTAAAACCAGTGCAAAAAGATCTGTTGACGTCTCGCTGATACTTCTCAAAAACACTTCAGCAGGTTCCCAGCATTATTTCCTGGCTATTCTCACACCTCCTCAGCCTGATCTCCCCTCACTGAGCAGGCCAGAGAAATCTCAGCTTCTTTCTGTAAAGGCAGCACTGAACATTCTTTCAGCACTCTGCAGGAAACAATGACTAAGAGATGAGGATATGTGTTATTCCTCGTCATATCGATACCATGAAAAATACTTCCAGTTGGAACTTTTAGCCAGTGCAAGCAGACGCCTGTCCAAAACTGAAAGACAGAGAGATAGTATTCAGTGGAGCTCTTTCAATTCCTGCTGTGGGAGAGGCCGGCAGTACACAAGATATTCTTAGTACCTAGATTCTGTTAAAGCAAAGAAAAACAGAAACTCAACAAACCTCATTTGCGCACATCCCCAGAGCCAAATGTGGCTCGGATGTTGGATTTGCTAAATAAATTGCTGTGTAAGTTGCAAAGTCTACACACCAATTTTTCCCTAACAGTGTCATATGTAAATACTGCTGAGCGATATATACTGTCTAAACTAGTAGACTCACATATTTACACAACAATATTTACACAACAATTTGCTGGTTGCTTCCGATTGTTATGAAAGACCAATCTGAAGAGCAAAGAATTCAAAATACACAAAAACAATAAATAATTCCTTTGTTAAAGCTGCACTGTGTAATTGAAAAGTGGAGCATTACTGAGGCAGAAGAAAAAAACACACTAAAATATGCTGTGTGTGCCGCTGCGAGTCGCCCCGTAAAGCTTGATGTAATGTAACACTCAGAGGTGTCGGGCCGGACTTCACGGGTGTTTTTCAGTCTTTATGTGTTAAAGTCACACACACAGGCTCAAATACAAGGTTTAGTTCAGGGGTCGGCAACCTAAATGTTAAGAAGAGCCATTTTATCCTTTCAGCAAAAAACAAACCACACTGGGAGCCACAACATTTTATGCCCAGTTTACCATCTTGGCTGTAAATATGTCTCAGTACGTGCTGATGTCCTATGATATAAAAATAATATAAAGGAAACACAGACTTACTTTGCTCTGCTTTAAGCTTTAGCTCAGCTATAGCTGCTTTTCTTGCATCTTCGGGAGATTTTTTTCGCGAAAGTAGAACAGTTTCTTGTAAAATGTCTCTCAACGTTTTTACGAGGCTAAAGTCAGCATCTCATTAACCAGATTCTTGGTCGCATTTTCCCGTTCCACCTTAAATGGTGCCTGAGGCGCCAGAATGTAATTGCTGCACCATTTAAGGTGGAACGGGAAAATTCGAACGAAAAACTGACTTCAGCTTCAAGACTTTTTGGTGTTTGACCTTTTCTCGTTGCAGATCAGGATTGTGTATCAGGAAACCAGCTGGAGGGCTTATGAACGCAAATAAGTCACCCTCTGAATTCTGGATGTTCGTCTTAAATCTTTCTCTTTGCCATTTTGTTAGCTACTAGGTGAGATTGTAGTCATTGCTATGGTGACCAGTAGTCTGCGTGCCAATCTTCAGGGTCAAAGAGTGAATTAGCAGATATAGTCTACATTACCTTGAGTGTTTAAAACCATTTATTGTTAAAACTGTGTTGAGTATTTTTTATTGCAAAGGAGGATTATTTTATTTTTACCTAAAAATCTGATTCTACTGTGGAGCCACAACTGGGCAGTAAAAGAGCCACATGTGGCTCCGGAGCTGCATGTTGCTGACCCCTGGTCTAGTTTGATGTATAGGTCTCAAATGCAAAATCAACATTATAGTTAATGTGAAGATATGATGACAATATAATGACAATAATTCGCAAGATCATCAGATTCATCCACTTAGGGAGAGATATAAAACAGAACTGACGTTACAAAATGTTCTTCTGTATGTTGTGTGCCATTACACACTTCCACCAGAGAGGCCTCCAAATCCCCACAACGTACATAGTGTAGCTTTAACATTTTCAATGGTGTGCAAGTTTCCTTTTCTTAAAAGAGGAAAATGGAACAAAACAGTTACACCAAAGCAAGCTATGTCAGCTTTATAAGCCAAGTCTTTTAGCATAGATTAGCAGTACTGAAAAATCATACATCGTACACAATTGCATTGAAATATATGTCGTCACTGTTATTGCATAGCTCAACTAATCAACCTCCAAAACAGGCAGAAATATATTTTGTGGTTGCTGTGGAAATGGCTTAATGCAAATTAGATGTCATCCAATACTGCATATTCAGATATATTCCAAAAATAATATGATATTGATTATTGTGATCAGTATTATCCAGTGCTATTTGTAAGCAAAGATAAAAACCTCCTTAGCAGAGAAACATGTTGCAAATTTAACTGAGGAAATAAAAACACATTTTAATACATTTATCAGTGTTTTCAGTAGGACAAACAAGCCTTTAAAAGGAGAAAAATGGGTCCCTATAGCTTATCTATAATGCACTAGCTGTTTCTAGTATCTGTTGATTATCAACAGTGTTAGGCTTAGTGTTAGGATTAGGGACAGGGTTGGGGATAAGCTTAGTTTATAGGTTGAGATTAAGGTTTGGGTTAGAGCGAGTGTCAGGTTTAGGGTTACAGGAAAGTTGAACTGAAAAGATGTTTAGTTGAGGGCAAAACAACAAGATGAGTATCTACTCAAAAACAAATCCCCAAGTACCTACAACAGACCATCCAAACAACTCGTTTCCAAGGAATAAATTATTTGTAGTTATCATACAAGATGGTGTATGAAATAATGGACAGCAGTGAAATGTCTAAACAGCACTTCATGTCCTCCTGTGCATGTACTCTACACCTTTTCTACCTTGTCCATGTTTCTTCTACTTTTCTGCCATTTCTTTGGGCAGGATGAGCCCCCTGAGGCTGGCCAGCACCATCTGATGACATGAGCACCTAATGTTATCGCTGTCCACACAGCATGAACGGGCATTTGGTGCCTGAAGCACGCAAAGTTATTCGAGGCTCAGCTAAAAGGAAATTGCATTAATCTAAAATTGGGCTGGAGCAATTTCCCTGGCCATTTCTTAAAAGCAGTACCAGAGATGGGACCACCTCAGCTGCAGCCATACAGGGGATGAATAGCAGACCTCAGTAGCCTCGAGGGCACTCAAAGCCTCATTCCATATGCTGCCTAATTGGTTTAATTACTGTAATTATCTGCTGGGGTTCACGTTGCAAAGGCAGGAACGATTAATGGCCTCAAGAACACATGTCGACAGCAGGAAAAGAGGGAGGGAAAAGGAAACGCTGCAGAACGCTGTTAGACAGAGAAGTGATAAAGTTTGAAAAGACTGTCATGGGCTCTCAGGAACAAGAAAACCTAAACCAGAGCAAACTAAAAAGAAGAGGAGAAAACTGGAAAAAAGTTCTGTTTATTTTCTTAAACAAGTTATGGTTTCGGGTAAAACGTCTGGTAAGCTTTTTAGACGTTTTTCCTTATAATTTTGTGCAACGGGGCCATAAGTAGAAACGTGAATCAGAAGGTGAATCAAGGAGTGTGCTCTCTTTGTCAAGTTTTAAAGGAGCCATGCTCCCAGTATATCAACACATGAGTTACACTGTAGAACATATACTTAATCAGATCCAGCTTGCATGTTGTAAAATGAGCAGATAAGATATGCGTGTTAATAGATAAACTTAACAAAGGCACTTTCACCACAGGGCAACGGCTGTTAGGAAACACTAACTTGGAAATGGCAGTGTAATAAAATAGCAAAAGGGTAGAGTCTTCACAGGAACAGATTGCTTATCTTAGCAACACACACACTTAAGACTATCCAGCTATTGTGTAGTACAATATTGCTTTTGCTATGATCACTTAGTAACCACAGTGGCATAGTTTTGGTTTCCAAGGCATGGGAGGGGGCACTATAAAGTTACATGTACTATAAAACTTACATTAAGTCAGTCACATTCTGGCCTTTTAAAAAAAAATACATACATACAGAGTAGTGTGCAAAAGTCAGAGACCACCCTACATTTCTAGTCAAGTACAAGATCTTCATTTTTCAGGTGATATTTCTAAACAGATTAGAAATAAAATAATCCACTTACATAAAGAAGAAGAAAATCTGATGAAAGCAAGGAAGAGTTTCCAAATTGGAGATCAACAAATCATTAAAAGCTACAGAGAAAATGGGACTCTTAAAACTCGTGCAAGAGCTGGTAGACCACCAAAATCAGATAAACGGAACTTAAAGCTTGTATCTTTGAGAAAATCAAGCTCCATGCTTACTTTACATCAGTTTCTGTCCATCCTTCCACTGTGAGAAGACAAGTCAACACTATGGGTCTCAAAGGATGTGTAGCTGTCAAGAAGACCTTTCTGAGAAAAGGAAATAGACAAAAAAGAAGAAAATCAACAAAGAAGCTACTGGTGTTCCCAGAACTAACTGACCACCCCAGAGTCCAGGCCTCAACATCATTGAATGTGTTTGGGATTATTTGGATCGGGAGCAGCAGAAAATGTAACCAACTTCTAAGACCGAACTTTAGTGTGGAAAAATCCCTGCAGAAAACAATAAAAGCTGTAATAAAGTGTGGACTTAAATACTGGAAAAATGTATTGAATTTATTGTTGAGGTGTATCTGTTTGCTGTCCTAATGCTTATCAGCTGTTTTGGCTGGAAAATATATAAATGAGGGGTGGCGATTTTGCACAGTGCTGTACTCTATTAATAATTCTTACAAATTTAGGCCAATGACAATCTGCATACATCTGGAATTAACCCATGTTATAACTGTAATTCTATTAACTGGATTACACCAGCTGCACAAGAAGAGTGGGTCTACCACACTGAACAACCTCTCACATCGTTGTCTGTAAGAGCGAAGGACACAAATCTGGATTTTGAAGAGTGAGGAGGAAATGTTTTCCCTGTTTACAGTACACACTGCACTTATGAGCAAGTGCATTCACATTTATCACTCCACCAACTTTGAGAAACAATGTTACACTAACAGAAACTGTTGTATTGATTAGATAAATAAGGTTTGCATATATTAGTGTGTGATTAGTAAAACTGCCAATATGATATTGGTTAAAAGGCATAATGATTATCTCAGGATATCAGAAGTTTTGTCACTTTTTATCACGACAAATGAAACGCCTTCTGTGCTCTGTGTTTTTGCCTGGTTTGTTGTAAAAATGTCTGCCTGTAGGAGTGAAACAGACCATTCTTTTGTAAGAAAGATTGCTGTGATTCATTGGTCGTTTGACCACAGGCAGAGAACCATCGATACAGAGAAAATGGGACTAAGAAACCAGAGAGGCTGAGGGAGGGACCCTGGCAAAGATAGTGAGGAACATAGGCAGGGAGAGAGAAAGAAATGTGAGAGAGAGTGAGAAATGGAGAGAGAAAAGCTGAAGAAGGAAGACCAATATAGCCCCAAATTGGAGGATGTGTTTTTTGGTCAGAAACCCATCTCTAAAATTAGCTGGGATGTAAATTCCACAACGCTGCTGGCTTTGAATGCGTACATGAAAAAGGAGGACGGACAGAAAAGACAAAAAAAGAAAAGAAAAGAGACAAAAGGGCAAGCTTATACATTGGGCAAAGTCATACATGAACAGTAGCATGATCGGTTTTACAGCGGGGAGGGGGGAGTGAGGAGGTGGAGGAGGAAGAGGTGGAGGGAGTGTTCTTTCAAGAGCAAGGCCACTAAAAAGAAAGAGGAAACCCAAAAAATGAAAGCCGCAGGCCTCACACAGCCCAGTCCACAGTGAAAGCACAACCATGTGTACAGCGATCAGGGCACTCAAGCCCGGCCTTCGACACAGTCCCCACACATGCTATTGTGGCTAGCAGTTTAAGCCTGGAGGAGTCGCAAACACACACCCACACCCACACATACGGAGAGAAGTGAGGAGCACACAACCCGCAGACATTAAAAGTGCAGGCAGACGCGTACAGTTCTGTTTACATGTGCTTACAAATGCATCGTACCAAATGCTTTCATTGGTTAATACTTGAAAATCGGCACTGCTGGCTGCGTTTCTGCCTCTACTTTTTCTTCCCCTCCTAACCATAGGCAAACAGAAACACATCTAACCACATGAGACGCACACTATGGAAAAACAGATGACGGAAAATCTCCCCGCGGCTCTGGTTTCGGGTCTCCCCCCTCAAAGTGAGAGCCATTTTAGGGCCCTGAGACGGGCACAACCTGAAAGAGCATAAGGCAAGCCGCAGAGCCACAGACACACATACAAACATAATGGTCTGAGAAAAAAAGGATGGCAAGCTATTTGTTCCCATGCTCCATCTACCTGTTGAACTTGCCCGATGCTATTTCTTTGTCTTCCAGCTTTCCCAGCCGGCTTATTCCCGTATCTAAATATTTACATTCCTTTTTCTGACATTTCCAGCTTATCTAAAGAACGCATTAGTGACATTGTTACCTACATCATTCAGCAGCGGCTGATAAATTCAATACAGTGGGCGCCAGACAAAAATCCCCTAGCAGTTCAGGTTCAGTGAGAATGGGAGGGTTAACTTTAAGGACAAGGTGAATTGTCCTAGAGGATTACATGCTAGATTAACATTTGACCCTGATTCAAGGTGGATCTCCAAATCAGTAGCTGATTAAACAAGGGCCTTTTGAGTATCTCGACAACAAGAATGTCACAAACCCTGACTCAGAGGTAACAATATATTCCATTCCTTCTTATTGCTTATCATCACTGTCGGACAAAAACCTCATATCTCTAAAATGGTGACTTTACAGAGGAAGGAACAAGTGTTGTTAACTTTTAATGCAAGTTAAGGTAAAAAGATTTTATTTCCGGTTATTTGAGGTTTCTGTTGGTCCATTCTTCGCGAAATGTTCACAAAATATAAAGGGTAGCTGATGTTTTCAAATGATATCAAAAAATGATAAAAACAGAAATACAAGGCTTAGACCAGGATGTAAAAAGAGAAACTATGCTTAAATGGGTACTGTGTCAAAATCTTAAATAAAGATTTACATTTAAACTGTACTGAAGAATATAAAAGTGTTTTAACAAATCAGTGATTTGAGGTTTTCTTTGGTGGTGTGTGGTGTAGTGACTAATCATTGGTAATTTGCAATAAGTTAGGTATAAGTTAGGTGTTAGGTTCAGTATGTTAGGCAAAGTTGAGGCATAACAGAGTTGGTTGGATGTTTAAATAAAAACAACCCAGCTGACTGACCAGAGAAAAAGAGCAAAATCTCCCAGCCTTGAGATTTGTAATGAGTGCTTTGAAGGTTTAAATAAAAATGTAAGAAGTAAAATTTATTTTCTTTACAGAAATTTCATTGGGTAAAAGTATTCTTTTTTTGGTATTTGAGTACAAATGTTCGAAAACATTTCAAGTATACAGCAAAGTACAATTTACCACCCCTAGCTTGGACTGATGGTTATAGGAAGGCCTTTTATTAGTATAAAACCTTTACATTATGTGGACGTTTTTAAAATGTATGTGCTGGGTTCCCAGACTAAGATAAACCTGGTCTAAATAGGGGTTTTAACAGTGAAGCACACTTGACATTGCTATTTTGTTCAAGACTGGCCTTAATCCATGTCCATGACACCGGCCCTAAAACGTTTATTCACATTCACACTCACTTACAAAAATAATTCTTAAGAGTGTAGTTTTACACTCGTTCTTATGCACTGAAATTGCTTGTAGCAACTCTGGAATTCTAATTTTATATCTACACTGTTAGAAATAAAGGTTCTGTGCAGATACATTTTTCATTCATCAAGGTACAAACAATGTAAATGTTCCCTCAAAGGTACAACAGTGGTTTTAAGGTCCAATTGTGTATCTTAAATAAGTTTTTAAGTGGAAAAGTACATATTTATACATTTTTAAAGCCTAATGTTTTAAAACAGAACAATAGAATAAAAAGCCTGGAGACGAGACGGGGTGTGTGGAGTCAATAAAACTTAGAAAATATAATTCAATGGATTATAGTACAATTATGTTCCCTGACTAAAGGTACTGAGATGTACCCTTCAGGGTCCCACCCCAGTGACAAAAGGGTTACTGCCTCAGTGACAGTTTCATACCTTTTTTTTCTGGGAGTGTTTTTATTTAAACTGTCTCTTAGTCACTGTCATGTTTGCATTCTTCTGAATATGAAAAGCAGAATAAACAATTGAAATAACGGTAATAAAATAAGACTACAAAGATTTTATTGTGACTGAAAAAAAACTTCAATTACAAAAAAAATCTCAGCTCAATATTTTGAAACACAATAAATAAAACAAAAATAAATAGACTATTAAATAAGGTACAAAACAATTGGGCAAATCTGACTTTTAAGCGAGAATATGCCAATGTGTGATGTATATTTTAACTGTTTTTTTTTTCCTTGTCAAATCTCAACATATGGGTAAAGTAGGCAAGACAGGGCAATTTCAAACATGGAAAAAAAATAAGAACTATAACTCAATTCAAGAAAGGAGATCAAAACTGCAATAATATTTCCTTTTTCTGTGTGGGTATCTTGCCACATCATGACCACACAGTGAGGTCACCATTGAGAAATCAGATACCACACTTACAGTATCATAGAGGGAGAATACATTAGATCAGTGGCAAACAAAAACTAAATATCATCATCAGCAAAGCTGTTTGCATTTAACATCTACAAATTAAATGGTGAGAGAAATCCTCAGTAAGGCACTACAAGGCCGCACATTCTCTATTACAATCCTGTGACAAAGGAAAGAAAAGTGGAATTTTCCCCAAATAAGACTAAAAATTTGACAGTGTGGAAAAAAGTCAATGCAGAGTACAGCATTTCATCCCATAACGGCTGCTTTCACAAAGCACAAAATAAGCCTGCCAAAGTAATCTAGAGAATCTGCATCATCATTATCATGCTAGTAAACAGAGATGTGCTGGTACAAAATCAATAACACGATTTAGTCTTTCATCTCAGCCTTTACAACTGCTTGTAGATTTCTGCAATAGTTTCCTTCTGCTTGTTTGGATTGTCATTTGGCCCTCACATCACAAACGCTGGCATCACACTGCAGAATTATATATTTTCATCTGATTCAACCTGACATGATTCTGCAGTTATGCACATCAAATTATAACCTTTTGTAACATTTTTGGTTCTTTACCCATTTCCATTTTGTCATTTTGGCTCGGTTCTGAATGTCACATTACCATAATACTCCATAATGATAAAGAATGAAAGATGGGACAGAGAAAAGCCCAGCATTTAAAGCCAGTCAAGTCCTCCGAAATTTCTTATTTAAGTGCTATTTTTGCCGTGGTGTCCCTGCTCCTCATGCTTGCTGAAAACTGAAGGTTCAGAGTGCCTACCCTCGCCATTTCTTTCAGACCATAGTATTTTAGAAAGACTTCGAAACTCGTAGCGCTAACAGCTTAATGGCAATGTCAAACTTGCTTATAGCAGACAGAACACCGGCCAGCTCAAGCCACGGCAGGACCCTGAGGGCTTTAGAGCCTTTTATGTTCTGGAGTACATTAGCCATTCTCATAAACTGACCTACAACCATTATCCCACTCTCTGCTACAGAAGACCATCAGATAAATGACTCTCTTATCAGCAAGTCAAGCAAGTAGTCATGTGCTCTTTCCCCAAAGCACAAAACAAAGATGGTGCTATTGCGCAAGGCAAGATCAGTGGAGTAAAGGGCCATTCTGATTGAGACCTGGCAATGCTGACTACCACACTACACCTCTATCCATATAGTTTTGCTACAGGATCACAACAGAGCAGAATGCCTGATATGTTTGTTCATTTGCTGGCAACGTAAGCATGCACATGAAACTAAACAAAAACAGAAGAAATAATGTAAGAAACATAACTTTACTTTTTTCTGAAAAAGAAAGAAAAGATTGTGTTGTAAAAATATAATATTTCTAATGTACAAGGTTGGTCTGATACATCTTTAGCTTTTTGCTAGTTTTTGCATCCCTTCGCCCTCCGTTTTGATAAGCATATCAAATCTGCTACAAGTCTCCACTGCTGTGAGAGTCCGTCTTGATAGGCTGGAGGGTGATGCCCAGGTCAAAGGCCGTCCCTGCAGCCCAAGCCCAGCGCAGCTTAGAGTTCAGTCCACAGAGGGTTCCTGGTTCCCCTGGAGCGAGCTCCAGACTCTCTGGGAGTATTTCACACTGCGAATACACTCAGGGTGCTGGTTTGGTCCTTAAGTCCCAAGATGCTGTAGGCGATCCTCTTCAGGTGCCCCGGCAGACGGACTCCAATGTTTCGGATATCCCTGGAAGAGAGGAAGTTGGGAGAATGTAAGGAAAAGGGTAGGCTGCTGTGCTAGATTAAAAGAATACTCCAGCATTTTCAGCCTATTCTCTATGTGCACCATCTATGGTATATGATGTATTATCGCAGTCATTTCGACGTTCCCATGTGCTGCTTGAAAAGACCACAAAACCTGCTAACTCTAAACTCTATAGTAGAAGAAAACAATGAATTACATTGTTAGCTTTTATGCGAAGCAAATTTTGTAGCACTGTCACGAATCCTTCACTCAGAGGTGTTTTCTAAGTTAAGCTGTAAATCTGCAAAAGCTGGTTCTTCCAGAGAGATATGACTAGTCTCCAATGAGATGGATTTGAGGTAATGTGTTTGCAGCTTTGTGTTGTGGGTGATGTTTTTACTCCTGCCTGAATGAGACCAGAAAGCCTTATGGAAAGTGAATGTAACCAAAACTACTTTTTTACTGCGTGGCTTCATTGTTTAAATTGGATAAAACTGAATAAAACAGCTTTGGTAAGACATTCCCTCATGTCTGTCTCATTTCAAGTCCTGTATTCTTAATGCATAATGGTAGTAGTTTAAAATTCGCATTATAGAGTCACATTTTTAGAACATTTATTTGTGGACTTCAGCAACTGCCCAAAGACTTCTATTATAGGATTTTTGTGTGACTGGCTAAGTAGAAATTACTGTCCATAGTAATAAACAGATAAATGTGCCATAAAGAGATTAAGCTGAAAAGTGCCAGAGTGTTCCTTTAAAGTTTCAAGATACCATATCATTTGTCAAGTGTTACTTGAAAGAGGCTATACATGCAAGCAACACTTCACAAATGCCATGGTAGCCAAGTCCTAATTACAGTTTTAATTTACAGCCCTGATGACTTAACAAGGTTTCCCCATCGCTGCCTTGAGTCATTGTTGCTGGCAACCCCAGGCAGTGGAAGATTCGTAAATAGTTTCTGGCTTTTTAAGAGTGCAACCAGATGACAACAGATGGAACACTGAACCATGAAATAAAACAAAAACCAAGAAGAAAAAAAAAAACACGACCAACACATCAAAGGCATATCTGTTTCTCCGCACATAGTTCATCCAGCTTCCAAGCTAAAAACACTCGTGGGAGTGGAGCTGGAGGTCAGAGAACACCCAGCTACAGTAGCCTCCTCCGCTCTCCATCACCCACACTCCTCAAAGCCATCCATCAGCTAGACTGCCTTTTTCTACGAGGTCTCAGCATCTATCCCTCTGTAGGGACGCTTCCCTCTGTAGGGACGCTTCCCTCCACACTTTTATTAGATATTGGTTATTATTTCTGTCCTCAATGATCTCTTTATTCTTACACCCCTCCCACCCTTTCTTCGTTCTATCCTGTTGTTTCAAGAGGAGCCGCCACATGGCCCATGGCCTCAACCGGTGGTTACTGGCTACATTGAGCACGCAGCCCTTGACTGGTGCTGTGGGCAAAGGGAGGGATGAGAAGAGGCATCAGAAGGCTTGGAGGAAGGGAGGCCACAAGCTACCACATCCAGGCCACCAAAAAAAAAGAAGAAAAAACAAAATCTATTCTTTGCCCTTTTACCACCATTTTTTTCCATTCGTCCTCTCTCGACACAGTAAGTTTTTACTCGTCAAACAAGCTGATGGATTCTCTCCCTGTAAAAAGCTTATCGTGAAGCTTGTGTAAATGTCTTGCAAGGCAGTTAAATAGTAATTACCCAATGTGGTTTTGATCCTGGCCAAATACAGTAAAGCATAAATGGTCTGTGGCTGTGCAAGCTTCTGCTGGTAACCGGCACATGAATTTAGGCCACATTCAATTTACTATGCTTCAAAAACAACTGTTTATACATTCTTCAAAAATTACAGGAACTTTAGGGTACAATCTTACTCAAACGCGATGCCGTCCGTACCAGTCCAATGAAAGTTTTGATCATGTGCCGTGCTAAAGAGAGCTCTTAACACAAACTGATTTCACTGATTCCACAATGAAAGACTGTGCTCATCTTATCAGGGCCTGTGAGACCATTTCATTCAAATGCTTGTTTTGC
This sequence comes from Colossoma macropomum, assembly GCF_904425465.1. Classification (NCBI taxonomy): domain Eukaryota; kingdom Metazoa; phylum Chordata; class Actinopteri; order Characiformes; family Serrasalmidae; genus Colossoma; species Colossoma macropomum. The sequence continues at coordinate 10,458,743 of NW_023494802.1, read as the reverse complement.
ATAATGACGGTTTGCAACCTCATACATTTTCAATCCCACAGACGGGAGGAGAAATAACTCTGCAGTCGTACTTTGTCTTGGATTTGTAATCCGTATGCTTATGAAGACTTTCTTTGAAAACCTAAGGATTACCTCATCGCTGTCTTAACAAAACCTCAGGAAAAAATGTTCTAAACTTTAGTTTGTATGAAGGTAACAACATTTTATTAGTAGGTATTTTGGACCACTTCTGTTGGTCTATTGTTCATTAAAGGTTCATTTAATGTTAAATTGGACTGTTTTTTATTTCTTTATAATTAAATTGTTAAGATGTCATTCAGGGTTGATGCCAATGCAGTGTTCTACAGAATCCTGTCAGAAGTAGTGGTGATAGGTCTTAAGCCTTTAATGCCTCTAAAAGCTCCCTCACAGAAACTAGATGGCTACAAAAACATTGTCAAAAGACATTGTTTTACAGTTGTTTTGAGACAAGCTTTTGTCCTAAACTGTATTTATATTTTAAAAACACACTCATAGCTGGGTGGTACATGCAGGATATTTCAGATTTACCACTGTTTTATCATTATAAACATTACAAATATAAACCTAGAAGACATGTGCAGGTGCACTAATCATTTTGGACAGGAAGTAAAATGGCTATGTTTTCATTACAAATATTGCGACCCCTAGTTTTACTGTAAAGAAATCTAAGCTTCTTTATAGTAAATCATTTTACAACAAAACACTGAATGACTCAATGATTTCATTACGCAGAAATATTGAAAGTTCTGTGGAATTTCCCTTTAAGGGCTGCTGGTGTTTTCAAGTGATATAAAACATCAATGAAAAACATTGAGTTTTTAATGTAACAGCGATAAACTGATAACAGTGCAGTGCAACCATGCACCTCAACGGTGGAAAAGACAGGATGTCTGGGCCTTCACAGATTTTGTTCTATCACTCTGACTCAAGGAATGTGCTTGATAAGTCTTCTCTCATAAAGTCTGCTCTATTCCTAGTGGGTGAATCCAGTCTACTCACTCGCTCTTCATCTGCAGCACTTGTTCCATGCCGACGATGCCCGCCATGCTGAAGTTTTCGCTGTACTGACTCATCTTGATAGACTCCAGCCATTCAGACACGGACCTGAAGGGAGAGCCGTCAGAGCCGCTGGTGCTGGGAAGCCGAATGGAAACACTGGGAGGGACAAAATGCAAATAACGTCAGTAGACCACACAAGGGTGGCTTTTTTTGTTTGCATCCTTTTGTTGCAACTGCTGCGCAAGAGCCATGCATTCAAAGAAAAAACCTGCTTGTTCAGTCACAGGATCTGATAAAATATCCTAACCTATCACACTCAACACAAATATGCACACACAGCATGACAATCACAAACACTAATCTCCTACAGCCAATTCATGCATGGCTTAACTCTCCTGAGACCCAATTGTTTTGCTATATAGTTTGACTTTCTATAAAACAGAAACCCGTTTGTGAGACTATGCATGTCTCAACTTCCCAATCTCCACTCTTTCCATGTACAGCCGTGCACTAGGGATGGATGACACCAGTGACTTTCATCTGGTTTGATGCCAAGTAATACCAAAGCTAGTCTCTCAATACCAACACTGATTTAAAAGCCAGTTTCTTTTTTTGCCCCACAGAACGGTGGGACAAAATAAGTACTGTTCGTAAGTCAGAGACAAGCTTTCATTTAGTTAATTTTCTGTCAAAACAGCCAGTACAAGTTACTCATTTTTCAAAGAAAAAAAAGTAGAAAATATATATTTAATAGAAAATTACACAGAAGCCTCAACAGCTAAATATAATATCTAATCTTTCAGCAATTAGTGTGTCCACACTTTGCCTGTATTACAGCTTCCACTCTTTTTGGGAGTCTTGCTTTCAGTTTTTCAGCGCAATCTGCAGGGATATTTTTGCACACCTTCAAAGTTCAGTCTTCGATGTTGGTTGCACCTTCTGCTTCTCGTAATCAAAGTAATTCCAAACACATTCAATGATGTTGAGGTCTGAGCTCTGAGGGGGCCAATTTGGAAGGATAGACAGAAACACCTGTGGGTTTTTTCAGATCTGGGTCTCCTATTTATCTGGTGGTGACAATTTTGGTGGTCAACCAGGTCTTACATGATTGTTAGGGGACAAATTTTTCCTCTATCTTTTAATCATTTTTTGAACTCCAACTTTTGTGGAAACCGCTGTTTTTTTCCACATATTTTTCTTGGACTTTCCTGTTTCTTTTGCCGGTTGATTATTTTATCTCTAATCTCCTCATAAATATCTCCTGAAAATGAATAACTTGTACTTAATGTCTGTTTTGACTGGAAACTAAATAAATGAATGGTGGTCTCTAATGTTTGCACAGTACTGTTTATACTTATCATCATATCAAAACCTTGTATATTCATTTTTTTTCAGTCTGTAATACTTTAATAAGAGAATTTTTTTTTCACCAATATATTTTTTACCATCATAGAAAATGCTCATCATCAAAACAATTACGGGAGGTTTGATTCTCAAAAGAAAAGATTGGATGTAGCTTTATTTCAGTAGGAATGCTTGTATAACTACAGAATATGAGGTAAACTCACCGAGGGTCAAAGTCTGCAATGGCCTTGAGGGAGTCAGGGCTTTTGAGGAGTTTGTCCAGCAAGCTTACGATGTCCTGGAAGCGGGGCCGTTTGGAGCGGTCCTGCAGCCAGCACTGGAGCATGAGCTGGTACACAGCAGAGGGGCAGTCCATTGGAGCAGGGAGCCGGAAAGCCTCATTAATGGCTTTCATCACCTGCAGGGACACACAAGGGAGACAATCAGATTGAAGATGTTTTGCTCATATGAAGACCGTCTCAGATAAGAGTAAGAACAATCTGTCACTCTTTAGAGCTAGTGAGGTGTGCTAAAGACACTCGGCCACTGTTCAGAGCCAGTGAGGTGTGACTCTGCTGTACCTCGTGGTTGCTCATGTCCCAGTAGGGTCTCTCCCCGAAGGCCATCACCTCCCACATGACTATGCCAAAGCTCCACACATCACTGGCTGAGGTAAACTTCCTATAAGCAATGGCCTCTGGAGCGGTCCAGCGGATGGGAATTTTGCCTCCCTTTGGAAGAAACCACAAAAACAAGAGTCTGACCAACCGTTTCAGTTTCAAACAACATCCAAGAAATAATAATAAGGTCCAACTAATGTTAAAATAAAGACAGCTGGAACTGAGAACAGCTTGTGCAAACATTCTACCAAAAATATTTCATTAAATTGCTAGGTGAACGTACACTGGTGGTGTAGGTGCCCTCAGGGTCGTCCTCCAGAACTCGGGACAGGCCAAAGTCGGAGACTTTGCACTCCAGCTTGGAGTTGACCAGGATGTTGCGGGCAGCCAGGTCTCGATGTACGTAGCTCATGTCTGAGAGGTACTTCATGCCACCTGCAATGCCACGGAGCATGCCGACCAGCTGGAATGAGGACATTTCCCCATCGTGATCCTAGGAAATAAGGTTGAGAAGTTTTATAAGGAAAAAAGTCTGTCTACATCAATTTTACATTTTTTCTCATTTTCTAAAAGCTATGTGTGCAACATACGCAGAGTTCCTAGTTTATTAAATGGCCCATTTCATTTTCCTCAAGGTGTGATGTGGTATGTAAGCATATTTAAGTTTTAAAATGTTCCTTCCATTCCCTATCCCATATATGGAAACACAGCTTTAAAGACAACCTGTTTTGAACTCACTGGTTTTATGATGTCACAGAAACCAATGCATTTACATACATCTGCCTATACAGGAGTTTATCTACAGCAGTTTATCCCCACAAATTAGCACTGACGTTATAAGGAATGTTGGGTCCCCTGCTTTTTTAATTAGGTACAATACAGGACAACGAATCAGAACAGAGCTCATTTATAAACATCTTAAAGGCACAGTAACAAAAACAGACTGTTTCATTCTAAGGGATAAACAGGGGTTGGAAAATGATCATGTAAAAAAAAAGATTTCGGAAAATAAAACACTACAAATATTGCAAGACCTCATGGGGAAAAAACAAAATGCACAAAAAAGGAGAATATGGGCCCTTTAATTACACCTACCTTGTATCTACACTCATTGGCCATTTTATCAGTTATACATAAAATATAGATGCATGTTATAGGTGTACATTTACTAACTGTAGCTCCACTGTTCCTGCACTGTTTATCAGCTGCTGTCTACCCTGGCCATCAATGAAAAGGACCACCACAGGACCACTGCTGACCAGGATATAGGACCAGGTTCAACACAGAAATGACACCAAAATGGTAGTAGCAAACTTACCCTTAGATATTTGTCCAGTGCACCATTCTCCATGTACTCAGTGACAATCATGACATGCTTGACTGTAAAATAAAAGAGACAAATATTAAATTCATGAAATGTAAAATGTAAATGAATGGGAAAGATTCATTTACACCAAGAAATTAAACCCTGAAAAAAATAAAGCTTTTAGTTACATTTGGTAACCACTCCCTCCAGACGAATAATATTTTGATGGCAGAATTGGCCCATGATGCTGGCCTCACTCAGGAAGTCCTGCCTTTGCTTCTCAGTGTAGCCTGGCTTCAGCGTTTTAACGGCCACCGCTGCCTCCTTCCGCCCAGGAACCTTCAGGATGCCTCGATAAACCTCTCCAAACTCACCTACAGCACAGAAGCACAGTCACCACCATGCAGAGAAACATAAGGGTGTCAGATAAGCCAAACATCAAGTACTATGATCTCATGCAGTTTGGTATAGGGGCTATTAAAGTGACATTTGGAGGAAAATCTTTGAAGCCTTCTCAGATAGCACTAAGAGGAAATGGTAAACAAGGCACGTGGGTGAGAGCACCTGGAGCCGTGGGCTATAATGAAACCCTAGAGTGGTCAATGACTGGCTGTGGAGGAGGGGTGGACGCGTGCGATTGGAGGGGGCATGGGAATCAGCTGTCATGCGCAGAGGAAGAAGTGAAAGAGGGCCGTGGGAAGGCCTGCGGGGGAGTTCACAGGGGAAAGGTGACCACACTGCCCTAATCTTCTCATCAGTGGGTTAGGGAGGCCTGACTATTGAGGTATATCCAATAAATTGAGGCTTTTGTTTAAATTAGCTGTTTCTTAGTGAGTGCTTTCACATAAATAAACTCTAGATTAATTGGTCTGTTATTAGCACTCTATTTTAAAGCCTGCAGGACACAAGAGGGCCATATAGTGGGTTACGAAAACAACGCTGGCTTCACTGGCTTCATTCGTCTTTAGAAGGAAAACAAAATGCTCTCTAGAGAGAGGAACGTGCCACGCTAAAAATATGTCCTAACATACAGGGCAGGCCTCTGATGTTTTAACTGTCACTCTACAATTTCAAAAATAAAGGTTTCTAAATGGTTCTAGGGTTGGACTTATGGTTCTATGAAAATATTTTTAGTGATATAGAACCTTTACATAATGTGAAGGTTCTTAACAGGTTCTTAACAGAACCATGCACTGAAAAAAGTGACTCTTCTATGGCATCATTCCAAATAATTATTTTTGATGTTTTTTTTTCGTAAAAAAAAAGGTAGGGCTGCAAAAAATCATTATTTTGATATTTGATTATTCATGTGAATTAATCCAGCAGTAATCTATTAATCAGCTTAAATGTGGCCTATAAATGTGAAGAGCTATAACAACAATGTTCTGATAAACCAAGGTCCTGTTCAAATGTGAGGCTTTGTGTAGGCCTGCCTATTATTTTGAGCTACATTAAGAAATAAAATACAAGTTAAAAACTAGTTATTTAATAATAAATACGCAGATTGTTATAGCTTTTCAGGCTGCAGCATCTTTTATCCGTTTTAGCATGTTTTTATGCGAGTTCATGTGTGAACAGGTTTTTAGGACGAGCAGCTGTTTAGTTTTCCAGAACTTGAAGGTAACTTTCATGGCGCTTCCATGGAAAGCTAAGTTAAGGCTACTTTTAAGAAAATGCTCCCAGACTTCTTTTTTTAACATACTCGTTCTTTTTCTTTCGCTATCTGCTCGCATGCATACAAGACTAAGTCGTTATCCAACTCAAGGTTGGACTTCACTGTAAAAATGTTAAAAAGTTGATGATGGAATTATTTATCGACTTTTTTTATTGCTGACATCATCAACAACAATGAAGAACAAAAAATGGACTAAATATACCAACCTACTCCAATCACTTTCTGCTTGCTGACGTGGGTCGGATGAATCTCGCTGGCAAACTTAAGCACAGCCGTGTTGGGGTCTTCATATGTGTGAGGATCAACGTAGGTCTTCAAAGGCTTCAGTTGCTCTGGAGAGGGGATTTACTCATATTAGTGAAGAGCAGACAAGGAGATGAGAGTGGAGCCACCGAGAAGTGGGAAAGAGAGGACAATTAGGAAAAAAATAAAAGCTTCTTATATTAACCTGGGCTGGAGAAGTAGGCGTCCTCCGGTCCTTGCCTTGTGTGAGAGTTTTTTCGGCTGTAGGAGAATAAAAAAATAAACGACTTAATGGGTGGTGGGCTTTTTTGAGCAAACCGAAACATTTCTTTTCATACTTAAAGCTTAAAAAGTGGCCAGTGTTGGGGCCGGCTCCATTCAGTCGAGGAGCGCTTTGATAAAAAGCTGTCTGTGTTTGCCAAGTGGTGACAGGGGTCTGGGTTATCGCAGACAACTACCAAGGGTTTGGGTCACCTTCACAGAGCCGCGACAGTCCGATACCAAAAAGAACCAACCGCCTCTTATCTGGCACAATGTACGTCCCGGATTCATTTCCTTTCAAACACGCCTCTTGTTAAAGCGCACTTATTGAGCAGTGACAAGTTGCATTCAACAGCAATTCTTCCCCCCGAGTACTGAGGAAAAGATTGAGATAAAGAGAAAGTGAGAGCTCTGAAAGGGGGGACGCTGAATGGGTTTGGACATTTTGGATCATTCATGAAAAAAGCAGGAGGGGGTTGCTGCAAGAGGCCAGCGAAAAGAGACTATCAGAAGTACGATTCTGACAGGATTTTCAGTTATACGTGTGTGAGAAAATGTTATCACATAATGCTTATGACCAATGCGATAAAAGATCTTATATGTATTCCAGAGATTAGAAAAGGGCTTAGAAAATGCCTTTACGACCTATTTCTCTTATCTTAACCACCTACCCGGATAGATAGTGCAATGTTATTGGTATTGTCATTAGCTAGGGAGCCAATCACTGAAGTCACTACAAGAATTACTGTTTTTTTCCCACATTACAGGTAGATACACAAAATTCGGAATCCGTTTGATACAATACAGTGACTTCTTGATTCTATACAGAGAAAAGAAGAAGTGGCTAAAAATCTGGCTTATGTTAAAAATAAACTTCATAGATTTTTCTAATTTTCTGAATTATTAAATGCTCAAGATGTAAACAAAGTCATTCGGAGTGGTTTGGTGTGAAATGCGCCATAATAGAGAAACTTATTGAATCGGAATTGTTTGTCGTGGTGGTGATGGGAAGCAGGAGTCTAGAGCGTTTAATGCTCACAGAAAGTTATTACATGAAATTATTAGCAATGTGCCGCCTAATGCCTGAGATATTGACTTGCGATAAATTTGAGATAATGTTCATTTCACAGGTGGTTTTGGATAGAAAATAAAAGGCTCGATCTCAGCATCTCGATATAATGCTCTCGTCACAACGTTAGCCCCACGCTAACATGCTACACAATACAATACAATGTGATGTGCTGCGATACAATTCGGTATAGTATGTTGTATTATTACATCAATAATTAAAGAACTCAGAGAGGAGTTATTTCTGACCGTCTGCGCAGCAGCAGGACCACCACCACGATGAACAGCATGACCCCTCCTCCCACCGCAGCTCCAAGGATCACAGCTGTGTTCCCCTGGTTTGGAGGAACTGAGACAACAACAGCACAGGAATCAGGCAAAGCATTCACACAGGTTCTGAATAACTCAGTGTACCTACAGCACGATCAAACAAACACAACCTATCATTTGATTACAAAAACACTATTAAAAAAAATAAACAGTCAAAACGCAATAAACCAATGCAGCATTCTTGGTACAGAGCCACTTAACAACAACGTCACTACCACCCTGTCCCTTCACACACAGTGTAAACACTGATCACATACACAGTGATATTTCACTGGTTTGACCTCTTTTTTCTGCATGTACCTTCTGCTGGGGTTGAAAACTCCTGTTCCATGCTGTAGCTGCCTGGGTTGCCTTCAGGGCTGAGGGCCTGGACTTTAAACAGATAGACTGTAGAGGGAGACAGATCAAAGATCTGCACAGCGTTCTTCTCCAGGACCAGCACCGTGTAGGTGGTGACTTTGTTCTTCTCCTCGTCTTTCTCCTGTAAAGGACATTTAACAGTTAAATCTGTTATTCTGAATTCTGGAACAAGTTAATCGTTTACCAGATTTTTAGTATTTGATAGGGCTACTGACCTTTTTGCGATACATAAGCTCGTAGCGGGTGGAGCTGGGCTTGGCCCAGCGAGACACTGACCAGGACAGCGACAGACTTGTAGGGCTGCTCTCAACCAGGTGCATTGCAGTCACTTTTGGAGGGTCTGTGATAAGAAAATATGAGTTTTGTGAAGCACAATGCAAAACTAATGAAGGACAATGCAATCTTTCCACAATTAAAAGGTCTACAGCTGTAAGCAAAAGTTTGAACACACCTGGTCAAACTACATGCTGTGTATACATGCTTTTGAAATCAGTTAGCACATTCTCTGCATGGAACACACTTAAACGTGGCATTCTCTGCATATTTTAGTGCACAGTTTTTATTTATTTGCTGAGTTTAACATACTTGGCAAACATAACATGTAAAATGTGCCATAATCTTTTCACATACTTAATATTTTATTGTTGAATTGTTGTTAACGTTAAATTCAGCAAATAAACAGGAATTGGGCACTAAAATGTACAGAAATGTGTTAGTGTGGACGTATTTGTGTTTATATTCATTAGAAAATCAACACAATTTGTAATTTGACCACTTTTGCATAAAACTATAAGCCAAAAAAAACACTTAAACTGGTGCTAAGTTAATAGTGGAGTCCATTGTGGAACAATGAATTTGCTGGCATTTTAAAACCAAATGCGCTCTGTAAAGCTTTGTAATATTTATATGATATCCATGATCACTCTGACAGACTGCAATAAACTACAGGAAGTGTAGGGGGCAGTATTAGAGGGGCAAGTATAGACTTGTTTGATACACCAAAAAACTGAAAATCTCAGACTGAATTTTCCATGATGGTGGGGCTGTGAGGGCATACCCAACCCTATAGGACACAAGCAGTTCATTCCACAAACGATTATGCTGCTGACCTGTGTAGTGCAGTGCAGTGCTGATGGTGCTGGTGGCTCTCTGAGGGCTGAGCTGGGAAACCCCATTGCGAGCCTCCACAGTGAAGCTGTAGTTCAGATGCGGCTCCAGCTCACTAATGATGACACTGGTCTCTTTCAAGTCAATGTTGCTGGGGTCATAGCGCACCTTCTCTCCACAGGGCTGACACACACTTCCCTCACAGCGATCACACACCACATTGTAGGTGATGTCGGTGCGCCCTCCTGTGTCAGCTGGGGGGCTCCAGGACAGCTGCAGTTTCCCTACGGCCATCTGGGCTGTGGTGGCAGCCAGGTTTTCGGGAGCTGAGGGCAAACCTATACAGTACAGGGAGATAAACAAGCCATTAGTTACCCAGGGAGCAAAGGAAGCAGTAGCCCAGTGGTCATCTCCTAGAGATTCACCTGAGTTTACAGTTTTCCGTCCAGCCAATCAATGTATTCATATCAAAAATCACATCAAAAATCTAATGTATAAAGAGAGGTTACTGTTATCATGTGACCTACTTGTCTCTGCTTCATGTTAAGCACAACTGCAACCAATTCTTTTTAAGTTCAGGCAAAAAGTTCAGGCATTTTTTTTTCCTCCAAATATCTGATCTCGCATTTTCTGCCGGTATGAGCCTGATAAAGTGCTGGGTACTGGAATGGTGAAATGCCTACTTGGCACTAAACTCCGTGAGATGGTACATCTCCAGGCTGAGAGCTGGAGACTGTACTAGGGTTTTAGGCTCCAAAGAAATTCAGAAGGTGAAGATGTGCAAAGTCTATGAAGGAAATGCCATAGATCTCTTCCCAAAACATGACGAGGTCCTTGTTATCAGCTATAATGGGGATTAGGACAGTGTGGAGAGGAAGGCTGTAGTTTCTCACCTGAGCAGGCAGCTGTCAGGGGGTCATTTGGAGCCCGGTAGAAATCCTGGAGGCAGGGACAGCTCAGAGCACCAGGGCTGGATGGTTCAGTGTTCTTCGGGCAGCGCTCACAGGCTTCGTTGGACACTGAGGCTTTGAAGAAGCCTGGCTCACACTCTGTTAAAAGACCACACATGCAACACTTGGATGAGAAAAAGAAAAGAGTATCTAACAATGATACTGCTTTGGGAGTGTCTGTTAATAACGCAATAATGCATGAGTTCAGCAATGCAGCCTCTTTTGAAGCCTTCTTTTTGAAATATAAAACTGTACAAAGTTCACTGAGCATGGCTAAGGCACACTCTTCAACCATCCCCCCCTCATCTCTGCAAACAGGACCAGTCATCCCACATTCCAGACTGTCATCGACACTTGACAAGCGAGATGACAGAACAAGTCGCATAAACCAACGGATGTGTTCAACACTGCATCTGTCAGAGACTAAACAGATTTCACGGAAACATTTTTGACCGAACATTCTTTATGGACGTTCTTTTGTTATTTAACTCAAATCACGATTAATCACACTTGTCTTATTTGCTCCAAATTGTCTTTAAAAGCAGGGCATTTTTGTTACAGCTATATGAGTGGACAAAATAAGCTTCAATAGAGTGTATTTACTAAATTTGCCTAAATATAAATCCATCCACCGTCTCCAATTTGGACAGAACACTGTCGAGAGTGGTCTGCTGAGTGTGTGCACCAGTGCTATCATTCCTGATATGACTGATATTGCTGGTGTTTTGTTGTATGTATGCTATGTAAAATTTACTAAATTTCAGTCTCAGAATTTCTAGCTGCTAACGCTAAACTAAGAATTGATGTTAGCTATCTGAGCCAAACCCAGTAAAGAGCGCAGGGTCACAACACGAGCCCTTTTCACATGCTAAACCCGGGACATCATCAGCACACTTTTAATGTTGGGCTTTGCGCCATACACACATGCAGCCCTTGAACAGTATTACACTGGGTTCATATACAGGTTCACACGTGCCATGAAAGTCCTGTAAACAGGAGGTGAAGTTCTCAGCAAAACACAATGCTGAAAAAGTTAGTTTTAGTCAGACTGTCAGTTGCCTAGGTGTCTTTTCTCAGTCATTCAGTTCTACTAGCTTTTTTATTTGTTTATTTATTTATCTTTTCCCTTCTGTTTTAGAAAGATTACGTTTTTGCCCCACCACATTGTGTGGAGCCACGCCTGTGGATGGTTTGAAGGGAAATTCATTAAAGACATTGAAGAATCAATAGTGTTAATAATGCATTGTGTTAACGCATTATTAATGCATCAACAACACCACTAGTGACTATGTAAATAAATATTTAATTACATAGTGAGTTAGATAACTATACATTTACATTAGATTTATATTCTGTATAAACAGTATATTTGTATTTGAGTCTTCCCATTTGTATTGCAAATAATAAATAATACTAATATCTCCTCTATTACTTATAACACAAATGTGGCATATATTGGAAATATAGACTTTCAACAGAACTTTTCCACTTGCTTATTAATAATAAACATCAAATCTCGCAATACTTTTATTATCGCTGGCAATAACCGCACATGAAAGGAGTACATGGCTAGAATCCTACTATAAAACATTGACAAATATAGCATGACTTGAATGACGTGGACGGCAGAGGGTAGGATTTGCAAACATAAACGTAGTTATACAACCATACATAAAACTGTACAAACAGGAAGGCAGAGAAAGGTCTCCTCTGAATTGGTCTAGAAACATTCCAGCATGTGCAGCTCATGTCCTTCCTCTATCAACTTCCACCTCCCCTCCACCAGTCTGTCCTCCACTCTATCTCTTGCACAGAGAATCAATGGTTCTATATCACTTTCAGAGAAATGTGCACTAATTAGAAGATAATTTGGAACATAGCAAAGCAGAAATCATCATCCGTATTACTGCGTAACAACTGGAATGCAGTTAAACAATACAAAAAAATTCAGTTTGGTTTTGTGCGTGTTTCTGTGGTTTTGGAATACTGCCAAAGATACAGCGAGAGTGGAGATAAAATATTTGAGGAGTCAGTGTTGGTTTCGATACTGAGGCGATTTAAGGACTCTTGCTTGAGTGAAAACCTACAGAGGAGAACGTCCTGTTTCATTCAGTTCAGCTCCATTCAAAATATTACTGTAACTCAAGACGCCCACGCCAAATGACTGTTTCCATTTCCTGGTGGCTTTCTGTTTAAATAGCTATTTTGCCAACAATATTAATTACAAAGTGCGGTGCTTCTTCCTTCTTCGGGGCTTTGTACCAATTGAGGGCTTGTTTTGGGTTGGGCCACTTGCTCAAACAGGAGGGGTTTAAGCGGAGGTATACATTACCCCAAAATATATGAGAGCACGCATTCTCCGATTTCAAAAGAAAATTCACAGCATGAAAAGAATTCAGTGTGGCGACCAAAAGCCAGCCGAGGCGTTATTCATTTCTCCTTTCAAGTCCACTCCTCGTCTTGTTTCTCTGCCAGCTGTTGCCGAGACTTTACTGCGACTCATTAAGGCGACCGTGTGGGGAGGTGGAGATAGAGAAGGCGAGAGAGAGAGAGAGAGGGGCTGAGGTAGATGGAGAGAGGGATAACGATTCCTGCTGGGGCTGGAGAGAAAAGGGAGGGGGGGTCAGAGAAGAAAAAGAACTGTCCTATTCACCCATAAGGCAGCTGAACAGCTGCTGCACACCCCAATTTACATGCCCACAGCCTCCGCCTCTCCAGCCATAATCCCCTGAATTCTTGGGTCCCCTCGCTTGCTCACGGCCACATGCGAGAGTCCAGCCACGGGCATTCACTGGCCCTTTCAGGCCCAGACAACAGGCGCAGAATGCTGCTCCATTCAGCTAGAGGGAAAACACTTGTTGCAAATAGTGGAGATGCCACATGCCACATGAATACACGGGGCTGGCTTCTTAACGACGAGGAACAAAAACCCGCCTGCGTTTTTGTTAGGGCAGTGTATGGAGGCTTTACAGTGGAGTCTTTAACCCTATTATCGAAATGCACCACAGTTCACAAAAGGAAGTATTTCTTAGGTGGACTCCTTAAAAGAAGCAATCGTAGAAGTGAGCATTGCTGAATCTAGGCCATTTTTCCAGCTCAAGCTTACGGCATGGTAAAAGTGTGATTTTTTTTGGGGAGGTAAACTTTTTCACTTTCCAAAACAGAGGAGGAATGTGGTGGAGCGAGAGGGGCTTTGTCTTTGTGCACTGGACACAACAGGAAGCAGGAAGCACGAGGCTGACGCTTTGCTTCCTTCCTAGGGCAGCCAATCAAAGCATGCGCAGGGTGAGCGGGAGAACATTACAGATTCTGGAGAAAGGAAAGGAGGACTGGATTTGTTGGCAACAAAGCAAGGAGAGGTCAGAGGAAAGTATGGAAATTATTACTTTTGAGGAATGCTCATTACATCGATGTAATATAGACTTCCCAGTGCTCAAATGGAAGGGACATATGGGTGGACGACATGGCAAATATCATAATATCATATTTGAAATGATTTTCATGATATACAATGCATATCATGACTTTTCTCTTTCTGAGATTTGATAAGCTGGAACAGCTCCAGCTGTCAAACTGTCAAACAAAAACCCATGAGCAGAGAAAAAGGTGACGAGTTCAGAAACCAATGCCATGTAGTGGAACTTGGCAGCATCATTCCAAAGACAAATTTTTGTGATTTTAACATAAAACTCTGGCGCACCCTGAGACAAAAAGACAGGGGTAACTGCTGTGGAATTATTTAGCTCATTGGGTTAAACAATTATACAAGTTATGTCCAAAGATTATATTGTTTTTTAATTTATTTGTTAAAATCTGTTGCAAGATCAAAAGGTCAATATGTGCAAACCTCAGTTTGGACCCCACATCTATTATAAATAAAGGCCATTCTAAAAACTCATCATTTGTGTTCTACTGGCTCCATAGTGCTTGGACCCCAATGATCGCCACTTGCAATGAAATTTGTAGACAGTCAAAGCGGTTAAGACAGTCCACGGAAATAGACATTCTAGATAGACTCAAACTATGTCGAAACTGATTGTCTTTTGTTAACAATGATAATTTACACATGGTAAACTTATTTGCCCACTGACAGAAACCTACCAAAGAATGAAATCTGAATATGTGAAAATGAAACCAACTTCACAGCTCACAAAATGTGTTTCTCTCTCTTTTTCTGATTTGCCAATAAAAACTGAATACTATATCTGTGGTCTGGCTGAATAAGGACTGTGAGCTGCAGCTGGGCTGTATTTGGTGAGAGGAGGGATTGAATTCTCTACTGGTAACAGGCACCTCCCCCTGCTCAAATTAAAAACTCATTAAATCTATTAAAGATCAGATTTGCTGAAATTCAACTCACTGAAAGGCGAGAAGTTTGCATGTATGAGTTGTGCCACGTTTAAAGATCTCTCGCCAATAAGGTGAAACTTTAGACAGGTAAGCCACTTGGGATCCTACTAAACCTCTCTTAAAAGAAACATGCTATTTTCCTGCTATTACAAAATTCTGTTTTCTGGTTTTCTTTACTCGAAATAGACAGGCATTTCATTCTTCAACCTGAAACTGAGAAAATTTGGATATGCGCAAAATGAAAAGAAATACCCTTAGCTTATCATGACATAACGTATTGTGATAACTATATTATATCATCATATTGCCCACCCCCCATAAGATGGGACCATGTTTCTGCAAACTCTCCCGGGCCTCCCCCTCCCCATCTCCCTGTTTGGCACCAGGGGATTAGGCCCTAAGAGGCTATGAGTGACTGTTTGTTTATTGTGAGAGTAGCCGAATCCTGTTCTCCAGTGGCCTGCTGGGGTCTGGGAGCTGTGTGGGTTGAGCGGAACTGACGGGGTGAAGACGGACGAGTGGCTGACATTAATGGATGGATGCACGAATGGATGGAGGGTGGGACGGTGGTGAATGAATGAGTGTATACATGCTGGCTGGACAACAGGAATCCCTCCAGGACAGGAGTCAGACGGCATCGTTTTCGCATAAGAAAAAGGACGGAAAACAAAAGGCCCAGTCATTTGAGTCTGGGCTCAGAAGGGCTTACATGTGGCCCCGGGCAGCAGTGAGTTAAAGTGTCCTGCTCTAGTGGGAGCTGATGGCCAAGTAAAACAAACACAGCAGAGGAGTGAGTGAGGACAGCAACCAGGGGCTCGTTACACGGGGGGGAGGAGGTTAAATTCAGAAGCAAGGCCAGTGGGAATAAAAAGAAGGAAGGAAAAACCCACAAACATACACGCATGCATATGTGTATATATACTCTATGAGAAAATGAAGAATGAAGATTAAGACAATCAACTGAGAGATTTTATAGCTATTAACTCTAAGCAGCCTTCCTTGGATAACATGAAGAACCAAAAGCTCAGCTAAATCCTGAGCTTTCGGTTCTTTCAGAGCGTTTGCCTTTCCAGTCTTCCTTCCAGTCTCTTTACATTCCCTCAGATAAGATCGATTTCCAGTGTGTGGAAGTCTAAAGTCTACCTATACCAACAACAACGTTTTTTAATCTTTGACATCTGCCAGCATGGTCTGTTGGAGTGGTCATGTGGCCAGTGGAGACAAAGCCAGGGCTTTAGAGTGGGGGGCAGTGGTAACATGAAGCTAGGGGTGAGGCAGGAGGTGGGGAAAGGCGCTAGGTATGGCCTAAGCATTAGTGCGAAGGATTATCAGCCCAATGGACCAGTTGTAAGAGAATTACATCTACGCTTTACAATTCCACTCAGTCTTTCATCTGGTCGTTAACCAACACAATAAATGCTCTAATCCCTTTCTTTTCACACTTTTCACTCCTCCTCAAGGAGGAGAGGGAGAGAAAGACGGAGAGGAAGAGAAGACGAGAGAGAGAGCAAAAGGAGGCTAAGACAGTAGGATTGGAGGATTTGGTAATTAACAGAAGAGCTGGACGCTAAAAGAGGCTTTCACAGCTCCGACCAGGCTGTGGTTTGGATGGAGTTTTCAAGGCTTTATGAGAAAGTAAGCTTCATTACAGCTCTGATCATCAGAAGCGCATTTCTCTTGATTTGGCTCATGTCCCGGTTTCCTCAGATTCAGGTGGCAGCACCAAATGCCAATTCCGGTTAAAAAGGCCAAGCAAACCAATAAACAAAATTCCTTAATAGCAGGAAAATAAATGAGTGAATGAAGCCAGTGAATAAGTTCAACAATAGAAATCCCTGAGCCGACGAGTTGCAGGGTCAGAGAGGATTAGCAGGCCTCCGGTTTCCGCTGTAGCTCGTCCTGTTGGGGGGGACGCCGCACTGACGTGGGGACAAGAAAGTGCTGACCTCACACCCCAACAGCACAATACACTCAACACATACACACTCCCTACCCATTGCCCCCATCATAGGAATTTCACACACAGGAAACACGGCCCAAAAGGAGTTGCTTGGCAAGACAAAACCTAAACTAAACCTTAGCATAGCACTGGCTGTAGAATTTAACATGGACACAATCAGCAATACCTAACAGAACAGAAACAGGCAAGCGAAAAATGCTGGAGGGTCAACACTGCCAAAATTCATCAAAATTATTCACCGCTTCAGTGGGGTGGAAATATCCAGAGACTTCCCTCCTCTTAGTGACTCATTTCATGATAAGGAAGTTCTTTTGCCATCCATTCTGTTTGCCTCCCACTTCATCCTCTTGGCCACTGCTATGGAGAGTAACAGGCCCCAGTTGTGCATATGCATTTCTTAAATTAATCATGGGTTAAACAATGAGATGAGATGAGCACAGTCACAGTCATCATGTTTTCCACGCTACATGGTCTGATATGAAAAGTTGTCACTGGGTTGGCCGGAGATCAAAGAGCACATTTCCATAAGAGTTCCTCTCATTTTCTCCGCCTGCCAAGAGAAGCCAACATTGCCTCAAACTAAACTGAAATGTCTAAGCAGTGGCTTTTTGATAAGTAAACATAAATCTTATATATGTGTGTTATAAATATATAACGTAAGGGGAACTACAGGTTTAAGATGGGAAAGGGAGCAAAGTTATTCAAGCAGAAGCAGAGAGGCGAGCGTTCGCCTGAAGGAAAGGTGGGAGTAATTACAGGTCAGCCAAGGAAACAAACCTAAAGCATTACAGATCACCACTGTGCTCAACATATTTCCAAAGTGCTTGCCAGCACGCTCTCAGATGCCTGTTGTATTCACATGGTTAAAAAGCGCACACAAAATACTCCGATTTCAGCTCTTTTCCGAAGAACAAAATGCTGTTCACATTTGTCTCACCATCATCTATGCATTCCTCTCACCTTTCACCTCCACAGATCTGCGAAACAATGTGCTCTTTGGGCCGGTAAACTCTGCAAACAGCCCAGCATGAGGGCCACAGTTAGACTCGGCTCGGGGTTGATTTCTTTATCCTCCTATTATGCTGCAGATCTCTCCGCATGGCCCCAGAGCAAGCAGGGTCTAAAAACCCTGGGGAAGTGCTCATGTCAGACTAGTGGAAGAATTAAATCAGTGGCTATTTACAAGCAGTGCACTTTTAAACTCTTTTCCAGAAACATGCAATTCTCTGAAGTATGCAATTTTAGTGCTTGCATCTCAAAATCTGAACAAACCCTCATGCTGTAATTTACAGTGTTATGTATTACCAACACATTATGATAAGCAAAGCTTCGGGCTCATGGTTTATCTTAGATGAATCTCATGTAAACTCGGTGTGCAATTACAAGCATCTATTTGTCTTTGAGACACAGACGATGGATAAGCAAGGCTGTTTATTTACAGTACAATACTCGACATTTACAAGGCAGTGTAAACAGGGCCGTGTGAAACTGGATGTTTAAATTTTCAGTACATGTCACTTCCACGACCTGCACTCCTTGCCAAAAATAATACCACTGGTAAACCAGCCAACAACAATAAAAATACAAGGTTTCTTTTAACATGCTGATTTTTGGAACTATTTACTTATTTTTATCACAGAGCCAAAAGAGTCATATAAAAAGAACAGAGTGAAGCTGTAGTAGTTTCAGCAGCCTAGTTTTTCAGATCAAACAAATCTCAATGGCTATTACATGGAAGGGTGTATTTTCAGACAGACGCCTTGGTGATTGTTTGCAGCCAGCAATAGTACTTGAAAAATTGTAGATTAACAATAATATTATATCCGTGTGTGTATATATATATATATATATATATATATATATTTATATATATATATATATAGATATATATATAGATATATATATAGTGAAAACATACAGGCCTATTTTTATTATTGATGAATTTCAATGGACTGCATGAATTAAACGCATTCGCCACTCAGGTTGTGAACTCCGGGGTTGTATATAACCTATTTTCAGCCAGTTGTTTCTCTGTGGTTTGGAGGTGCCATAGATTGGCCAGAGAGAGGCCAGATGGTCAATAGCCTAGATGAGGCTGCAATTTGGAACAATTGGTCAGGCTACACGGAGGAGGAACTGGTTGCCTTTTTAACTGGGAACATCAGGCGAAGTGACTGCTTTCATTTTTCTTCTCTGTTCTAATTTAATCATTAAATGTGACAAAGTCATTCTGTCACACCCAAGGTTGTGCTAGAACGCCAACACTACAAAGGAGCAAAACAAGCAAGAAATCTAAAGAACAAGTCATAAGACAGAGCTGCAGGCAAAACCAGTACTTACTGCACGAACACACGTATCCGCACCCAAGTCAATTACTACCCAACCAATCACTAACCATGCATCAGAGCTCTAACTTAGTCACCAACCATTTTAGTTCCAGTAAGGGAAAAAAAATCAATTACAGTTAAAGACCTCCTTTAAAATGGAAAAAACAGCCTAAAGGATCCCAGACCAGTGCCTGACCGCTTTCTTTTTTCCCCCTCATACACCTACAACATGGCGGCCAATGTCCTTTAGTGGCTTCCAAAAACTATAGTTATTTGTCAAACTCAGCGTCAGAAGGCTTTACGGCCTGTGACAGGGCGTGGGCATAGGTTTCTTGCGCAATCTAAGCAGTAGGTCGGGCAGTGAGGCTTTGTGTGGTCAGCTAAGGTATGTGCTTCTTTATGCCAGAGAAGATTATGAGTGTGGAAGGGTGTGTTTTATGGCTGGAAAACTGTGTCAGTGTCAACACTGAATCGACCTGAAAGGTGTGCACATTTGAGTGTGCCACTGCTCTCCCCTACTCCAGCTTGTTGTACTCTTTGACTGAAGGCTGTCTCACTCATTTAACCTGTCACACTCTCTAGTGCTCTTTTATTGATTGCTCTTCAACTGCAGATCCATCACTGAGAGGCAGTTCCGGCCTGGAGCTCTCCCCGGGGAACAAATTGTCCAGCTCTAAAAATATACAGGCCTATTTTGATTGGATTTGAATGGGCTGCATGTGTTTTATGTCTTTGCCACTGTGCTTTGAGGGTAAATTAACTGATTTAAGTGAAGTTGATAAAAATGCATGTGAATACAAAAAGTCAGTAAAAGTGCATGCACATTAAATGTTTGAGGGGGAAAACAGTCTGAATTAAGAAAATCAACTAGTACTAGTATTAAAATCGTGCTAATTTGACAAAATATGATCCAATTTATCATTAATCATAAAGGTGGTCTATGTATGAGGGTGAATATAAGTATTCTTTGATAACTGACATGCATTTGTATAGATAGACTTTATTTTCATCGGTTACTTCAGCAGCTCCACTGTGGAGTGAATGTAATTTATTTTCAGCCCATTGACAGTTTCTTAGTAATTTGAAGGACTCATAAATTGATCAATAAAGGTGGACCAATTTCAATATATTGAAAAATCGAACATGCAAAACATTTAAAATGCTTTACAAGATCACTATTTTGCACAAAAGACACTTTGCATTTTTTTATTTAAATGAAATAAATTTGTATTTTTTCAAAGCCAAACTATCTGTGCAGTTTATAATTAGAACTTTGAAGAATCAATACTTTTTAACCCATAAAATACCAAAAGGCTTATTGAATCTTGGCCTCAGAATCAAAAACTCATATCGAGTATGTATAGAATTACAGCTTTCTTGGCCAGTGTTCTGTTGAATATCCTAGGTGAGGCTGTAATTTTGGAACAATAGGTCAGGCTACATCGTACACGTCCGGATATAAGAGACTTTTTTTTAACAACTGTACATCCATCACTGAAAGGCAGCTCTGGCCTGGAGCTCTCCCTAGGGAATTCCTCTTGCCTGCAGTAATAGGGGAGGCTCCTTGGTAAACCTAGGAGGAATGCACCACAAGAGGTGGGGGCAAGTGGGACCAATAGCTAGAGTTAAACACTGCACTACATTGTTCTGCTACCTTAACATTCCTTTCCCCAACCTTTTCACCATCCCCTCCCTTTCGGCCTGTCTCAACCTCCATCTATCTCTCTCTCCTACACACCACACATACACTCACACACAGACACACACCTGTGCACTTGATTCTCCGCTTTGAATTAATATCAATTAACACATGCTAATTACAGACATATTAACAAAGTGTTAATAATTGTTTGGTATTAATGATTCATTAAAAAACAAAGCTGAATTGCAGTGAGGAACTCCTGTTTGAGAAAACGGTTGGTGTGCTGGTGTAGGCTGGTGGGGTACCTGCCTCTACAAGAGTCACTGTTATTGGGAAAGCTTTGTTAAAGTGCTGGGGTTTTGAAGGCATTTGTAATGGAATGATTCAGAACAGGCCCTAGCATGCCGCGACTCCCATGAACATTTTCTTCAGTCACAAAACACCTGAATGTCAAATGGCTGAACTCTCACTAGTGTGGTGAGAGAAAAAACAGAGAATGAGAGAAAAAAAGGATAGGAAAGAAAAAAAACAACAAAAAAGTACAAGCTGTAGTTATACATGGCCACTGGAGAGCTATGCTCTGAGGCAGGCTTTAAGTCCATAAAAAACTTCTGCCTTTGAAACAGTCACTGACTAAAAATGCTGGGGTTAAAAGGGTCAGATCTCCGACTGTAAAGAGAAAACATGCTTCAAATGCACAGCTTTTTTTTCAGGCGCTGTGCTCTGAAAGAAATGGAGGTTAAGGTATTGTTTGGTACTTGAAAAGTAGTAAAAAATGCTTTAAAGTTTCATTAATTTAGGGGTACTGGACAAAAAATTGTAACAGACAGCCATCAATTATGTAAAGTTCAGATTTTTTTGGTTTTGTGTTTTAATTGTGGTTTGAGTTTTGTTTACCAGTCGAAAAAAATGTCTCCATTAGACCTTCTCTTATGTGGTACTAAAGTGGTAGTTTTCACATTTTTGCTCATAGTCAAAGTAGATGTGGTGACATGTATGGTAAGGTTGAAGAATTCCAGCCATTTAACTTGAGCTAGTTTACCCAAGGGGGTATTCCACTATGATGCTACAAAAGCCCCTGACGAAATACACATAATCCTCCATAATAAATACCAATGCTGACAAATGCTAAAAACACATATTGTACTATTTTCAGGTCAAATCCATAACCAAAAAAACATTTCTCAAATGAATATCAGGCTTGACGGCAGCCACAGCTGGCAATCGACTCACGGACTGTACGAGCTAGACAAAGGGACTCATGTCTTACCTTGGCACGAATCATTCTTAGCTTCATATCCCGAACGGCACTGGCACTGGCCCACTGGCACCACCCATTCACCATCCACAGTGCAGTAAATGCGCGGTTGGTCCTCACTCACAGCGTTTTCCACACAAGCCCCAGCCACCTCCCGCAGGGCCTGGTTCTCGCCTCCTGCCACTGTCTCAGGGAACGCTGCCAAGCTCTTCACCGTGGCTGGGCACGTTTTATAGTACACCCTGACTGAGTAAATAGCCACACAGGCCCCAATGTCCTGAAAGGCCAGGTAAAAGCCCTTCCGGGACAGATTGTCCACCACCCGAGTCTCTGTGTTCATCTTCATGTCTCCGACGCCAGAGATTTCATCTGGCGCGATGGTGGCCACCTTGCGGAACTGGCCTTTGCGGAAGCTGGTGCCAATATCAGCATCAGCTTCAGAAGTGTGCAGGTTGAAAGTCTCCTTGCAGGTGAGCGAGTCCGCACCAAAGCTGTTGCAGTCGCGCACGACAAATCGCATCTCCACAAAAACCCGAGTGGCAGTCGGGTGGCGCTGTATGAACGTGGTCCGTAGCCAGTTGTCCTGTTCTCCTGCCCCCACGTTGCAGATGAAGTAGTTATAGAGCAAAGAGCCATTCAAAGCCTGCTGAGCAATCTCCCACTACAACAGGAAGAAGAAGAAAAACAGATGGACATAGTTAGTGAAGAGCAATATTAACTTCAATTTATATCACAATATTTCCACTATCCAGAATATGACATGATATCATGATATAGCAATAAATAAATAAAATTTATTTAAAAAATTATAAACCCCAAAGGAAACACGTAAAAAGTTTTTAAAACCAAGACAATTAAAGAACTTTCTCCTTCTTTTATTTCCTTAGTTTATTGCGCAACATTAGCTGAAAGCTTCATCATATTCCCACACATGCTTGGCTTTGTCGTTTTCCATATCATTCCATATCATGGAAAAACATCATGGCAGTATTCACTTCTATACCAGCATATCTCCCACCTCTAATGCAAGTGAGGAAGAGTCAAACCCAAGGCTGCCAAGTAGCAATTGCTGAGGGCAAAAATAACACAAAGTGTCTCCAGTGTGGAATCTTAAGTACTAGTGAGGATCCTGGTTCATTACCCATTATCCTTTGGCAGAGAATAGCACATAATTCCAACTACTGTAAATGGACTGATGTAAGTTTTCAGAGGCAGCGCTTGTGTGCTTTTCCTCTGTATACTGCCACTATGCCATTAATTACAGGAGAGGTGCGTTATTTTCACAGTGTGTGGCACAACAATAAAACAGTCCATACCACGCAACTGCTGAGCAACTGCTCCTATAAAAGTCTATTCCGTGGGTTAACATATTTCATCATTTTAAAGGGTCTTATACTCTCTTTAAACGAGCAGCAGCTCTTTAATAGTGCAATTAAGCTCCCATACAGCCCAAACATGCTGACTGTTTGCCTCCACCTAAACTCTGTTTGCCTGCACCTAAACTCTTCTCTTATGTGGTACTAAATTGCCAGTTTAAATTGCAAGTGGTGACATGTATGTAGGGCTGGGCATTAAGATGATATTTAGCATTATCGAGAAAAATTACATCACAAAATACTTTTCTCAGTATATCATGGATATCATCAGTGCTTAAAATATACTGACCAACTGAACGTTCTGCTACAAAGGGAGTATAATTAGTCCTTTTAAATAGATTTAGTACAGGGCAATGTGTGAAACCACTGGTTCTTTTGTCTATTGCAATTCATCAAATAACAGAAAAATACATGTATAGTGATATATTGTGTATCACAAAAGTCAAAGTATTATGATGTTGTATTTTTGCCATATTTCCCACCACTGCATGTACGGGATTAAAAGAATTCCAGCCATTTAGTTAGTTTACCTCAATAAGTGTTCCACTATGATAAAAAATGTACTGCCTAATATCCCAGAAACCATCTAACTCTTCACAAACTGCCAAAGACTCTGTATAAATTTCAAAGAGAGGTTCTAGAAAACATAACTTTCAGAGCGAGTTAATGAATACAAGACCAAACATGCCCCAACATCTTGTCCAGCACCATTAACATGGTAAGAGAGCGATTTGCATTAGCATTCAATGTGACTAAACATGGAAATGAGACACATAAAGCACAAAGGCTCAAGAGCATGGCAGGTGGGGCACTAATGTAAATTCCTAACTAAACGTCCTACCATTATCTGGAAAATGTACTCGGGAATCTTGGGAAATTTCGCTTGGGAAAAGTTTCCATGGGCATCTTATTTGGGCCAAAAAGGAAAAAAAAGAGGCAACTTAACAAAACTGCTAAACTCACATGTTTCAAGAAGCACCACATGTGTCCAACTTGAAATGTTAATTACACCCTTAGTTATACAATCCTGAAGACAGGGCTTTAAAACCACACGAGGCCACAAATATTCTAAAGCAGCAAACTAGCTGCAGACTTTTCTAGGAGCGCCACAGACACTCTGCCGAGCGAGAAGAGCTTCTGTTCTGCACCAGAAACCCTCCAAATTATGAAACTGAGTGTGAAATCATTGAGACAGAATGAATAAACCTGAACGTGTGTCAAAGTCCAAGATTTGGCATCACAGAGTGTTTAAGAAGTGGATAAAATGAAAGAGAAGCACAATCCATGTACTCACCCCTTGCTCATCAGGCCAGGTCAGCCAACCCAACTCCCCTCCGGACGCCACCATGTCCAACAGCACCTCTGTGTTAAAGGGAAAAAAATCAGCTTCGCACTTCATATTTTACTGAGTCACATTCCACAGGAATGCCTATCATTATTAGGCTGCAGGTAAAGTCACACATTCTTTAAAAGCAGTGAACAAGGGCTCTAGAGAAGGTCAGTCTCAGTCTAACTCTAGATGAGCAGACAGAGATTCCTCTAACTTAGTGCCTCAGATTGAAACTCAAAGTTTCTAAAGTTGGAGATTCTTTTCTTCTATCTACAATCTGACTTTCTCTAAAGTTCTTTTGTTCCTATATTTAATTTCTTTAAGTTTTACCTCTTCTTGTTATTTACATGGTAAAAAGCTACTTTTATTTTTAAAATAATGTTGTGTGTTACTTAGTTTCATCAGACTGGCTGTGGAGTTTTAACAACTGGATAAAACCTTTGTACTTTTTTATGTTGTCAATCATCAAACAAGAAAAAGTGACTTTAAATTTAGTGGACTGCATCGGCTGCCCTTCGAAATCGCCCAAGAACTTTTACCCCCATTAAAACCAAACGGCGTGGCAGTAAAAGAGTAGCAGGTAAGCGGAGTGAGGAAGTGGCTCGCGGTGCTGCAGCAAAGTGAACAGCCTGCCAGCCATGTGAGGAAAAAGTCCAGCCGAACATTCAGACAGAACCAAAGTTCCTCTAACTGTTCTTTAAAAACGCTACTCACCTTCTTTATTTTGAAGAGAAACGAATATGCAGTTTATAAATACGTTGACAAATAAAATTCGCTTTATCCGACGGTAATCCATGCTTCCCTTTTCGTGGTGTTAAAGTGCTGTGAGCTCCTCGCTGACTCTGCTGCCGCTCCAGCTGCTTCTCCACAGCCTCATTGAGAAACGCACAGCCTCACGGGTCCCGCCTATTGGAATGCAGAGGGCGTGGTTATGTGGAAGGTGCTCCTCCCCCAACCTGCCAAAGTTCACTCACCTGTAAGATTTACGGCCTTAATATTTAACCAAACTCAAGGAGTTGAAACTGTAAAGAATCTATCTATCTATCTATCTATCTATCTATCTATCTATCTATCTAGCTATCTACAGTCATGTGAAAAAGTGTGGGCACCCCGGTCACATTACATTTTGTTGATTTTCTAAGTAAAAGTAAGTTCACATATCCTCTGTAGAGAACACACGTCTGCACGTTTTAAAGATCACTCTTTGCTGAATTTAAACATTGAGAAAAAAGTTAAACATAAAATGTGTCCTGTTGAAAAGTTATAGTACATTTTAAATTTTATGTTTGTTTCTGTGTGTTAAACTCAGCAAATACACAGAAATTGTGCATTAAAATGCCATATTTAGGTTTGTTATCTGTAGAGGATATGTTCAAAAAACATGTCATCTGACCTATGGAGTTCAAACATTTGCATATGACTATCTATCTATCTATCTATCTATCTATCTATCTATCTATCTATCTATCTATCTGTCTGTCTGTCTGTGTGGCTATCTGCCTGTTTGTCTGTCTGTCTGTCTAGGCCACTGGAGGCCATAGGTGAGATCTTTAAAATAGCCCCCCTCCACAACCCCCACACCTGGAAAATCTGTCCCAACACAAAACACCTACAGAATCAGTGTATAACAAGTATTTCCTTTCTACCTTAATTTATTAATGTTATTATTAACTGCTGTATACATACCATCTATCTATCTATCTATCTATCTATCTATCTATCTATCTATCTATCTATCTATCTATCTGTCTGTCTGTCTGTCTGTCTGTTCAAAACTTTATAACTGAAACTTTTACTTTCACCATCTAATTAATTAATGGCACCCTTACTGTCTGTATCCCAGTAGGGATTCGCAGCACTAACAGTTTGTGCTGGAGGAAGCATGAATACAGCCGAAGTCTCAACAAAAGCATCCCCTAGCAACTCTGAGGAATTTTGGAGTCAAGCTCCGTATATTTTGAGACCCCCGCTTTGCTGACTCCACAAGAGCCTCAGACATACTGAAAGACTTCGGCACAATAGCGCCGATGACAGGAGGTCGCTTACTTTAAAGAGCGCAGCATTTTACAGCAACCCTTTGTCTGTTCGTTTGTTTTTCTGCTTTTTATACAGGATATGGTTCACATAGCTTCACTGTTACATTACTGGAGAAATAAATGCAGGCTGAACATACCATACTGAACAGCTTTTAAAGTGGATTTCCTAGCTACTTTGTTAAAACTGATTTTTTGAGAAACACCCAATTTTGAGTTTTTTTCTACACTGTAGCCTAGAGCCTATTGTAAGACAGTAAATAAAAGTGCTTTGAGTTTAGATCTCCACATATGATCTATAGCACATAGATGTATAAATAACCGGCCCAAACCGCCTCAAAGTTCAGCCTCATATGAAATGTATCCTTGCAGGGCGACACTAACTGCCCTGCTTTTCTTCTCCGGCCCCCTTTGTTGTGCCACACCTGTGGGAAAGGCTCGGGCTCATTGCTTCTGTCACAGGAGCAGTGGCCTTGTCACTATGCCCACTCCTCACGCCCCCAGCCCCCCAGGCCCCAGTTTTCACAAAACCCCCTCACACCAGGCTCTGCTCCTGATGTTTCAGAGCTCCATTCAGACAACAATGCCATCTCTTCCACTTCCCCGCCCTGCTCTCCTCACTTCACACCTCGCTTTCACACACGCATATGAACAGAGAGAGAGAGAGAGAGAGAGAGAGAGAGAGAGAAAGAGAGAGAGAGAGAGAGAGAGAGAGAGAGACAGAGAAAAAGAGAGAGAGTATGAAGGCTTTTTGTAAAGTGAGTGTGTAAAAAAATATTTTGCCCACTTACTGAGCAAAGAGGCATTAGTGGCATTTTTGTCCAAAGATGAATGTAAACAGTCCACTATGTATAGTGTTTTTATTTATTTATTTATTTACTGAATCAACTATTTAGTGCTTATAAACGATTGACAATGTTAATTATGATAATGAAGCAATAGTTAGTTATGATGATTATGATAATATTATTATTATTGTTGATGTTTTATTTTTTTACATTTTTACATGTTTTTTTTAAATACCTTTATTTTTAATTTATTTTATATTTAAATGACATATTTGTATTTTTATATTTCATTTTCAAGGGTAATGAAGTATGATCAACATAATGAAATATAATCAACATAATCACCATAAAAATAAATATGCCGGTGTGTGGCTAATTTTCTGCTGTTGTTGCTGAGAAGCAGTATTACAAGCCAAAACAAAATAACAGACATTTTCCATACAGATGAATGACAGCATGTATGCTTTTTTTGGAATTACTGTGTGATTGTGAGTTTTTCAGTCTTTATTTCCAAAGCTATGCAGTCGAAAATATAATACACACACAAAAAAATATTAGGAGAGGAAAATATGCAGTGAAACTGATACGGGAAGCAATAAGTGCGCTCTTGTGTGGTTTGGTGGGAGGGCTGCCAAGCACAGGTGTGAGTGAACTCAACAGCAACGTGGTGAACAGCAGGCCCATTGTTAACAGCCCATCAACATATAGCAGCAAGTGTGGCTCACAGAGGCAAGTGTGAGCTAATGTATGTCTCAGCGAATACACTCAGTGGGAATGCAATGGCGTCCTGCTCTGAAAGGCTGGCAGTGTGGATGATAAGCAACACATGATACCACTGCTTTTAATTACCTTTCAGTAAAATTTTGCCACCCTGGAAGATGTATAAGATACTGGTTAAAATGAGACTGGTCCACTGAGACAGAGGTCTTGATGGACTGGGAACCGCATAAATGGGCCAGGTTAATGCTGCAAATTGGTTTCAGTTTGTGATAAGGTCGTTAGCTAATGATGCGTGTATAAAAAGAGGCATTAGCAAGTGAATGTACGAAACAACTCAGTTTCTGTATACAATGTGTGCAGCTATCAGAAAAAGCTATCAGAGCCCACTTCTAAGTCAGATCATAATCTCTATAGGCACAGTTTGGAGTGACACTCACAGCGGAGGACCACACACAGCGATAGAAGCTTGGCCATATGAGGGGAGTCAACAGAGGCTTTATTGAGGAAACCCCACCAAGGTCAATCCACACGCACTCTTAAAAATAAAGGTTCCTAAATAGTTCTTGGCCAAACCATTCTAGGAAAAAAAGGTAGTGAAACATCTTCTGCGAAAAAAGGATCTTGAGGGAGCCAAAAGTGGTTCTTTTGTGTCATTGCTTTAAATATCCCTTTTTGGGACCTTTATTTTTAAAGAGGACTCTTCAAAAAAGCATAATCTTCAAGATGTAAACAAAGTCATTCAGAATGATTTGATGTAAAATGTTTAGTTCCAAGTCAGAACTTTCACAGTGGTGATAGGAACCAGATGCTGGAAGTGTTTAATTCCTCTTAAAACTTCATTGCAGAAAGTTATCACGTGAAATGGTTATGAATGCTGCTGCCTGATGCCTAAAACATTGTTTTCTGGCAGGTCTGAGATACTCCTTTGGCATAAACCGTATTGCTAAAATGCAGCCATGGTGGGGAGGTACATGCAGGGTGTTGTAAGTAGTCCCAAGAAAACTGATTTTTTTGGCTTTGCTATTTTACCATGATCAGTGTTACACATGTAGACTCAGGAAACACATGTAGGTTCACTTGTTGTTTTGGATAGCAAACAAAAAGGCTATATTTGTGTCGTACCACCAATATTATAAAGAAATTGAAGTCAGTATGTTTCTCTACAATGCACCACTTCACCGCAAACTCAATGTTTGCTTTGATTACAGTTCAATGATTGAAATAAGGATAACATATTTCCGAATTCGTTTTTAAAATTGTTGAGCCGAAGCAGGAGCATGGCATCTTATACTAACTGGCCAAAGATCAGAAACAGAACAATAGCAGTGCTAACCAATGCCTCAAACAATAAACAATAAACTGCACTATGAGATCATTATTTGTTTGAGGTTTGTATGGTTGGTCAGTCTCAAAGTGCGCATGGTAAGTCTTTATAAACTGAGAACATTGTCAGTTCTAACAATGTGTACACAAGACCCAGGCCCCTTTAAGTTGATTTGGGGAAGAACTCTTCCAGTGTCTGGGCCCGAGCTGCAATATAAACCCTGCAATGTGTGGTTGCAAGTGAATGTAGCCATGGGGTTGGGGGTGTTGCCACCAAGGCCCGTACCCCGAAATTACTGAGAGACCTTGTGGTTGGTAGTAAGAGACATAAAGAGACATTCTTTTGGCCTTTTCGTATCCACACGCCATTTTTCCCTTGGTTTCAGCATCTGAAATAATGTGGTCCGTGTCCAACTGGTGATTTTGGGGCAGGAGACTGAAGAGGAGTCCTTCACAAGATATGGTTTGTGTCCTCTGTTTGTTGAGCGGAGCTACTGCTGTGCTAAGCTTGTGGTGCGTGTTTAGGCTACAGTAATTTTCACATTCATTAGCACACATTCACGTTCACATGGATGAGAAACTTTTATATAAAAGCTTGAACCTTTAGTTATGACCGCAAATAAAATCACATCCACATGTCAGTCACCACTGTGCATCTAAGACACAATTTTTCATCCAAGTACAGAATTTATCTTTTTGTGATACAACAAATGACAACAACTTAAAATTGTTAACTGTTAGTAATCACAGTTATTGCAATAGCAGAAGCCTTTTATCCTTTTATTCGAATATCTGCTCATTCATAACTCATTGAAGCAAAAAACATGAACACGTTGATACAGAATGTAAATCTAATGTAACTGTTATTCATTTTGTAACTAGCTATGTAATTATGGTACCATTTTTTTATTACATGTAAATAGTACAGCAAAACAGCAATAATAACTTCAGACATCTAACGCTCAGAGACCCCTAGTTCAGACTAAATGTCACTAGCACTACATATCACACAATCCCCACATACAAACAGTATCATATGATCATTTGTGGTGAAAAAAAATGTATATTCTAAATTTCAAAGCATGCCAAAGTCAAAAAACAGACTGTCTCCTACTGAGATCCTTTGTGTTTTGTAGCAAATTTGGCAGTCTTCCATGTAAATGTCTGACCTGTGAAATGTTTCCTTCATTCATTACATGTTTATTGTTAAAAGAATGACAAAAATAATAAAGTTGAGGCATTTTTTTGGCATCATTAATTCAACAGCTCCATTTTCTCCATATAAACCATGGGCCCAATTCTGCTCTTGTGGACCCCGTTTGATATACTTTCAACTATTCCCCACCCCAAAAACACCTGATCCACCATATCAGGTCATTTTTACCAATATTAATTAAACAAAATTGTGTTAAAATTACAAGGAAGAAGCTCTTGAGTGGCGCAGTTATTTGAACACTGGCCCTATCGTTGGGAGATTGTGAGTTTGATTGGTTATAATGTCACAGTCACCTGTGGCCAGGGGCATAATCAACCTTGCCCTCTCTGGGTGGGTAAGATGGTTCCCTGTCTCCCCCTAATGCCAGCCAACATGGGTGTGTGTTAGCTAATGTAATGAAACTAGCAGTTAGTGTTCTCCTCCAAGCATGTTGACTCTGAGGCTGTTGTGTTTGCAGCAGTTCAAAAAGATGCAGTGACACTTCACAGGTCTCATAGGAAGCTCGCAATAGGCTTCACCCCCCTAGCTTGGTAACTTCATGTGATTGGAGGAGATCTAGTTAGTTGGTTAGAACTTGATATGACTAGAAAAAAAAATTCTCAGCCTTTATGCTTTTAAAGGAATGGTTTATTGAGAAGTCAAATTTACATAATTTTCTACTTACCTCACATGTAGTTAATTAGTCAAGATATGATTGGTGTCCATATTTTGCTACTTCAGTTTTAAACTGGAGCTACAAGGCTTACACTGCTTACAAGCACTAGGAGTAAGTGGTCACCTAAATCTCTGAATATATCCCCGTCTTTTTTCTGAACCTGCTCAAACCATGTCTGTAATCAAAGTTTGACTTACTGTGAACTATACAAACAAAATTTCACAGTGTAGCTGAACACCGCAGGCTGCCACTTTAGACGACGTCCATCGTGCTGAATTCTGTCTTCTCTTCACATGCAGACGTCAGGCAGCCATATGGATGCCACAATTTGCAATTTCAGTTGTTTCCTTTTATAAATTATTATTGATTATTGATCACGAAATTTCGAATTGAAAATGTATGTTTATAAATAGAAACAACATAAAGACAATGTAATCTAGCGTCCATATGCCTGCGTGACGCACATGAACATGAAGAGTCGGATTCTGCAGGAGAGTCAGAATTCACCACCTGTTGACTAAAATGGCTCCCTGTTGAGTTTAGTTACTTCTTTTAGGAGTTCACAGTGAGTCATACTGTGTCCTAAACTACATTGACATCGACAGGCTGTGCAATCTTAATGAAAAGCTGTAAGTGGTTTGAGCAAGTTGACAGAAGTATTTAAGTAAAAGATTTGGGTGACAATTGACTTCCAGTGTTATCAGTGTTAGTCATGTAGCTGAACTAAAGAAGCAAAATGTGGATTTGATCAGATCAAAAAAATGAAAAAAAAAACTTTTTTTTCAGTGGTGCCCTATGAACAGTTTACAAATGAAAATTCATTAACAAAAACAGTGTTAGGATTTCTGAAGGCTAAGAGTTAAAGCAGCTATATGAACAGTGAGGTCCAAAAGTCTGAGATCACCAATGAAAATGCTGCTGTTTTGCATTCTTTTCTAATTGAATAGAAAGATTTTTCCCACATATTCTATAATCAGCATCACAGTTTGAACGGAAATCTTAAAAATTTTAAGTTCATTGTGAATTTCAGAATTTCTAAGTATTTAATATGTCCCTTTTGCTTTAATGACAGTGTGCACTCAAGCAGGCACAGATTCCACAAGCTTGTGCAGCAGCTTTCGACGAGTAGATCAAATGCTCCTGAGAGTTTTCCGAACACAAGCTTTACTGGAAGAGATAAGACTCAAAAAAAATCTGACCTTTTAATACACAGGCCTCAACATAGTCAGTGTAACAAATTAAATTTGCTTATTGAACTAGAAACAGTGCAGAATCATGTGTACCACTTCTTCTTTTTACTTATCACAACTTTGTTTTGAAATTTTTAAAAGTCTAAAATGTTCTGTTGTTTATTTCCAAGTTTGAATGAGAAAGTCCCAGATTTTCAAACTTATCTCAGACTCACCCCACTGTAAGTTCACAAACACTCAACACAAATCAGTTGATATTAATGGTATTGTAGCACTGCGTATGTGTGCTTTTCTGACTATATGCATGCCTTCACTCATTATGAGCGTATTAGCCTACAGCCTTTTGTATGTATCAAAGACTTACAACCATCTAACACCTCTCAGCAGTGAATATTACACTTGTATGAATATAGACACACCCAAACACAACCAGGATGTTCAGTCTGCTTAAGACAGACGACTTAATGAATAGCAACCAGCTGATATCCATCATGTTGTATACCTCCTGGTACATAGCACATATGCACTTGGCTGGATAAATTCTCTGTGTTCACTGAAAGCCTTTATCGCAACATTCCAGTGCCCTGAGATGGAACATACCAATATAGCACCGGTTCAATTAGAGATGGTTAAGGCTCGCTTAACACAAGAGGGATGTTCTAGATGCTCAGTGGAGGAGAATGACCTCATCCTTGGGGCATTCTTCCACCAACAAAAGGCGACTTCACAGGCAAGTTCTTTAAAACTCAAATTCACAACACAAAATGTCTGTGTATTTGATTTACGCAAACAGAATCACTCCCAGTGTTTACCTAACAGGTATTAAGTTGGCATACATCACTTCTGGGATTTACTGGCACTGTAGTAATGAGAATGTTGAATGAATGGCCACCTGTTGATTCAGTGCTCATGACCCACCCAACATTGACTCTGTTCGGTCATGCATCATATCAGATGAGTTTGGCAGCAGGAAGAGAGAGAAAGAAAGTAGACTAGCGTGTGTGTGTGTGTGTGTGTGTGTGTGTGTGTGTGTGCTTTCTTACACTTTCAGCACAGAAATTTTGACTTTGTAGCAGTGGTGCAATTTTGGTCATACAAGTCGAGGGGACCTACTTGTACAAGCCTACAGATAATACCATGCTTTCTTTTCCAATATCGATATTAAATCTGTAGTATCAGCCGATACTCATAGTGATCTGATATGATTTTTCTGCTGCAGATCGTACTAATGCAGTCCCCCTCTGTTTTAGCTTACAGTGTGAGAGATTTAACCTCTTAAAATCCCAGGCTCATTATGTACTAAGGGTTACTATCAAGTAACTACAGGGTCTCCAATGAACACTGGTTGAGCTGTTCTTAGGTTATAGAAGTGCATAATAAAACTTTGGGCCCACCAGGCCATGTAAGGGGTTGATAGAAAATATTATCAATAATATATGCTACGTACTCATTATTTTTGACAACCATCCTGCTACCATATAATAAGATCTCACATTTCTTTTGTACAAAGGGGAAACATTTCTTTTGTGCAAAGGGGACATGTACCCTTGCACCCCCCCAAAACATTACTGTCCAAAGAAAGATACATATTTCCAAATCAGCAACTTTACAGGAGAGGGCATAAATATTCTTAACTTTTAATGTAGGTTAATGTTAAAAATTTTATTCCAAGTAATTTTGGACCATGTCTATTTGTCCATCCATTGAGAAATGTAAAGGACAATGTACAGGACAGCCTCCGTGTTCAAATGATGTAGAAAAATTAAAAACCAGTGAAGATACATGTTTTTTTTTTGTTGTTGTTGTTTTTTGAACAGCAACAATATGCACCAATATTGTTTGTAGGAAAACTAAGTAACACTAATGAAATAACAGTGACTTTATAAAGTGTGTTTTCACAAAACCTAACTAAAAGGCTACAGTTAAAGTGGGTCAAGGTCCGGATTAGAGTAAGGCTCATATATCATCACTGTCGCAACAAACCCTCATATCTCAGAAATGGCAAGTTTACAGGAGAAGGTAAAATGTTCTTAACTGTGAATGTTAAGTAGAGTTTAAGGGAATTTTCCGGCATATCTGTTGATCTATTCATCCAGAAATTTTAACACATTGTAAAGGGCAGCTGGGATTTTCAGATCAGTTACACACTCTGACTTTGGGACACACTTACTTCAAAACAGTGGGATCTAACTGCTCACAATGTGGCCATGAGGGACAGAGACACATCTCACTTTCTGCTCTAAAATGCAGGGGTATAGCTAAATTATGGACAAAAACGGTTTGTGTTTCAGCAGTGACATGAAAATGTAGGACAGCATTTAATGAAGTTTTTATTTTAAAATTAAACCCATGATACTTTCCTGAGTACTAAATCTTTACTTTCACAAATTGAAATTTAGGGGTTAGAGTTTCAAACAATAACCTCCCAACAAAAAGAACCCTATAAATCATGATTTTTTTTATATATTTAGCTTATTAGTCTCTCAATCATTGCCTTGTTTTTTAAATACATCATATCATGATTGTAAATATCTAATATCTGAATAATTCATTGTGCTGTGCAAAAGCCCTGTAAGTCTATTTTTGATTATCTGACTCTCTCTCTCTCTCTCTCTCTCTCTCTCTCTCTCTCTCTCTCTCTCTCTATATATATATATATATATGTAAGGGCCAGCTGGGAGAGGAGATCTATTAAATTATATATATAATTTAATAGATATGGGATGTATGTATACTCCCACAGCCTGTCATTGAATAAAAACAAAAGTGTTTGTGTGTTGTAGGAAGTGCATATTTGTGATTCACTGCATGGTACTGAAGCCTAACGTATGAATGTAGGTGCATGCTTACATGCGTACGCATGACTGTGTGTTTACGAGCATTCCTGTGGTCACTTGAGCAGCAGCAGCACTCCTCAGTGTTTTCACTAGCTGTACTGTCTTTGCCATTTAGTAAGCAAACAGCTATGAAGCACCTGTCTGTGAAGACGGAGCTGCAGGAGGTTGGCTGTGGCCTGCTGAGGTGGGTGTCAGGCACGTCAGGCACGTCCATCCCCCATCTCCTCTCCCAGCTGACTGGCCCTTCCTTCCTCACTCACTCACTCTGCCGGGCAGGGAGGGGGCCGGTGCCCAGTGAAAGTGGAGGACAGCTGTGTAAAGTGCCGGAGGTCGGGGAAAAGCACACAATTCTACTCTCGAAACATAAGGTCAGGAGGAAGGGGAGAGGCAGATCAAAGCAGTGATTAGTTTAAAGAGGTAAAGAACAGGGAGGAGAGGATAACGGCGGATGTGAATTTGTTATCCATATGATAAGAACTTCAATAGAAAAGCTTGCAAATATGAGGTGGGTCAAGTAGGTCATAGAATTCAAAGGTAAAGTAAAGGGCAAGGGTTAAAACAGCAGAAATGTCTGTAAAAAAATAATAAAAAAATAATAAGAAGAAGACGAGCAGCCTTCATATACAGTGAGTAAAACCTATAAAAAATATTAAAACACAAAAGGTGAAAAAAGCTGATTAAAATGCTGAAATTTATTATAACATAAAAACTAAATAAAATGCAGAAAATGTGTTACACAAAATGCAAAAAAGAAAAAAAATATAATTAAGAAAAAAAGAAAAACATTCTAACACAAAAAATAAATAATACCTTGGTAAAAAAATACAATTTAACTAAAGAAATTACAATAAAATAAAATTTCAGGAAGATTTTGTTTCTGTTTATATGAAAAGGTAAATTTAAAATTTAAAATTTAAGTAACTGTACTTACATTTAAATGTTAAAACTGCACTGTATAAGTTTTTGGGATTTGGTGACCCCTCTGGCAGAAATGTGTAATTGCATGCAACGTGCAGAAGAACGTTTTGTTAGGTTGTTATGCTTCTCTGAGCAGATGAATCTGATGATTTCTGCACGTTAAAAGAGAATTCAAAGAGAACTCAGCCAAAACTTGGTAAAAGACGTGTCTTCTGAGGATGTAAGTAAATTATCTACTATTGTCATCATGTCTTTATCAGTATAATGTTGATTTTACATTTGAGACCTCAATTTCAAGCCGGACCTTCTTTCTGAGCCTGAGTGACGTTAATATATGAAGACGAATGATATGGTTTTGACTGAGTTCTCTTAGCAAAATCTGACCCGACGCCTCTGACTTTAACATTGCAGGATTTACAGGTTTTTTGAGGGGTGTTTTTTCTCCCGACACATTCCAGAGCTTATGGTTTTAGTACAAAAACAGAAACTGCATAGAATAAATTATTGTAGATTCTTAAAGGGGCCTTTTTGGGGAGTTTCAAACAATTCTTCAAAAGAATGATTGAGCCAGTATCATCTGGCACGCTAGTAAGAGGTGAAATGTTTGTGAGAAAATATCCTGTGTAATTTGACTCATAAATTATGGTTGGAAATGGAGGTTGCAAATCTTCAGTCCTGGTTTGCTGACAGATCCTTCATGTTAAACAGAGCTGTGAATGTGTGCCCCATCATCTTCTCAAGGGGGGCTGTTAAAGAACAGTGAGAACAGGTCTGTTTCTGCAGTCATGGTCCAGCCCCAAAGTGATTCCCCAGATGAAAACAGCCCACTTCATTTTAAACCCACCGGCATGCGGTCAGTCACACAGAAAGATTTGTAGATTTCTCCACCCTAACACAAAGACTCGACTGCAGAAAAATACATTCAGCTCAATCCGGGCTGTTAGCGGTATATGTAGCCGCTTAAGGCCTTAGGCCACAATTCTTTTTTTTATTGTCGTGTCTTTCATCATGGCTTCCATATTTTTATTTTTGTTTAATTCTTTTTATTTTGTTTACTATGTATTTACTTTACTTAAACATTAAAATCTAGTAGTTTCAAGATTACATTTGATAATTATTATTTTATTGTGTTTTTTAACTTGGAGTTTATCATTTTTTTTTTTCCTCATAAGAATGAATTAAGTATTATTTCTTCTCTCATACCTTCATGCAAAATAATATGATTGTGGTGGGCGGCCCCCAAGTAAGATGTTACTTAGGTCCCCTGAATGTTGACTGCCCTAAGCTCGATGAACATGACTTGGAAAATGTGTACCAACACTGTTGTAACAAAAGCTTGTATTTCCCACGTCATTCTATCTGTCTTATCTTTTATTGTCGTCTCTCTGTGTTGTTACTATTATTATTATTATTATTAGTAGTAGTAGTATTAAAACCTGTGTTACTACTACTATTATTATTAAAACGTTGAATCTCCAAAATTACAAATTTACAGAAGAAAAAGGAGAAAATGTCTTTCTTATTGTTCACATAGGGCAGCTTTCATTTTCAAATGGTGTAAAAAATGAAACAGGTAAAGGAGCTGATTCACTTATCCAGATGCCGCCCATGGAAATACCACTAATAACGTGAATGTAGAGACAGGCCTCTCACAGCTGTGAAAGTTCAGTGTTAAGGGGGAGACTGCGGGAGCAGAGGGATAAAACACTAAAACACTAAACAGGTGTCCTCTTCTTAACTGAGTGCTCTTTGAGGGGTCAAACGTGCTATGATTGTGGAACAAAGCAATATGTGGGACAGCTGTGACGCGGAGGCTCCTTCAGTTCTCGTTTAAAAAGAGATTCTTCAAGGGTTCCTTAGTAAAGGCAATAGTTAAAGCCATGGCAAGCATTTAAATGGTTTCTCGCTGGTTAGATGGCTCTTCTTCTTAATGGAAAACATGTTGTACAGTACTGAGTCAAAATTGTCAAAAGATTTACATTTTTCAGGAGAAATTTCTGAAGAGGTCAGATAGAAAATTCGCATACAGAAGGGGAAAGTGCAGTCAAAGTAAAAAAAAAAAAGTTCAAAAAAATGATTTAAAGATTCTGAGAAATAAGGGGACTCTGAACAACCATGCAAGACCCAGTAGACCACCACAACTCAGCATCAGATAAAAAGCACTTAAAGCCTTCATCTTTGAGAGAGAGGAGAAAATTTAGCTCCACTCTTGCTTAAGGTCTGAAAAAATCCACCAAGTGTTTCTCTCCATCCTTCCACTGTGAGAAGACAACTAAACGCTATAAGACTGAAAGGATGCGTAGCTGTCAAGAAGCCCTTACTGAGAAAAGGAAACAAAAAAGTGAAAAAAGAAAATTTGTTTTTAGAACCATGGACTGCAAGGGTAAAAAAGGTAAACGGTCACTGGGGTGGTATC
The DNA here is from genome assembly GCF_904425465.1 of Colossoma macropomum. Lineage (NCBI taxonomy): Eukaryota > Metazoa > Chordata > Actinopteri > Characiformes > Serrasalmidae > Colossoma > Colossoma macropomum. Next base: position 10,420,120 of record NW_023494802.1, on the reverse strand, counting down.
AAAGATATGTCTTCAGTACCTTTAGTTAGGGCACATAACTGTACCTTATTTCATTGCAATTATATTTTTCAAGTTGTACTGACTCCACACACCCAGTCTGGTCTTCAGCCTTTTCATATTATTGTCTATTTTAAAACATTAAATTATGAAAAGGTACAAATTTGTACCTTTCCTCTGGGAAAAACGTATTTAACGTACACAATTGGACCTCAAAACCACTGTACATTTACAGCGTTTGTACCTTGATGAGCAAAAAATGTACCAGCACAGCACCTCTTTTCTGACAGTGTGTGTTTGGGATTACCTGGATCATTAGAGGCAGACAGTGCAACCAACTTCTAAGACTGAACTTTGGAGGTGAGGAAAAAATCACCAGAAAGTAAGCAAGCCTTCTAAAAGAAGGAAAGCTGTAATAAATACACAAGTTAGACACACTGTATACTGTAAATGTTGATAGTATATTTAGTTGCTGAGGTTCTGTGTAATTTTCTGGTAAATATCGCTGCCGTCAGGACAAAAACTACATTTTTGCTGTTTTTCATTTTTTGACATGATTCAAAAAAGCCTGTTGTCCTTTACATTGTGTGTAAAGTTCATGATGAATGGACTAAAAGAAAGGACCCAAAATTGCTTGGAAAAAAGTCTGGTTCCATTGACTTACATTAAAAGTAAAGAAGGTTTTTTGCTTCCCCTGTAAAGTTCTCATTTTGGAGATACAAGGTTTTGTTCTGACAACAGTGATACGCTTCCTGCCTTTTTTCTGACACCATAAAACGAGTGACTTGAATTTGAGGGTTGTTTTGACTAGAAAAGAAATCAATGAATACTCTCTGACCTAAAGTACTGTTCTGCACAGTGCTGTATGTGCTTCTTTAAAGAACCTTTTTAAAAACTGGCATCAAAAATGGGTTCTGCTATTGTTACAGGTGATAAAACCCTTTATGCTGAGGGTGGTTGGTAAGGGTACAGCAGCCAGGTTCTTCCCTGTGTGCTTGCCTCGACATGCCCCGGCACCAGTTCTGCTTCAACCACACATAAATCGGTGTTTCAGAAGGGTGTGAGAGCTTTCCAACATGTTAGAATGACTTATGCAATGAAACATTTTCCTTTTTTTGTTCTCCGTATATCATTCCTTCAAGACCACACATGTCTGTGGCACTAGAATAGAGCCTGGCACTTTTAATTTGATTCTTAAATTCCTAGCTTATCAGAACAGGTTGGTTCCTTTTTTTGTGGCGACGTTGTTTTGAAAAGGTGAGTCATCTTTCAGCCCAGCATGACAAGCACTGTATGGTTTCACTAACAAATCCAGTGGAGCGAATATATTATGAAACGCAAATGGCCCACGCATCTGTTGCATTAGTGTGGTTAGTTTGGACGTGGAGAGAAAGCAGCGTTAGCCCGTGTATGATATGATTTGATGTGATTTATGTTCCACAAAGCAACTGTAAACTTGGGTAAGTGCATAAAGAAAATAGAATGTGAGCCACATTTTAGTAGAGTCATTATGTGTTTCTCATTTGTGTGAGCTGTTATTTTCAAATCATGAAAAAAAAGCCAAAAATGGAGATAAAAGTAAAATTATTTACTTTTAATACATTTAAATGTATTAGTTTCAGTAGTTTTCCTGTACATAATTGTTTTACATACTAAAACCAGCCCTAATTGATTTTAAATGATCATTTTCCAACATTTCCTTATCCCTTAGGCCCGATCCCATTTCTTATTTTTACCCCTACCCCTTGTTTTCGAGTGTCACCCTGCCCCTTGGAACTGAGTTACATGGGGTAGTCGTTGAAGTCCCCTATGAAATGGGACATCCCTCAAATAAACAGGTACACTGCTTCATTAACAGGCTACTAACGGTGCTCTGTAGGCGACCCTGCCAGTCTGCAGTGACAGCAGAGGAGGGGAAAGTTCAGCAACCTCATTGCTGGGCTTTAGTTATATTTAGGGAATCATATGCCTTCACAGAGGGGGGATACGACAATTATTTATGTTGAAGCTGAAGTCAGCTTGTGGGTTTCTTTGGTCGCTTGCGCAGCCATCTTGCCAGTTTTTCGTTTTTTCTCACAACACTCTAAAAAACCTCCATTTGGAGGGCCATGTAGCCCTAACTCTTCACCCCACCCCCTCTATCTCAACAAAAATTGGGACACCCTACCCCTAGATGTGAACGTGCAAAACGGAGGGCTAAGGGCTAAGTGGTAGGGGCAAGAGGTGAAATGGGATTGGGCCTTAATAAACAAAACATTTTTGTTACAATTGATATATGTAAATAAACTCTGTTCTGATTGGCTGAGTGTCTCATTTACAAAACAGTCCAAGGAGAAACACTCCTTATAACACAAAAACATTGAATTCAAGCTTCGTTTCCATATATAGACTATGTGGGCTGAGAAATAAATAGCAAGTTATTAAACTTTCACCATGTTTACATACTACATCAAACTAAATTCCATTTTCCATGATGTGGGCGCTTTAAGATAAATAGTAAGCATAGGAGTTTAAGGGGTTAAATTGTTTTTGTCATTGTTTTTTGACATGATGCTTTTAATTTACAAATGTTACACGTTTTTAATGCTTATTATTTTTAAAAGACAAGGTAAACTGTACAGATGTCACTCTTTTATCCTCTAATTCCTCTCAGCAAAGATAGCTGAAGGCGTTTTGGAGTAATGAAGGAAATTCACTCACATTCAGTCACAGCGCTGCCAGTTGCAACACTGTGGTCAGTCAGGTACAGTTGCACTCCTCCAGCTCTGTGTACAGTGCGTTCTGATTGGTGCTGTTTTCACTGACACTCAGCTTAGCTCATCTTGGAAGAATTCCTTCATGAGTTCTTCCAACATGCAGAAACAGATAACTGGCTTGATCCGGTTTTTACATTCTTTGTTACCTGTAACAAATGCAAAGAGTCAAAAAGTTGACTTTCAGCTTTGATAACTCACAACTGTAAAGTGACTGTAGCAATGTATTGGCATGTGTGTATGAGTACTCTGTCTACAGCAGTGGTACAAGAGAACCTTATTTATTTGACACTGCCAAAATTCAAATATCCTGAGCTTAAACACCATGAATCCCATCACCATGCTGTTTTATCAGTTTGTGTTGCTTGTTGTAGTCTATTCCATGAATAATTATATATTGTGGCATATGTTCCAAAATTACTTGGAATAAAGTTACCATTTTAGAGGTTTTATGACATTTTGTACTCATAATGATTTTGAGTTTGAAATACATATGTATGTATGTATGTATGTGTGTATGTGTATATGCATATGCATACACACCACTCTTCATTTCAGTTAAAACGGACATTTACTACATTAAATTAAAAGACATAGAGAAAATTAGACAGCAAAACTGTCGCCATCAGATAAACTCTTGTGTCAGACCTGAAAAATCCATGTTTCTGTCTATCCTTCCACTGTGAGAAGACACGTCAGCACTATGGGTCTGAAAGCATATGTAACTGTCTAGAAGCCCTGACCAAGAAAAAAAAAAAGTCAATCAAACAAAGAAGCTGCTGGTGTTCTCAGAACAATGAACTGACCACCCCCAGAGTCCAGATCTCAGCATCACTGAAAGTGTTAGTCGTTTTTCATTGTTTTTTTAATGACTTTTTAATGATTCAAGGGTTTGTTTCAACAGTCTCTCTCTCTCTCTCTCTCTCTCTCTACATATCTATATATATATATATATCTATATATATATATATATATATATATATATATATATATATATAATATAATAAATATATATATGGATGAATGACACACACACACACACATATATGTATATATGGGCTGCCACACAGCCAACCCAAGCTGAGTAGGTATTTAAAGCATGGTGGAAACCGTGGGCTTGTGGTGCAGTCGTCATCTTTACAGTGCACTCAAATTTGGGCCTTGATTTCAACACCAAACCCTACTTCCACTCACATACTGTCACAAACTCACAGATCACAGAGAGCCAGGGTTTCATCGCTGGAGTCTTTGTAGCTAGAGTGCGATGAGCCGCCGTCATCTTTCAAAGCCACAAAACCCAGTGGCCAACTTTCTTTTAATTGCTTCGGAAAGTCAAGCAACCTCCAGCCTGCCTCGAAACCCTGCGGAGATATAGCCAGCTCAGGCCTGTTTCTGCCCAAACCAACCCATGAGGAACATTTCTGCGGCCAGATATAATGATGTACAGAGCTCGTCTTCACTCATGTTTGGGATCGAGTTGCAGCCTAAGAGCAGAGGAGGAGATGATGTAAGGGGAAGGTGACGTACAGACTCGGTGTAAATCACCAGGTGAGCCCTACCACTGCGGTGTTGCCCTTTACGCTTCTTTTATTCTGCAAAGGGCAGCCGGACCCCAGCGCCACCCGATCCATCACTGAACTCATCCAGTGCATTATTTCACAATAGAGCACAAAAAAGTAGAACCTCATTAACCTTCTTACTTTCATTGGGCTATTTGTTTGCAGTTGTGACAGAGCAGTGGCAGCATGGCCTATGGACATTCAACATTTGATGAAGCTGATCTGTGGACTCAACCATTCTTCTCAGCTGGGTGGAGTCAGGCTGCTTTCCCCTATCATTAAGTTATTGCCTATGACTATGTGATGCAGTAAAAATAGAACTGAACCCACTTACACATATCAAGTTCAGTCTGTGCTGGAAATATATATTTCTCCTGTTAAAGGATCTTCTCTTCTCACTTTGGTGCAATAATATTAAGGGGGCACTCTGGACAAAATAACACATGCCTACTTGCCTCCTACAGTTGTGTCACAGTAGTCTCTAACAGGAGGTTTTGCTGTTTAAACACTAGGAAAACCCCTTCTTATGATGTATCCTGAAGGTGCGAGGAACTCTTAAAGAACTAGCAAACTAAAAATCATATCTGTATTTATTAGCCTCTACGGTGGCTATGCTAGCAGTCGGGATTCCTTCATCACTGTGGGGGGATACCCAATGGTTGTATGACATGCTGAGTTTTGTGGTGAGAGAACACTTATGGAACAAAACACACACCAAAAAAAACTAAATTGTAAGTTCTGTCAAACTGTCGATGCTGTTGTATGCAGCTCTGCAGTTTAGAATATTGCCTGACATGACAAATAACATATGAAAGGATATGTTTAGGCTGGAATGCCACTTTAATATTTGTATCAATTTCAGGATGTGCTTATGTAAATGGTTAAAAAGTTCATGGATGAAAAAGTGTCTTCTCTCTTTCAAGGAGTTGCCTCTGCTTTGTTCAGTCTTATGAAGCTGCTACTTCTTCGCTGCAATATCGTTAATGTTCTAAATATTATTTATTCATATTTGTGCTCCTCATGTATGCATTTGCCATTCAAAATCGAAAAAAAAGCAAAAGGCTGGTCAAGCAGGAAACATAGAAAAGGCTCTCAGGAGATAAACACTGCATGTCGTCCAAGAGAAATTACCATTTAACCACAACCCATAGTTATGTTATCAAATGTCCAGTGCGAAATGAAGGCCGGGACTTTCTAAGGAGTGTACTGTGATCTGAGAGGGGAATTAGACCTGACTGTATTGATTGAATATGACTGAAGAGGTGACATATCAAAGCAAATGTTTTCAAATGATAATGAACCACACTTTAAAAAGCAAACATATATTTAACGATACAGCAAGTAGTGACCTAAGCAGTGCAGTCATTCTCCAACAGAAGAAAAATAGCAAAAACAGAGCTATGTGTTCATGTTGATTCAGTGCAGAATTACCTCCATGTGAAGAAAATGCTGTAAATTACTTCAACAAATTATGCATTTCAGTTTACTTATGTTTGACAATAACTGTGTGGATGGAATGTCTTATTAATGTTGATTGTTGTGAACACAGAGAACAACAGTGCTGTGAATTTACTTTGTTCAAATCTTTACCTCGGTTCCAGCCGGATGTTTTATGTATAAGTTGTCATACTTTCAGCAATAATTGTGTGAGCGCCATGCATTTTATTCAGGTGAAACTGATGTACACTTCCAAATCAAGCAAACTGCAGAAACTCAGGAAGATCTGAAGGCCCTTATTAAGAAAAGTTAAGAACAGCGTTAAAGAGATACAAGGAAAACAAAGATTTTGAAATCAGGAAACTTTAACACTGATGGAAAAGATGTGGAAATGGTGGACACTTTTTGCTACTTCAGATCAATTTTTAGGAACAAAGAATCCAACAGTGAAGAAATACGACAGATTGACACTCATTAGAACAAGGATGAAGGAGCTTGAAAAATATCTTCAAATGTAATGATGTGCTTCTGCAAACAAAGATCAGGATTGTCCAGGCTGTGGTCTTTTCCGCAGTTCTTTATGGATGTGAAAGCTGGCCAATAAATAAGCCGCACATAAAAAAAAAAACACTGATGCCTTTGTCCTTTAGTGCTGGCGAAGACTTTTGAGAGTATCTTGGAAAACAAACAAATGGATTCTTGACCAAATGAAGGCTTACTTCTCACTCGATACACAGTGAAACTGAAGCTCATATTTTGGACACATTCTGAGAAGAACCAATTCACCGGAAGAGACAATTATGCTGGGAATAGCTGGATAGAGACAATCACAAAAATCATGAACTAACCATTAATAAGACTGAACACCAAGGCAGAAGACAGAATGTTCTAGAGAAACCCTATCCATATGGTCACCAGGAGCTGAAACCAACTTGATGCCGCTTAATGCTAATAAACTCAGTGCACTGTTGAAATGTGAAATGCATTAGATTCTATAATTATTCCCAATTTAGCATCAATCATCACTAGGATTCCCTTTTATCTATGCTTATCTCCTCTGTTTGTGGAACATAAAGGTAATGTTAGTTACGACCCTGAATGTAATCTCATTAGCGTGATTTAGAAGCTGTAAGAAGCCGCTATCAGTAACACTTCCTTGAGGTCACTGAGGGGGACTCTCTCCCACTGGCCCCTCCTTACCTCCTTTTAATGAGGTTAATGGCGAGACTGACCAGAAACAGCCCACTCCTATTCTTTATCTGTATCTCTCCCACTTGCTGGTGTCCACAAAGCAGGCCCAGAAAATGCAGACTAAAGTGCAGAGAGTGCAACAAGGCTGCAGCGTATCCTCTCATTCATCATTTAGGGCTTAGTAACCTCTCATTCTGCCCAGGGTTATTTTGCCCACTGTATAATTTTTCAGAATATTTCCATGTTTTTTAAACCAAAATAGTTTCTCGTGCTTTAGCACTGTCAGAGAGAATGAAAGTCGGCTTGCGCGTAAGTGTGTTCCCGCTATTTGCACATTTGGCGTCCTTTTTAACAACTACCACCACACGAGATTTATCAGCTCCTAATGTCAGGCTTTTTATCATTTGAGATGGGAAGAGTGTGGTATTGAGCCAAAAGAGACAGATTCCTTCCATTCCTGTGCATGGAAACTACAGAAAAAGTGAACATTCTCCACATGTCAGGCCTATTTCTGATAAGGAATGTATCAGCTCAGCAGCTCGTGAAATAATTTGCATTGCTGGGGTGTCGAACGTGCCAAAATGACTGGCAGAGAGAAGACACTTATCAGGAAAGGCAAAGCCAACCCCTGTATTTTCAGAATTCTTTGCATTTTTCTTCCCTTTCTAATTTGGTCTCTTGGAGCACTGGCTGTGTGGCTCGTGCCCATACAATTATAGAGAACAAGAAAGATGAAGGTCAGCACAAACATAAGCTTTGAGGGAAGCTCCTGGTCCTAAATTCTCAGCCCACATTCTTGCACATGTATACACAGTAGCACACATGTGCATACACACCCACAGATACTTTGAAAAACGGGTGATGGCTGAATACTGAATTCACTGTTCTAAATGTACAAAAAAGTGACATTCAGAATACATTTAAAATACATTTGAATACATTTTGATATGTCACATGGCTGTCGTCATTTTTACTTAATTTACACTGCTCTTCACTGCTACTGAATAATGTACTTTTAATGAAAAGTTCACTTATCATTTGAGTTTGGTTCAGAAAAAATAACCTATTCCTCCACTGCCGCTCCCACAATCCTCCAAGCATGAGTCCATTAGACCAATGCTAAGGGCGTCACTTATAAGTATGGCCACTGCTGAGAAGACTGTTTTGATCATCTCGTAAAAGAGCTCAGTAACACATTGATTTATCAGTCTACTCAGGCTTTAGCAGCAAGTATTTGTAAATAAGCCGTTTGCTGAGTTCGAAACGTAATGTGGACTGAATACAGATGCTTCTCCTCTTAAAAAGGTAATTTCTTCAAAATTTCTGGATAATTAAATAATTAAGAGGGGTTTGATGTGAAGTACTCTATTTTAAAGAAACCATCAGAATTGTTTGCAGTGGTGGTGATAGGAACCAGATGTCTGAAGAGTTTAATTCCTCTAGAAGTTCCCTCACAGAAATCGTTGTTATATGAAAAGGTCATGAATACACTGACTGATGTCTGAGATATTGCTTAACAATATTTTTGAGATAGGGTTCTGGCCTAAAGCTTTTTAAACGTTTTAATCTATTAATGGCAGAACGGTACATGCAGGTTGTTGTATGGCAAAATAGTCCCAAAAGTTATACATCATCGGCCTCACATATAAAAACCCAGACACGTGTAGGTTCACTGGCCTTTTGGATGGCAAATAAAGTGGCTATATTTGTGTTGTAGACAATGTGACCCCTGGTTCCTGTCACAACCACTTCAGTACGTTTCTCTACAATTAACCATTTTACATCAAACCACTCTGAAAGAGTTTGTTCACATCACAATGAAACTTGTAGTCCGTTACATCCCCACCAAAACACATCTTGAAGGCCCATTCTACGCAAGACCCTTTACCTAGTGACACTAAGGTCCAATCCCATTTCACCCCTTGCCCCTACCACTTAGCCCTTAGCCCTCTGTTTTGTGCGTTCACATCTAGGGTTAGGGAGTCCCAATTTTTGATGAGATAGAGGGGTAGAGCGAAGTGTTAGGGCTACATGATCCTCCAAACGGAAGTTTTTCAGAGGCTCACTCCAAACGGAGTGTTATGAGAAAAAAAGAAAAAAAACGCAAGATGGCTGCGCGAGCGACCAAAGAAACCCACAAATGTGAGAAATTTCTCTGTTCAAAAATTACGATAATCATTGTATTGTCTTAGTTTAATGTCGTTTCAATGTATTATGCTGCTTTTCTTCATAACAAGCATAAAAAATCGCTAATAGCATACTAACGTTTCGGTAGCTAGCTAGCTAACTTTCCCGTTCCACCTTAAATAGTCCAGCAGTATTGACGCCTGAAGCGCCAGAATGCCAAGTATATGTAACTGCTGCACCATTTAAGGTGGAACGGGAAAATTAGAACAAGAAGCTGGAGAATAGCTGACTTCAGCTTCATATTAGCAAAGAATGAGGGGTGGGTGATAATAAATAATTGTCTTATACCCCCTCTTTGAAAGCATGATGTCCTAAATGTAACTAAAGCCCAGCAGCGAGGTCGCTGAATTTTTCCCTTCTCTGATATCACTGAAGATGGGCCGGGTCGCCTACACAGCGCTGCCCGTAGCCTGTTAATGAAGCAATGTTTTTTGTTTTTTTTTAATTTGAGGGTTACGGCAAGATTCCAACCACTACCCCTTGTAAATCAGTTCCAAGGCGTTAGGGTGACACTCGAAAACAAGGGGTAGGGGTAAAAAGAAGAAATGGGATTGGGCCTCAGGTTTTCTGTTTAGTTTTGCCATATAGCACTCTCTACTTTTACCATTTCCTTCCTGTCCTTACCTTTTAATTAAAGGCTTCCACTTCTCCAACCAAGTTTAAGTCATGTGGCCACTAATTGAATGCCATCTTATTTTGTCCAGCTAGAAAGTACTTCCTGGGAATGGATACCTCCTAACGGCCTTTTGAGTAAAGAATTACTTACCAAATTATAGTCTTTGTGAGGAATGCTCCTTTTAATTTCACAAAGTAGAAGGATAAGAGAATTACTGCTTCTCATTATGAATAAATATTTGCATTTGCTTTTTTTTCATAGTTAAATATCTCTCAGATTGTTCACATTAAGAAATCTTTGTAAAGGAACTTCAGCAGAAATGCAATAATCAAAAACAGCCTGCCTTCAAGCAGCCTAAAAGAATTTTGCAATAACTTAATACGCTCGGATCATTTAAGTATCGTATCACATGCACCCAGGAGTGATGCATATGGCTTCAATAAAGATAACCCTTTGGGCAATTTGAATGAATTAGGTATTTGCATGCCTGCTCCTGCTCTAGCCACCAGCTAGAGTTCCTTATTGCATGCAGTGCCAAAGAAGCTACTGTACCATAGTTACCTTTGCTATGGGCCTGGCCCTGTAATCAAAGAGAAGGAGGACAGCACACAGGCTTGATTCTGCCACTTTTCCGTTCATTCCCCGAGCCTTCCACACTCACGCTTCCTGCCACTGCGTCCTTGCCTTTCTGGGAGTGGAGTGTCAATTAAAATTCCTGGTCTTGGCCTGTCATGGCATTGTAAATCTTCTGTGCTTCACCTCTTTTCTCTACCAACACACCCCTCTTCCTGCTGTGATGGAAAAATGAGATGGGCAGAGTGGTATTTTTGTTGAAGGGCTCCATGCTGACCCCTCTTGAACCTGGCTTCAGTTGTTTCTCAGATTCATACACTTAAGCATCTGTTTAATTCCAACCTAACCGTTCTCTTTTGTGCTTTGATCGCAAGGCAAGGCTCTAAAAATAAGGCAGGAAAAGAAAGAGCTCCACTAAAAAACAAGTCTCTTCAAAGAGGCTCAGCCGAAAGCCACAGTTTTGGAGGGAGATAGCGTTCCTGACAGACGTCCACTGTGGTGAGGTCGGGGATAAAACTTGATGATCTGCGAGAAGAGGCCCCTCTCTCTGTGATGTGTCTTCCCACGCACCACATGCGCAAATCTACAGAGAGGATCTTCCAGCATCATGGAGTCCTTGCCACCAAACACTGCCCATGAGAATTCTGCACATTCTCTGTGGAGGGCTAATGAGTCTCATTCAGGCAGCACCAAGTCCATCAAACCAAGAACTGGTCTAAAACCCAAAGGCTTCAACGTCCTTATTCTCACAAGTATGCAAAAACACACACACACACACACTGTGCACTATAAGCCAAAAGTTCCTGTTTGGTACCAAAAAAGGTTCTAAGACCCATGTATCAAACACAAGGCCTACAGGCCAGGTCAGGCCCGCTATACAATCCTATCTGGCCTGCAAAACTATTTTAATTTTCTATTAATATTAGGTCGTTTCACAGTGAGCTGTACTACAGTCTCCTGCATGCACTGCAACGTAATGTGTGCTCTGACTCTCCCAGCCCAACAACAGTCTATGGGGCAGCGGTTACACCTCAATTCTACACAATTCTATACAATTTTACACCAGGCATATCACCAAACACACTAGCTGCATTTCAGCTGCAGTTCATTCAATTTAAACACGTCAGCTCAGCAGCTTGGAAACTGAGCCCAAGTATTAATGAACTTGCAGCAAAGAAAGGATGCCAGGTGTCTAGTTCAAGCAAATAGGTAGGTTTAAAAGACTGAGCTCCTGTGGGACACTTACATTTTGAATATACACATAATATTTCTAAGTTTACTACAAGTGCTTGTATTTTACTGCTTTAGTTTTTGTGTATTTTGAATAAACAATGGCCAGTTCAGGTTACAGCACAACATTAATTAAAGATGAAATAAAAACTTTTTTTCTCTGGCCCACGGATTTGTCGAGATCTTTTAATATGGCCCTTTAAGTGGTTCAGTTTGACACCTTTGTTCTATGACTGAATGCAATAGCACTTTAAAAGGTCCTTTAACCCTGAGAACCTTTGGCTAATTTTGCATCTTTTATTTGTATTATGGGTAATTATAATTACATGGTATTTATATGAAACAACTACATATGTCATATGTTGTTATTTTCAATGCACTCTTTAAAAAGATGGTTCTTCAAGGGTTCTTTAGTAAAGACAATGGGCCTCATTCACCAACCGTTCATTAGACGAAATTCCTTCTTACAACTCACAAGATTCTGACATTCACCAACGTTTTCTTATTTGGGGTTTGTTCTCAGGGATCACTCTGAAGAACAATTTCACCATGTATAGAACACTTTAAGCATGAAATAGTTCTTTGAGTGTTCATGGTTCTATATAGAATCACTGTCTTTGCTAAAGAACCCTTGAAGAACCATCTTTTTAAAGATTGTATGCTATTTAGATGTGTTATCATATGAGATATCAGTGCTAAGCGAATGCTGATTTATTTCTGAATTTGGTCATTTTTTGATAAAAGAAATTTACTTAGCACATCCTACATTTTTGGAATGTTCTGAGTTTTTGGAATCACTTCTGGAACCTATACACATTAAAAGGCCACTTCAGAAATCCTGTTAGAAAATTATAGACAAGAGTGTCTGTGGGCTAAAAACACAAGAATTTTTTAATGATTTTCTATCCTCTTGGATCCAAGTATGACAGCAAGCAAATTAGGCCTTGGAATGTTTTTCTCAGAGCCACGATAAGAACTTTTAATAAAATTGATACAATTGTTCAGACAGATTTGTATATTTACTATCAGCTGTTTTTAAGACTTTAATGGAGGTCAGTGAAAATTAAAAGAGAAAGTTAAATTTCGCTGTTGTCGGAAGAAAACCTTGTATCTCCAAAATGGTAACTTTACAGAAAAAGGAAAAAAACATACTTTATTTTTAATGTAAGTCAATGGAACCAGACGTTTTTCCAAGTAATTTTGGGCCATTTCTTTTGGTACATTCATCATGAAATTTTACACACAATGTAACAGGCAACAGGTAATTTCAAATCATGTCAAAAACTGAAAAATGGACAAAAATGGACATACGAGGTTTTCTTCCGACAACAGCGATATGATTTATTATTCATTTATTTAGTATTATTTATTTTATCTATCTTTCTGAAAGTAATTGGATTGAAATAGACCCAGTCTTGCTTATTGAAACATGATCCACTGTTACCTTAAGAACCATGTACAGCATGTTCTTCATTAGGAAGAAGAACAATGTAACCATGCAAAGAACCATTTAAACATTCAAAACAGTCCTTTGAGGTATCATGGTTTACTTTACTTAACAACCCTTGAGGAACCTTCTTCAGTGTAGACAAATCAGAGCGGTTCCGTTCATTTCTCTTTATGGTCCAGGATGTGATGAACAACCCCCACATAAATACACACTGGGCTAGATATCTAACTGCACAAACACACGCATATCCTCTCTTTTCGGGAAGTAACGAGAGGAAAAATATCGGTGTCTACAAAAGCATTGTCCTCAAATAGACACGAAATGGGGTGCTAATTGAGGTTGGTATATTAAAGCCTTTATTTTCTTCTGTTTCCTAATGTGGAAAAACAGCTCTTGAAGCTTGATTTGATTTTATTGCTCCTCACTGTATAACCCAAGAGATCATCTGTTCTGTGTGAAATCAGCTGTGAAGCATTTTAGGTCAACATTTAAACCAGAGCTGTTCCCACATTTAAAAACAAAAGACAAACAAAATAGCAGCGTGTCACTCACTCCAGAGAAGTATACAACTGTTGGAGCAGTTGCTGGTAGCACAGCTGGCCTGTGCCATGCTCTCTTTCAGCAGCATGATTGCTCTGGCTGGTCAACGCAGCTGCATGCTGAATTCCTCACTGAACTATAGCCTTCATTAAGAAATGGCATATGGATATTTATCAACAGCTGCTACATACAGATAATGCTTATGCTACCAGAGTAATGAGTAAAACTGGTGCCATTTATGTACAGGATTTTTATCACAATTTTTATTTTTTTTTATGTCTGCTGCCCTTTACATTGAACGTAAATTTCATGATGAAGGGACCAAAAAATGAACAAAACTACTTGGTAAAAGGCTATGACCCTGCTGAACTCCACACCATAACTTTAATGGCATCTTTGCACTCACTGCACTGTACTGTATGTTATATCCTAGTGTTATTACACTATTCATATTTGCACAGTCTATTACTGCACTATTGATATTTGCACCAACAATTACTGTACAACTTTACTCTGCATACTTATCTATTATACTATATACTTAGTCCATTATTTTATTGTTATTCTGTTATTATACACTTTTTTTCTCTCTCCTATAAAAGTTTTTTTATTTTTGCATATGTATTATGGACACAACTGCTTTTGCTTTATATTAAGGCCTGGCAAAGAGTTGATGTGTTACATTCCCAGTGCACATGCCTCCCATTTAAAGTACAGTTTAGGTTATTGTCATATATGATGATTAAACTAGATCAAATCATAAACTGAGGAACTGTGTATTATTACTGAGATCCACTGCTGAAAAGCCTAATTTTCACCACTTTCTCTGGTTGAGATATGAACCACAGAACATTGCGTTTGTTTAGTAGTACTGCCATCAAGTGGCTGTCAGTAGCACTGCAGTAAGAAACAGCTATCACAACACTGTTAAAGAGGTACAGTTTTATGCAAAAGTTTTGGCGCCCCTTTAGTAGATTGTAAAAAAAGTGAAAAAGTACACATCCTCTACACTTCAAAAAGACAACAGAATTTAGGTCTCAGTCTTAAACAGTCTTCAGAGAATGAACATCTGCACATTTTAATGCACAATAACTGTCTATTTGCTGAATATAACATGCTGGAAAAAAACGTGTGCATTGTGGCCTGTTCAAAAGTTATGGCACATTTTATATTTTGTTTCATTTTCCTCGTTAAAGAAACTGAACCTAAAATTTGCAGAAAAATGTCGTATGTAAGTGTGTTTCCAGTAGAGGATGTGTTTATTTTCAGAGTTCAACTCTGAGTTTAGCTCATGAAAGCCTTGCTAATTAGCTGAAGAGATTAATTAGGTGTGATTAATGAGATAGAGTGCTAAACTATGCAGTGCTGTGGACCGCCACGACTGGAGTCTTGACTTTGACTTGAGTCCAGTGACTCGGACTCTGACTCAGACTTGAGCATCATAACTCGGAAAGACTCGAGACTCAAACTGAAAGAAACGTGGAGAGAGTCTGACTCCAGACGGGACTCTTCACAGCCGCCTACTTTACATATGAATGAATTCGCTTCCTGCCGTAAAACGAATAAACAGCCGCGTCGTCAGATCTCTGTTACTGAGCTTATGCTCGGCTTGTTTTATTTCGTGTACATCAGTGCGCCCTCGCTCAGCACTTAAACTCCAGTCTTACTGCAGAAACTCGCCGGACGAACTGACCATTTTTCTCATGGTAGCAAAACAGAAGAAACACGGCTCTCTCTGTTCGACCAGTTTCAACAGCTTCTGCAGGTAAACACGCGCAACATAGACCACGAGCCAGAAGTTGACGTTTTTCGTCAGCTTCATATCGGAATTAGGTGTCCCACCTTAAATGGTTTTTATTTAAGGTGGAACAGAAAATTCAAATAAGAAGCTGGTGAAGAAAAGTCAACTTCAGCCTCCTACATTCACCACCATTTTGCTGTCTTTTCTGTAAACGTCGTTCAGCTCGGTCATTTTGGTTTGTGTTGTCGTCTAAATTAAAATCTTTAATTGGCTTAGTTTTTATTTTAATCCTCTATCTTGTATCTCTTTAATCATTTATTCATCAATTATCTTCAAACAAAGTTATTCTTAGCAATAGTACTTTTAAAAGTTGTATTTTAGCTGGTAGGGTAAAATAATAATAATAATAATAATAATAATAATAATAATAAATGTATATACAGTCATACGTGCTGTCATTAAAAGGCTACAGTGCAGTCACCACTATTCAGTGTTAAGGCCTCAAATTATCTGAAGAATGCAGGCTGTTCAGGACTACTGACTTAGGACTCGACTTCAGACTCACTGTACTGATTTGAGGAAATCGAGACTCAACTTTCTTGACTTGGAACTTCTCCTCCTGACTGGAGACTTACTTGTTACTTGCAACTTATTGACTTGTTCCCACCTCTGGTTTCTTGATATATTTCATCTGCAACAAGAAAATGTCGAACACTGTTAAAGTCGCGCAGCTGAATTCTTGTTTTCTTGTTTCTCGTTCTCCAGCTTCTTGTTCTAATTGTCCCGTTCCACCTTAAATTGTAAAGCAGTTACGTTCTGGCGCATCAGGCGCCATTTAAGATGGAAAGGGAAAATTCGAACAAGAAGCTGGCAAATGAGAAGCTGAATTTGAAACGTTTGAAATTCGAAATTTTAAAACGTTGACAAACGTTTTACAAGAAACTATTACACTTTCGTTTCCTGTTGGAGATGTGAGAAAGGCAGCTATAGCTGCGCTAAAGCAGAGCAAAGTAAGTCTGGATTCTTGTTTATATTATATTTTTTAGTCTATACTAGGACATTAGCACATACTGAGACATATTTACAGCCAAGGTGGTAAAATGGATGTAAGTGTTGTGGCTCCCAAGGTGGTTTGATGGGTCAAAATGGCTCTTAACATTTGGGTTGCCAACCCCTGATCTAGGCCAACAATTGAACAGTTTGACATCAATAAACATCTTCAAACTAATGATGTCATTTTGATTCAGACTAAAATAAAGAGGTTTACTTGCTGCTCTGTAGGATAGAAAATGTTTCATAAAAGCAGCATTCCTGCATTTAATACTTTGTATCATCTTACAAAGATATCCATATTATTTTTCTGACAGAACGTTTATGAGAGGATTTGGACAATTCCTCACTGCAGAATCCTTCCACCTCCAATTTTGCCATCTCTGTGCCACCCCAGACATATACCAGTGATGTTGGATCTGTGACCTTGTATTATTGTGTCTATTTAAATGTTTGTACTGATTGTACTTATTCACATTTCAGGGATATCACTTTGATACCTAAATAAAAATGACATTTCGTAAAAGCAAAAAATAATTTCATTTGAAATAAAATACATATGTTTCAATATTATCCTGTTGGAGAACAGTAAACAGCCTTTTTCTGGATTTTATTAAGAGTGCCATAGATTTTTAGACTTACTGTTTCTTATCTGACATTTTTCTCCAAAATATGACTGCACTATTCCACTACTTTGCTAAACAATAAAGTAGCAGAACCAATATGACATTTATGGGTAATCTACAACATTAACATTTCACAAACTGAGACTGACATACAGATCTACACTTAACTGGAAAATGATGCTCTTTTAAATTACATGTATCAACATATACTTTCAAAACTCCATTAAAATTGTTTTAAAATGATTTACTGTTCATAAAAAAAACTTAAGCACACACTTAAAGGTAGATAATGAGTGACCATTTAATGATCTGTAGAAGTGTTACCCAACAATTTCCTTTTTTTTTACATTTTGAAATGTCCTCATAGAGGAACAGCAAAATACACACAGAACAACAAAATAAAATAAATCAGAAAGGAAATCCCAAGATCTGCTTGTTTTCCATTTTGGTATGTTGATTTTTAATTTGTATGTCAAAATTATAAGTGCCTTCAATGTCTTCATGAGCCATCAGTCTGCAGTCAGTACAATCAAACTGCAAGAGTGAGACACATGCTTTAATTTCTGCATCGCTTTACTTCTGGCTCTGTTTCTTCAGACTGCTTCGTTTTGTCTTACAAAACAAAATAAAGATATTGAAAGAAGCGGAAACAAAATTAGGACATACATGGACTAAAATGAGTATTTACATCTTGGCTCAAGATGACAGACACCAGAAGAAAGGGGGAAGTGAAGTTACAGATTTGTACACATTTCTTTACACATTTCATTTTTTAAACAAATAATTTTTGACCATCTGCATGGCACATCTCAGTACTGAGAGGCGTATCTGTTGAGAGGCCAAAAATGATACATAAAGGTTAAAACACAAAGCAAAAATGTTAAGAACACACTTTCAGGATTCATACAAGACAGAACCCCCAATTATGACATGATCTTTGTCAGAGCAATTATCTGACAAAATAAAAATAAAAAAGAAACATAACAGAAACAGAGGTAGGGGACCATAAATATATAAAACAAGGCAAAGTGAAAGCAGAGCTGTAAAAGATCCAGTGACAAATACAAAGTCAAGTATTAAAATAAAATTTGATTGAACTGATTCACTTTTTCTTTCTTTTCAAAAGAATTTGGCACTGAACTGATTCAGACAAATAAAGCAATACAGGTGATACTGGTTACACTGACTTTTATGGTCGATGGCAACATCTTGTTTCGTTGTTATGGGTAATCCACAGGGTCTCCTGACAGCTTTGAACGTATTTAAATATTTATAATATTTACAGAGTCCCACTTAACCCAAGTAACCTCAAGTCTTGAATAGAAAGAGAAAACATTTACATACAATCCCCTATTGAGGCATCAAGTGTAAACTCTATGACTCACAATAACTCTGCGCAGTCCCTTTAGGAAAGAACAGAGTGCACATTGAGAGCTGTTTCAAAAAATGACATGGAAGTAAATAGCTGACTGGTGACAGAACAGTAGTTGCAGTATAAACAAAGTTTTATCATACACTGTTTTCAAACAGTTCACAAAGAAATTTCACAAAATGCTTTCTCACCAGCTTCAATTTTTTTTTTCTTTTCTTTTCCACACATGGCTGGTGACAGAGGCATGTCAAAGTAATATGCATCACTTCAATATTCGGATCTGTACAAAGTCCACAGATTTCCATGTTTTGATTTCCCTAACATAGTGCAATGACTTGATCTGATCCATTTTTAAGAAAATTAAAAAATAATAAATCACAATCATCATTTCAATGAAATAAAAAACAATTGTTTCTCAGTCCCATGCCTTTTTAACCGCAAAAGATTTGATCTTTAATGTGTTAAAAAACCATAGATACAAACCTTCAAAACTTTAGCAATGAAAACAGTAAAATGAATGATCAGAAAATTGATCATTGCAAATCTAGATCCATTTACTAGTGTGCGCTCTCAAATGAGAGTTAAATGGCTAAATGGAATAAGAGATCAAAGAATGAATTAAGGATCCGGTGAAAGAACAAAGGAAAAATGAATGCATGTCCAAAGAGGAGTAAACCCATTCAACATTGAGGCATTTTCCAGAATGTTGTTCAGCTGGTGTTGGCATACTGCTCATTTAGGAAAACGGGCTCTCCCTGGAAAGTCTCAGACAGATGCAATAACAATCATGAGATGTGGAGAGATGCTGGAGATGCTGTTCAGAAGGTCCGGAGCAAGGTGAGACAAGTGGCTCTCAGAAAACTCACATGGAGGGAAAATTTGGACAACATAGGCCGGCTACAAAAGAGAATTGAAAATTATTATTACATTCTTTTCCCTTCTCAGGGTTCTATATTATATGGAAAACATCAGGTTAATTAGGAATTGACAGAGTACAGAATTAGGACAGGGCCAATATTCTTTGTTGAACATTATGATATATTTTAATATTGTGAAGGTTTAACCAATAACGCTCTGTATAAATGGGGAGGAAAAAACTCCCTGCTCAGCAAATGAATAGGTTGTTTTCACAGCACGTGTGATCACTGTTATCCTAGAACCTTTTTAAATAGGTACTAATTTATATGCATGCACACTGCTCTTCAGCTGTGTTCAAGTCCACTCACCTGATTGGAGCCTGGGTTGGGAACATTAATTATTCCAGCAGCTTGTTTTGCCTGCAGGTATGTAATAAAGCCTGTTTTGAGGGCATGAGTCTGGTTGAAAACATCTTCTTGGTCTAGGCCACAAGGTAATGCCAAAAGGAGGCAGTAATCACTCTCAACCTAAAAAAGAGCCAAAATAAAGGAAATTTATCTTCCTCATACTTTCCTGAATCGCAAATATGCTCATACTCCAGATGTAACTACAGTTATTAAGTTGGTTATGCAAGTAAATCGTACAGTCATCCTCCTAGCAACTCCATCAAGCTGAGAAGCTTCTAGACGCATTCTCTGTGCAATACGAAGAGGAGGACCTCCCTCTGGTGGTGGCAGTGAGCGATGAGCCAGTACATTATTACCAGAAACAAAGTGCAACTGGACAGCTGCACTGTCGTTCTTCAGTGCCAAGTGGCCTTGCCATACAATAGGATACTTCTGTACAAAGAAGAAAAAACACAAAGGAAACCTGTTATGGACTAAACAGCAATACGCTAATCTTTGTTATAATGACTAAACTGACTCCAATCAGAATTGATCCAGCACTGCTTATACAATATAACTCACTTTTAAGAGATGCACCATGTCAACTGATGGATGTCCTGCATTGTCAAGTTTTATATCTGCTCGCATCTGCGACGATGATGAAGAGGGTAGTGGAAGCTGCCCTGATGCTATGCTCTGAAGTCCCTTCTGCAGAGAGGGTGATAAATCTGATTTGGGTGTAATGGCTGTTGGAGAGGTGTAAGAGGGAGAGGCAGTCTCACTCTGGATTCGAGCTACATGAGATAAATCCATGGAGCCTGGATGCCTAACATGTGAGATGTCAAGTTTTGGTTCAGCAAGTGGCCCACCAGATGTGATATGGGCAACCTTAGGCCTGTGATCACCCTCCTGAGACCCCTGATAAAGAGAAAATTTTGAAAGTATAGTGGATTAATCTGCATATTTATATTCAAAGTGAGTACTTTGTATAGGTCTCACTGACCAAAACAGTTAAAACAATAATTTACATTTATTATTGTTATGACATTTAATATTAGTTTATTGTCTCACCTGAGATGGAGTGATGCTACGGTTGGCCACATTGATCCCAATTACTGAGTGACTAGGTAATTGGGAGTGGAAGCCTCGCATTTCTCTGTAGTACTCAGGTATGGAGCTTGCATTGCCAGGATGTAGCAGTGGCACTCCTTGAGGAGCGATCACAGAGCCAGAAGAATGACCAACTATTCTACTCTCTGAATGAGGAGAACGTGGCATTTTTACATCCAGTGCTTTTGACGCATCTCTCAAAGCCTGTGGAGAGTTCTTAACAACAGGGGGAGTTTTGGAGGAAGCTGTAGAGATGTGTGAAGAAGACGACATTGACGGGGGCTCTGGTGTTTGAGTCTGGTGGGCTTCAATAACTCCTGGATGGTCTGTTAACTGCTGGTGCATAAGTATACGCACGTCTCTGTTGTACTGATCTAGACGCAATGCACTATGGTGTATCCCTTTGTATTCAGGCTGGATTACCATGACATCTGATTGTAACTGAGGCACAGATGGCCTACGAGTTCCCTGATGGAAGTGTCGCACATCATCATCACTTGCTCCACTCACTTGGCCAGCACCAGGGGGACCTGCGTGTGATTTAAGCAGCATATCTCTGATTACTGCTGGCTGGGGTGTGGTGGATCGTTGTTGAGGACCGGATCGTGGGGAGGAGAGAGAATCTGTACGCATTCCATAGTTAATTCCAGACAATGATGGAGTATTCATTCTGACATTTCCTTGAGACAAATGACTAATGGGCACTGACTGTGAGACATTATGAGGGGGCATGATGACTGACTGCTCGGGGTGATGTACGTTTGTCACATACTGAGGCAATGGCCCACTTGGACCCAGGACTACTGAGGTACTAGTGGGGCAAACCTTGGAGAACGGGGAGGCTGAATTGCCTGATGTCCTTGGAGAGTGTGGCTCTTGTTTTGAATGACAGATCAACCTGTCATTAGGAGTACCTGGATTTGAAATGTGATTCCCTGCTAAAGCGGAAGGGTGTGGACTTAAAACAGAACTTTGATTGAATGCCTGGGGTTGTTTTACATCAGCTTTCAATGAAACAGATTCTGCAACTGATGCTTTTTTGGTGTGCGGTTGGTGCAACATAGATTGGTTATACCTCAGAATCTGAGTATTTGTACTTGACTGTTGGAAAGCTTTAACAGGAGCACTATGGGGACCACTGTGATATGGTAATTCAGATTTGTCAGAACCAGGAATGTCCTGTTTTATGGAAGAAATGACAGGCTGGGCATTGAACCCCTGACTGTTTAATACAGAACCTGCATGTCCTTGACCTGTGGGTGTCTGGGATCCTTTAGGAGTAGAGGGTTGAGTTGGAAGTGACTCTTGCTTCTGAGATTTTGAAACAGATTGTTGAAATTCAATGTCAACTGCACTGGGTGGTGGGATCTGGCTAATTTTGGCAACAATACGTTGAGGTCCTCCTGTCTTTTGACCTGAATAACTCAGTACCATCACCCCCTCTGAAGTGTTTACTCTCAAACCAGGCCCAGAGCCTGTGTTACTAGATGCGTTATCAGAAGCAGGTCGCCCTTCATCAGATGCTGAGAGTCCATGGTATCTACTGTTTTCATTCACGCCTAAACGATATTTCTGCTTAGGCTGAGACAGTCCGGAGCTGCGGTTGCTCAAAGAGATGCGAGGAGTGTCATCAAAATCGAAGGGCATAGGAATCCGACTGATAACTGAGGTAGCAGTAGAAGAGATGACTGAATTCCCCATTTTCTCCTTGAATATATGCAGGGTCTCAGTGGGTTGGGGAGGTGGCTGTGGAGGTACCATTTGTGGTGTAACTGGTGTTATAGGGCTGGGTCTATCCTCAGGAAGTGCGGACTTCACGACAGATGAATTTTCATTCTGAGACATCCGAGGGTCTGCTAATGTGGTTGTAAGCAGTGTGCTTGGAACAGCACTGCTGTTTGAAGCAGATACATATTTTGGCTCCATCAGGATCTTTCGCAGAGTGCTAGAGCTAGGATCAATATCAGAAGCTTTTGTGTCAGGGGGAATTGGAGGATTTGCTGAAGGGCCTCCTACTCCTACAGTTGGTGCTGATGCAGACATTGTAACTTGGGGTGCAGGAAGTACACCTTTCTCCTCTGTCCTGTTCCTCCAATCAGGTGTTGTGAGAGGTACCTTAGCTAAACGAGCTGGTGCTACACTTAGTCGAGTTGGAGGTGGGCTAAGTGCAGGAGCTACTGGCTCTAAGGATGGTTCTGGTGATCTAAAATACGAAGGACTGTTACTTCCAGAATGGAAGGCTGATTCTTGAGGTTCAGGCTGGTCTATAGCAGGCTGTTCTGCCTCCTTTGGAGTGTCCAAAGTCACTGTTGATGCCACGTCATGTTTACATGCAGCAGCAACAGTGACAACAGTAGCTATTGCTGATGATGTGGCTGCTTTTGGGTTGACAGTTTGTATGTCTTCAGGAATGGACTCTGGTAGTTTAACTGCTGCAGGTTCAGCTTCATATGCTGTACCTGCTGAGATATCCGCTCTTTTGTTAGCAGAAACCTTTCGACCCTTGGATTTCTTTGGCGTTTTAGGCCGTGCTCTTCCTCCCTTCTTGGGCATCTCTGATGGTGGACATTCAATAACATTTCTTGGTTCAGATGATTTAGCATCTGGAGTCAAACTACTACATGGCTCAGAATCTATAATGTTATTTATTGCCAAGTCCGTCTCTGGTTCCATAACCTCATTTGCTGTGGACAAAACTAATGGCTCGGATGTGGGAAGGAGTGCTGTGTATGTAGAAGGAGCATGGAATCCATCTGCATCACCAGAAATATCTTCTGCAGTAATTGAATCTATTGCAGCAGCAAGCTCAGTTTCACTTGCAGGATTGGCTGGCTTTTCCACTTCTGTTTCATCTTCAGGCTCTGCTGCAACAGGTGGTAACACGGTAGAGGGTTGAGAAGCAGGTTCCTTGTACGGTGTTGGTGGTTGCTCAACTGCTAGCTTAGAAATATTTTCCACTGCCCTTTCCAGCTCCATTTGCCGGGCAAGTAAGACAGCCTCTGGCTCAGCAGGAGGCTCTGAATCAGATAGAGGGTCTTCCTTTTCGTCTGGGCTGAGATCATCTACTTCTTTGAAGTAGCTTGGTGTTTTAGACTCTTCTTTAACAGATATTTCTGTTTTAGTCTTCTTCAAAGACTGTTCACTGTCCTCATCTCCAGAGTGCAAGGCATCTTTAACTGCATCCCCACTCAGATTAATGACAAGGTTTTTCAGGTTCACAGCCTTATCATCTGGAGCTGCTTTGGTGCTGCGGGTCAATCTCGGCACCTTCCCTTTCACACTCCTATCGGTCGTCTGTGTTTTTTCCACAGTATCTGTCTCTGCCTTTTCATCCAGTTTTTCCACACCACCTTTCTTCTCAGCATATTTACTTTCTTTTTCTCTTTTGGATGTTGTTTGTTGCTTTATGCCTGACAGTGTATTTGCAACTTCTGAGGGAGTCTCGTCTTTTATTTTGTCCTGAGACTCCAGGGTTTCAGAGACATCAGGCGGACTGGACACTGTGCTCTGTGACTGCTTGTCTGCTTTAGCTGCTTTTCTACTCTGTGTAGCTCTAACTCCTGATTGTGTCTTTTGAGAGCGAGGAGAGCGCCATCCCTCTGCAACTTTAGTGACTTCACCACCGCTTCCAGACTCTTTGCTATCGGTGTCTTCACCCTCAGAATTTTTTGTTTGCTCCACCTTCATTGGAGACACATCATCCCCTCTTTTACGTGTTTTAGGTGGGCGACCTCTCCTTGTGACAGCTGGTGTAGGCAATACATCTTGCTGCACAGACTCTTTGTCAACAGCTCGTTTCCGCATAGAGCGAGAGGATTCGGGGACATCCTTGCCTGGTTGTTGATGTGCTTCATCCTCAGGTGGTGTAGCATACACAGAACGAACATTCCGCCTTTGCCGTGTTCTGCCATGTGGCAGACTTGAATCACTGGCCTGCTCCAAATCTGTTGCATGAATAGGAGACTTGGATGTGTTTTTGGAATCAGCTTGGACTTTTGTGGCCTCTCCTCTTGGTGATGATGCCCTTTTTAGCTTTTCTCTGTCAATACGTTCACTCTTACGGATAGCTGGTTTCTCACTGTTAGCTTGCTGAGCTGGCACTGTAGGTATTAACGCTGATGGGTTTGCTTTTGCCTTTTTATTCTTTGGCTGTTTGCGTGTTGGTTGTGCTCGTTCAGCCTCAGGTTCAGAGACTGCCAGCTGCACCTCCAAAGATGACTCAGTGGTTTCGTTAGAATTACACTCAAGCTGCTCAGTTTTATCTTCTGAAAGCTCTACCTTAGGAGTCTCTTGAGCATCTTCAAACTTAGGTGAAAGTGACTCTGCAGATTCTGGCTCTGCATTACTTAAGGACGCACCAGGAGTGGGAGGCTTCACATCGAGGTTCTGCTCCTCAGCTAAGGTGTTTGCAGCTGGTGCTCTGGGTTCACAAAATTCCTCATTAGGCTCAGCTTCAGTGCTGTCTTTATTTGGCATAGGCGGTGTGGTTACTGGAATAACTGCTTTAATGCTGCTCAATTGACTTGGCAGTTGAGGGGAAATTGTCTGAGTATCTTCTAATTTCTCATGCAGAGTTGGTGCCATAGGTAACTCTGCTGATGTAGTTGGCCAAGTTGGCTTATCCTGCTGAAAAGATGTCTCTGTGGGGGTGGGGACAGAGAGAGGTGCCAGTGAAGTAGGGCTCATTGATTTGAATCCATGCACAGCATCAGGCATGTCCGGGGACTGCACTTGCTCTTGATCTGGTACAATACCTTTCTCAACTGTCTCAGTCACACTGGCTTTTTCAAAAGTGTGTAGCTCTTGGTCTTTGTCTTTTTTTTGCTGTAGCTCCAAGAAACGGTTACGGAAAAGCACTACAGGCTCCTGTGAAATATCTGCTCCTGCTGCAGCCTTTTCCACAGTGACACTAGTTTTACCATTATCTCTATCTATTCTAACCTCAGGATCATTGTCTTTGCGTTCAAGATGTCGAAGACGTCTGGAGTCTTGCTCAAAGATAGAGCTGTGAAGAAAACGAGAGGCAAATAGCTCCTGGCGCTCTTGTTCCTCTGGTTTGGGGTCTTCCTTTTTGTCATCATGCTTTCCTTCAGAGTCAGAACGAATTTTCTTTTTCTTCATATACCAGGAAGGAATAGGCCTTGGTGTGGGCTCAACTTTCTCCTTGTCAGTGACAGTCCGAAAGCTTGTGAACCTTGAGTCATAGCCAAGGAAAGACCAATTGTCTTCCCTTGATGAAGAGAGAGATTTAGCACGCTCAAGCAAAGCTTTTGTGTCGGGTGTTATCGTCTTATCCAGGGCAAATTCATAAAACTTGTTTTTCTCTAGGGATCCTGAGAGCTTCAGGTCTAGAAGTCTTCCCTCACGTTCTCTTTTGAAGGCAGTGTCCAGCTTTGGTGAGAGATGTCTAATATCACCTCCATCATCATCCGAGTCTGACTGAACCTCTCCAGGCTCCAGTTCACGTACAAGGCGTTTTCTAATGCTCTCACGTTTCACAATGCTGCTTGGAAAGTTCATTTCTACTTTCAATGTATCCTGCCTCATTTTTCTCTCCCAGCACAACTCTTCTTCACCAAGCAGTGATTTCTTAAGCTTGAATAATTCTGCATCTGTGACAGGATTGTCATCATTGCATTTTAGTCCATCTAAATGAGAGGTAATTTTGTTTTCTGTTTTTGGTGAATCTTTTATCTCTCTGTCAGACATTAAATGTAATATGTCAGCAGGTGACTCTTCGTCAACTATGGCAGAGGTAAACCTCCTTTCAGTCTCATTGTTTAATTGCCTGGAACTCCGATATTTGCGCTCCCTATTAGTGCTTAAATCATAATCAAATGGTTCTGACTTCTTCCTCTTTAGGGGAGGGGAGTCTTCAGTGACATCCTGAGGGGGTTTACCTATCTCATGTACAAGACTTCGGCGATCAAAGTCCTCAGCATCAGTGCTAGGTGTACTTTCAGTTTTATCTGTTTTGTCACATTCTTGAAGCTGCTGTTGGAGACGACGACTTTTCTCCATTTGCTTTCTGCAGCTTTGGGAGTGGTCAATATCAAAGAGTAATCGTCCTTCACTATCCACTGTATCTTTATCATTTAATGCAGAGCGCCCTTCATGTTTGCTCTGTCTTAAGTGTTGCTCTCTTGAGTGTTCCATTTCAAAGTTTCCATCATCAGACACTGTAGGATTGAGGCAAGGCTGGCTCTTTGCTCCAAAATCCTGTATCTTCTGGTCATGACTGTTTAAAGAAAGTGTTGCCTCCCCTGTTGGTTCAGCAAGTCTAGATTGAAGGTCTGGACTAAGACCAAGATCTCTGCTCACATCTGATCCATCTCCTGTGGTATTTACAGTAACCAGTTTCTCTGTCTTAGCATTTTTGTTCTCTCGTTTAAGGACCTCCATTTGAGAGAATTTTCTGTCCCCATCTATCCCTTTTGACAAATGACAATCACTCAGCCTTTTCAATCCAAACCCCCCTTCGTCTTCTTCCTGTGTTAACTGTCTTAAGCGATTAGCTTTTGCAGTTGCTTCCTCAAAGCGCCTCTTTCGAGCAGCTAAACGATCACTATCCATAGAAGAATTATCAAATGCAAGCTCAGCTTTAATGTATTGTCTGCCTTTGTTTTTTCCTTCTTTGTCTACAACCTCCACCTGGCTAGCCAAACATTTATCTTTGGGAACTTTTCCATGTTTAAGGACCTCTCTATTTTGAGTTTCTATTCGAAGGGACGTATTCTTGTGGTCAGCTGAGTGAAGTGGGGGTGGAGACTTGACAGGATCACTGCCAGCCTTTACCCTTTGTTTCTCAATAACTGTATGGTCCATTAACTTCCCTTCTTTTTCTTTGACTCGTGTTAGCTGGACAACACAAGGTGGAAGATCCAGTCTTCCTTTTCCAGAATCTTTTTCTCTGAGCAGGAATTTGCTGGAATTACGCTGAGCTGTATCAGGGCTCGCTTCCCTGTCAGGTTCAGGTTCAGTCTCAGATGATGGAACACTAGGAGATGCAAGTTTTAATTTCCTTAACTTCTGCTTCTCAGCTCTGTCCTTGTCTCCTTTATCCTTCCGTCCAATACGCCTTTCTTTTTCTCCCCCATTTCCACGCTCTGTTTCAAAGAGTGGTCTTTCTTTCTCAAGTTTATCACTTTTATTATATCGGTCTAAACGAATTCTGTCTGGCTTTTCAAAGCGTGGTGGTGAAATTGAGCTGCAGCTGCCACTTCGCTCAGAGGAGCGACTGTAAATATGATGCTCAGAGTCACTAGGTAACCGTTCAGAGAGTGAGGGAGAACCAGCAGGGCTAGCAGGGCGACGTGGATGAGATGGACTCTGGCTGTGCTCAATTGTCCGTCGACCATGATCACGTTCACGATCTGTTTCAAAGCGTTCTCTATCTCTATCACGTTCTCGCTGCATGTAGCTGTATTTTCGAATGTCTTGCTCATAAGGATCTCTGTAATCCCTGTATTCACGGGGCTCATCATAATATCGTGGGTCATAGTAGTCTGTGGCATAAGGATCCCATTCTGTGTAAAACTCCCGACTTCTGGCAGGATATTTGCGACGTGGATCCTCTGTGTAGGTTCCAGGGGTTCGAACATTTTCATAATATGTCCGCTCTGTGGAGAATTCATGATATGATGGTCTGCGGTCATCTCTGTAGAAGGGAGAAAGAATGTATACTGTTAAAAGTAGGTTTTGATGATTTATCAAACATAAAAGAAGAAATGTAATGATTTTACAATGATTAATGCCAAAAAAACATCACGAACCGCCGCTCAGATAGGATGTCATAAAAATCTCTGATGTCTTGTCCAGATGCCTGCATTGAACGGTAGAAAGCCATCTGACTTTCATGGTTGGCAAAGTCAACCTGAAAAGTAATATTGTCAATTCATGAGCAAATAAGAACACAAAAAAGTGATACATAAAAATATATATATATATTTAATAGCCAAATTTTTTGTGCACCTTAATTTTGTTACCCCCAATCTTCCAGCCCTTGGTTTCCTTTACTGCAGCCTGTGCACACTCTATATTATTGTACAGGACAAGGGCCATTCCCTTTAATCTGTCAAAGACAACCTAGAAAAGAGAGGAATAGATAATGAGAGCAACATAGGTGAAACATTGATACAAGATTGAAATTATTCTGAAATTAAACCGAAATTATTCCTAGGAAGAATGTATACCTTAACAACATGACCATAACGGCAGAAGTGGCGTGTAAGATACTGTTCTGTAATGTTGGAAGCCAGGCCATCCAGCCATACACATGTGGTAGGCATACTTTTGCCAAATCCCAACTGTAACAAAAAAACAAAGAAAAAAATAAAATAAACATTAACATTTCTAATATATGCATATGCAGCTACCTAAAGAACATCAAGTTCATTTTTTTAAACTCAATAAAAAGGTACATATTTTTTATCCTTACCTTTAACCTATTGTTCCCAAGGTATTCACCATCCATTTTCTTTATTGCTTTGCAGACACTAGCAATATCGCAGTACTGCAAAAAGGCATACTGTGGAGCACCATTTACCTTCTTTATATCAATATCCTACAGAGGACAGATACGCCAGTAATGGTTAGTATTTAAATGAAACAATTGGCTGTTGTTCTCCATGTTAATTGCAAAATTTTGGCAAGAGAACTTCTCGAAATCATCCAAATTCAACTTACAACAATCTCCCCAAAACGCTGAAAAATGTTAAGCAGGTCATGGTAGGTTGTAGTCTTCTCCAAATTTCCAATGAACAGTGTCCGCGTAGCTTTGGGATGGAATTCATCTATCCGTTCGTCCAGCGGTCGGAACTCATTCTCACTCTCTGTTTCTACAAAGCAATGGAATAATTGACAATAATTGAGAAAACAGTCAAACTAGCAAAAAACGAGTAGAGGGCATATATGAATTAAACCAACAATGAAAACAATGAAAAAGTAAAACTTGTATAATAACTGCCTTCACCGTGGGAGTAAATGTCACGATCTACCACATATAATATTATTTAAGAATGTATGTGAAGTAAGATTTGAAGATGTGTGAAAATCTATAATCTGTAAACATGTGCAATATCACTCACAAATAAGCACCCATGCATTGCTAGCACAAACTGTTCAACATCAACTCCTTGTATTAATCAATAACTTACCAGGGCCGGTCCAAGCAGTAACATCAATCTGCATCCCAAAAAAGAGCTTCCCTTTTGATGCACTAAGGGCTTTCTCCTGATCCTCTTGTTGACGAAAGAAGACAAGTCCATAGCGTTCCTCAGAAGCACCATGAATCTGCACAGATGTCACTTTGCCATGTTTCTTAAACTCATGGAAAAGACCATCTTTCAGGCTTGTATCTGTAATTTAGACAATACACATTATTTGAACATCATATTTTAAGAAGAGTTTTATTCAAATCAAAACTGTTTACAACGATCAAGCAAGTGAAAAACTATACCAAGCAACTTGTAGCTAAACTAAAACTGTACAGTGAACATGCAATAAACATTACAAAGCATATGCTCAAGTCAGGACAAAGCTGCCACAAAAATGATCAACACTAACACAGCAAAAATGGTATTCGGAAAAGTGAAATCATCTTAAATCTACTTCTCATTTTGACTTATTTCTAGATGTTTTAACCTATTTTTTACCTGCAAAGACATTTTTTGCAGAGAATAATTTTCCAATAATTACACTTTACCTGTTGAGCGCACAGGGAGGTTTTGCACCTTGATTCCAAAGCTTTTGCGAGGCTCGTCTTTGTCTAGTGGAGGGAGGGGTTGAGAGGAAGGAGCAGGTACAGCAGCTGACTGAACAGATCGAGCTGGGGACTCATCACTAGAACTGCTACTGGAATCACTGGTAATAGAGCACAAAACGCAAAAACATCTGGAGATGAAGCAAGAGCAAAATACATATGTACATTCACAAACATTCAAAGCTGTATTTTCAATTTCTTTTTTCTTTTACTAATAAAGCAGAGGAGATCCACAGAGATACACATGAAATGTCTCTCCTCAAGCAAATCTTTTTCATTTTGCATTAAACCAAGTGGCATCATTAAAAGAATTGATTAAATTAGTTTTATCCATGTAGAAAACTGACTGGCATACACCTAGGAGTAAAAATGAATTCCATGCCATACAGAATGCAATGCACTTTATCACCTATGAGTGGCACTATTACCTAAAGTAGCCAGAACATGTCCACAAATTGAAACTAATAATAAGACCAACTTGCCCACATCAAGTCTTTGCATCTCTCTCTCTATATGTATACAGTATATTTATAAAATCTATTATGATATAATTCTAATCAGTCATTCAGAACGAAAGTACCCAGCATAGATAAAGCCACTTATATGCAAAATAAAGTTGATAAAATTAAGAAAATAAATGAGAGCACATTTTGATGGGAATTAAGCTATAATAAAAACAATAATATGTTCCTTATTAATTCAAATGCAATAATTGTGTAGTATTTTATACTAAAAGTTTTTTTATGCAAAAACATACAATGCTATTAGCAACCATGCATATCTATGTAAAAGATGAAGGAATGAAAAATGTCTCATTAGTGCATTTACTGTGTATATCACTATGTGGTTTCTAAGTTTCAAACTAATACAATAAATTGACCTGATGAAAGTGCAGATAATACTAGATCACAAAAACAGCTTAGTCATGGAAAGTAATTTAGGTTTGTTTAGACAATACATAGGCAAGGTTTAGATGTCAAAAATATTTCTGTGAAAAAAGAGAGTTAGGCTAGCTTTGTGGATCTCACATCATGCTACAATTAGTGCAATGCAGACAGTGAAAGAAATAAAGCTGAGACTTCTTTTTCTCTATATGTGCTTTGTCTACTTTCACCAACTGTAAGTGGGCCAGTTCCCAATCGTTTAAACAGTGTAATTAGAATGTGCACTGATATTTTACATGTTCAAGATGTTGTTTACTGGTTTAAGGAATGGATCTCATTTTTTTACATTGAAGTTGATACCACGCTTTGGATTTGATACTGGTTTAAAAAATAAGGCCTCTGCATAACAATAGCATCAGAATGAATATCATTGCTGACTCCAAAATTTTAACATTACAGAAGAAGAAAAAAAACTTTTTACTAAAAAAAATTACATTTAATATAAATTAATGTTAAATGTATTTTCAAACTAAAACATTTTATTCCATGTAATAATGGGCCACTTCTATTCATCTATCTCTCATCATATTTTCACAAAATGTAAAGGCCAGCTGGCATTCTCAAATTATGTAAAAAAACAAACAAGAAAACAGTGACAATGTCATACATGCACATAAACTTGTACTGAACATATAGTCTTAACAGCTCCATCTACTAGCGATAGAAGTACTTATTAAAAATTAAGTAACAAAATAGAAGGAAAAAGTTTGAAAGGGCATTTGTCAGGATCTGCATAATGACAAAATAATAGAACCTCAATAGTTTTATCTGGTAAAAGAGTTACTACTGTTCTGTGCGGCTACTGTGTTTTCTCTTCTTTAGGATGGAGATGAGGAGAGCTGTTTCCCCTGCAGTCAAAACCACTGCACGTTACTGAATGACATTAGTTCATCACATTTGTACTAACAAATCTCCCAATTTTCAGTTTAAGGCATCTATCACTGTCGCCATCTAGTTCTGAAAAGCACTGCCAGACTTTAGACCTCTTCAGCTGTGACGTCTGTGTTCTTTTCTCTGCAGTGTGTGCCGCAAGGAGCCAATCAGATGTCACACTAACATGATAAGAGGTCAGCTAGAGTTAACATTTTGGCTCACAGTCATTGATTTGTTAGCTTTGTTTTCAGTGAGCTATAAAACAAATAACTGAGTGAATGGTGAAGTCACAGCTCATGCCAGCCCAGATCAATGGAAAAAAAAACTCTCTACGGCTAATATCAACAGGTAATGTTAAGGCCCCCCAGACATCTGCTGGGTCCATCAAGAGAAATAAGGTCAAAGGTAGAAAATCGTAAAACGTAACATTAAACCACTGTAGTTCCCCCTGTTTGTTAACACTCACACTCTTAGCAAAAAGGGTTCTATATTGTAGCAAAATACGTACACAACAGGAATATATTCAACAAATATAAAACAGGTTTTCCATCAAAGATCTATTTAACCATGCAAAAAGTCTATATGTACTCATTACCCTTACTAAAGAACCATTTTTAATGGTGTTGTCTTCCATCTGTGCATTAACCTAAGCATAGTGATCTTTCAAATGGATTCTGAGAAAGTTAATACAAATGTGAGCGCAAAACATATCTGAGCCACTAGGTTCCTTTTAAAACACTTAAAAAGATATTCAGTAATTTTGCCTCTTCCCAACAACAAACGACCAAATAATCAAAAGGTTTTTATGAAATGGCCAAAATATCACTGAAAAGCATTCTATAATGTACATTTAGACTGCAGCAAATTTCTTGACTATGGGAAACGTTTATTACAAAAGCTGCAGTTATATTTTCTACATTTGCTCGCAGAAGACAGTTCTGTGAA
The DNA here is from genome assembly GCF_904425465.1 of Colossoma macropomum. Classification (NCBI taxonomy): domain Eukaryota; kingdom Metazoa; phylum Chordata; class Actinopteri; order Characiformes; family Serrasalmidae; genus Colossoma; species Colossoma macropomum. The sequence continues at coordinate 10,386,922 of NW_023494802.1, read as the reverse complement.
AACGGTTACAATGTTGCTTTATAATATACTTCTTTTTAGGAATGCATGATAAAATTATATCAGTATCAGCAGATAATCATGAAAAAATACAGCAGCATCAGACATGATCAGATATTTCAAACCAAAATTTTATTATGTATTTATTGCACTCTGAAAAGCAGAACATTTTGGGTGATGCTGGACTACTGCGCTAAAATGTCTGTATTCTATTCATTTTACTAGATTAGTAACCTTAGAAAAATATAAATAAATGTTATATTTCTCTGCAATGCTAATCCAGGCGGATTTAGTCACAGTTTCCACATTTGATAAATAAAATTTATGTATCTGCATTTATGGATCTCAGGATTGGCAGATAGGCACATAAAAAACTGGATATTAATATCAGCCAAAAACTCAGTGCATCCCTACTTCTTATAAAGTTGTTTTTCAAAACATTTTAGCTGCATCTTCCATTTGTAAATTCTGAACCTTGGTTCACTCGACCACAGTTACAGTAGTGGAGACTCAGAACTAAGTTCAGAGCTCAATTCAGACTTACAGTCATACACAAAGGTTTAGGCACCCCTGGTCAAATTAAATGTGAATTACAAGTGAAAATAAGGTAACGTTCTCTACAGAGAACACAACACTTCTTTTAACGTACAATTACTATGTGCTGAATTTGACATACTGGAATAAAACAAAACATAAAATGTGTTCTGTACAAAATGTAAAAAAATGTTTTTTTTTCCCACTACGTTAAACTCAGCAAATAAATGGAAATTGTGCACTAAAATGTGCAGAAAAATGCATATTTAAGTGTGTTCTTGTAGAGAATGTGTTAACTTATTTTCCCTTAGAAAATTAACAAAGTATGTAACTTGACCAGGAGCATTCAAAGTTTTGCATATGACTGTAATTTACAAAATGCAACTGAACTGATGCTGTGCATCTGCTGCGCTACTGATTAGTAGTGGTGTTACTATACACACATGCAGAGGGCCAATTATACACTACATTTTGTTATACAATAGCAAAGTAACCTTGTACAAAACAGTCATACTAGATCGTATTTGGGCCTGGAAAGTCATGTGGTTGACTTTTTGTAGAGTGACAAAACTGAAAGATGTCTAAAAAATTTGATGTGTCAACATTTGTGCAATTCTCCAGAATTTTCTAATGGCTAGGATACTATTTATTTTTATCCGAGATGGACAGACCTGAACACTGCTGCACTAAAAAAAAATCTTAAATCACCTATAATAATATCTACACATATTATATCTCAGCTACTACTGTAAGGGTCTGATAAAATAACAACTTCCTTTGACAGTACCAGTGTTTCCCCATGGACACTGTACCAAACGAAACTCTACTACTGAGCATGAATTATTAACAGTGAACAGTCTTTCCTGTACACGCAGCAATCCACATGGCTTCCTTTTGTCACTTCACATCTCTGCCCTGCCTCCCAACTCTCACTCTCTTTCTCCCTCCCTCCCTCCCTCCCTCCCTCCCTTCCCTCTCTCTCTCTTCCGGAAATGCTGCTGACAGAGGCTGGGCTGTGGGAGTGGGCAGGGAGCCAGCAGTGGCTAGAAATTTCCAGTTCCAACTGGATCTCACGGGGGTGGGAGGACTTCACACCCACATTGCAGAAGTGGGCAGTAAGAAAATAAGACTAGTTAGTTGCATCTTACCATTTCCCTCACACCTGACAGCGCCTTCCTCTCGTGCGCTAACACCGATTGATTCCTGAGTATTGTGTAAGAGCTTTGTAGGACATTTTCCAGATTTTTTTGTGAATAAAGGCACAGAATACCACTATTGTTCTGTTATACCAGATTATGGCTTTAAGCATAAATAGAGACGACAATATATTAAACTGGCCCAAACGCTTTACTATAAAAAATAAGCACTAAATCCTCTGTAATTTGCCTCATGTTTACAAAAGATGTTCTATGCAAAACCATCAACATTTGCAGCAAGCATAGTTCATGCAGCGTCTTGTATGCTCTTGATCTCCATCCATCCCTAATGCTGACGACACACAGATATGATGATTATCAGCAATCAGTTACTGATACCATCGCAGAGACATTTTAGAAAATCTGTAATCTAATCCCAAAAGAAATTTTATGCTGAAATTGTTCATGCCTTTCAGAAGAGAAGATACCAGACATGATGAACATGTTTTATGGCTTCCTTAGAATCGTACCTAGAGTTTATTTGCCAGAGAACTACAGAGTTTCAAAGGTAAAGTTAACACCAGTTACAATGAAATCATTATAATAGACAATTTACTTTTCCAGCAATCTCTGTAGCAGCCAGTGTCTGTAGAGAGGATCGTGTCTTGTTGTGCTGATTTTAAATTTTGTATTGGCTAACTAATTCATAAGATCGAGCCCTAAATGGATTTCTGAGGAGTAACACCAAATATATGAATCTAGTCTCATTAAAAAAAGCAAACAAAGGCCACATTAAAACAAAAGAATAATTAGTCTTACAGTGCTTTCCCAGTACAGTAAAGAACTCTGAACAGAAAGCATGGCCAACACCGTCATGTGTATTGTAGAGATGGCACAATATCACTTTTTCTTTTCCAACACTGATATTGATTCTATTTTTCCATTAAAAACTACAAAGCTTTAAAATAATTTATTTTTAATTCTAATACTTAATTTAACGCAAGCATCTAGAAGTAGGCTATCGTACTCAAACTACTCAAACACTCTACATCCCCACAGGAAGAAATACACGGCTAACAACATCACATCACTTAGTGCGAGTTTGTGCTATATCAGTTTAGCGTCTTTACAGGATTTGATTCGATTTATCCTCTTCTTTTCATTCAACGTCCTATCCAAGCATTTCCGCTATTATCAGCCCAATACTGGTATTGGATCAGTGCTATCTAGGGTTGGATGGTGTCCACTTGTTACATACCATCTCCAAAAAATGCTGCAGTATAATGTATTATCGAGAGGGGACGAGGGGACGGGAGACGAGGAGATAGGGAGAAGTGGGGGGTCACTTTTGTGCCGTCTCTTCCTGCTTCATTTCCAAATCGAAAATAATCAAAAAGTTTAGTTTCGCTTACATGGTCACCAAATAAGTAAATGCAGTGCATGATTCTTAAGTAATCATTCAATAATGTCAAACCATCTTTCTATTAATTTCTAAATGTTAAACAGAGAGGAGCTTGTTAGCATTAGATTGGCTAGCACAATAACAGCTCTGATCACTACAGAACATGTTTGATTCTGACCAACTAAAGCACGATGCAAGTTAAGATAACAATGATTAAAATTTGAGACAGAGAGGTCATGCAAGTGATGTTGAGGGGACAGAAATGCAAACTTAACGTTATTTTTAGCAAGCAGGCTACAGTCCCAAACAGTGCCACACACCACTGTGCAGGTTCAATTCTGACTAACTATACTCTGCTGAAACAAGTGAAGATAATACAGCTAATGTCTGAGAAAGCCAAAACTGAGTGACTGGCGTTGGAGTGACAGAAAGGGGCAATTTCAAACCTGGTCTGTGGTGTTAGGGACTGTAGCACTTAGGTGGCAAGGTTACCAAGAGCGCAGTTAGCAGGCCAAATGTGCCACACGCTGCAGCGCAGGTTTGGTTCCAGGTAACTGATGCTAAAATGGTATCTGAGAGCGAAAAGTTGAGTGACATTCGTTAGAGTGAAGGCCAAAATCGAATGTGTTCTGCGGTGAGTGTAGTTCTTAGCTGATGCTGAGCTATCAATTTTAGTTCATCGGAGGCTTTTCCTGACACTGATTTTTCCCCTCTTATATCGATGACCTCCCACACCACCCTATAAAATATAAACAAGGTGGAATGTGTTTATTTGGTGGTCTGGGTAAGGGAATAGAAATTTGACATGCATATTTCTGAAATATGATGACAATTTTAAAATTCCAGCATCATTTTTAAATTCTGTGGTATACTTTTTGTCAATATACTGCCCAACCCTGGTGCCATCTATAGTGTACAGTGTTGATGCTTTTTTTATTTTAGCAGCAGTCTTGTTGTTCCATGGAAATATGGAAATGACTAGTGATGGCTGGCTAGAGCAACTGACCAGAGTTCATCAGTGATAAATGGAAGAAAAAAAAAAACCCATTTAGATGGTACTCCTGCTAAGGAGCAAAACCCACAGAATAATCAGGGTGCGCTTTGCTATCCTTCTGTCAAAGGCCAGACAGACAGAAACAGCTTTCCTGCCAAATGTTTAAGCCATCATTTGGGGAGGTGTGGTTCTATGGATATGTGTAACTTGCTCAGCTAAAAAATTTTTGACACTTCATGAAAGCAGAACTACATAAGACTGAGTCCATAGCAAAGATGTTTTTCTCAGCAGACATAATCCAATCTACAAAAAGCAAGTGATGGAGGTTTCTACATTTAGACTAATCACATGGGTGAATCCGAAATTCCACTGATTTTTTGTGCCTAAATCATATTTGTGCCTAAAACATTTTTAATTTCATTCACAGTGGACAGGCACATGCAGGGTGTTATAAGGCAAAACAGTCCCTAGAAAAAAACCTATTTTTTCAGATTTCCCACTATTTACCATTATAAACATTACATATAAAAAGTTAAATGACAAAGGTAGGTTTCACTGGGTGTTTTAGTAAGGTACAAAGTCCCCAGAATATTTTTTTCCAGATTCACCACTGTTTTACCATTGTCAACATTACATAAACAAACTTAGAAGACAATTTTAGGATCACTGGTTGTTTTAGATCATAAAACGGCTATATTTGTTCTGTACACATTGCAACCACTGGTAACTACCATACTACCATTGGTAAGTGTCTCTGCAAAGTCTCAAATTGTACCGCTCTGAATGATTTCCATTATGTTTCCCCTTTAATCCCATAAATATAGACACCATCATGAACTGATATCACACAAACTTTTCTTGGTTTATCAAAACAGATTCTACCCCATCCTGTTGCAGAGTGATGCAGCCATCTAGATATTAGACATGCAGAACTCAAGTAAAATCCAAATGCTCTTTTCGTTAATGCAGTGTTTGTTAAACATGTTGACAAATTTACAATTTTAAGCTGAAAAACAGTCATGATGTTCTATGACAGAAGTAATGTGGCCAAGGTTTAAAGGTGAGGGACATAGCAAGCGTAAATAACCAAGCGCAACCATAATGATCTGTAAAGGTTATCGGTAGCTAAACAACATGTACTGATTGATTTGGTTTTGTTTCTGCTGTTGGTATCTTAGCCTGTCGAATCAACCACTGCTGAAAGATTCCCAAAAGTGGTGACAGACACCAGAGAGTAAAAAGTAGACTACTTAATATTTAATCATTTTTCACTGAATCATCTCGATCTCCTGTAAACATTAAATGACAGTAACTAATTGATACTGTCATCTCTTACTTTTTGCAGCGTCTTTTTGTGTCTAAATGTCTCTCCTGAGATTATGGTCAAGTAACCTACATCAAAATGCGATGACTGTGGCCAACATCAATATGCATCCAGTACGAGCAGCTAAGCATATTTAAGTTTAGACCAGTTGAAATGCCACAAAACTGCTTGGAATAAAATCTCTTTACATTAACCTACATTAAAAATTAAGAATGTCTTTGCTTTCTCCTGTAAAGTTATTATTTTGGGTCTTGGGTACATTTCTTTCCTTGGACAGTGACAGTGGTGCTGTAGGCTATCCCTGCTGTGTCCATGACTCAAAACACTACAAAAATGTTATCCGTTCTTTACATTGTGATGTCTTAAAGAAGCTGAAGTTCTTATTCGCTTTACTGCTGCATGTGCATCCAGGCAATGCTGGTGCAGGTGGCTGAACAAAAGTAGAGACAAATGGATGTTCTTGCCTGCTCAGTTATGCTTGCTAAGTTAGCTTCTGTGCGTCATTATCTTTCTCTTGGTAAGTTTTTCCAACTTGAACAGAAAGATGAAAACCACTGGGGAACGTGTGGGCAAGACAACCCACATTAGCCCATTTCAAATTGTGAGAGAAGAATGGTGGCAAAATACATCAACTAAGTTATCTGCAGGACATACTTTGTACATGCCTACTGTGTGCCCACAAGAGCAAGATTAACCTACTTAGAAAGGAAACAGATTTAGGTTTCCTTGGGCTTTAGTTAGTGTATCTTTGAAAGACAAACTACAAGAGCAGAAAGTAGCACAAAACTGTAAATTCTTCATTCATTCATGACCAAATTCGATTTTGAAAAAATAAATAAATGAATAAACTAGAACTGAGCAAATGAGCAGTCCACACTGTATCAACTCTAATCCTAAATTAAAAAAAGAGATTTAAAAGGGTGGTTACTATTGAGTTAAAAAAAAAGGCCAAACACACACACACACACACATCTTCTAAGCCGCTTCTCCCTCAGGGTCGGGGAGGTAAAGGCCAAACAATAAACATGAAATTAACTGAACAGTAATAAACAATGCATGATCTTTTAAAGAAATTTAAAAATAATAATTGGAAATGTGGGAAAAGAAATAACAGAGAATTTAAAGGAACAATGTATACATCCATATTCAAAAGATTGTGTACATATTCTCTACAAAGAACACACTTCTGCACATTGTAATGCACAATTAGTGTTTTTTGACAAAATTGGTATATTGGAAAAATAAAAAATAAAACATTAAATGTGGCCTGGGTAAACATTATGGCGTATTTTTATTTAGTTTTACTTTTTCCAATATGTTTATAATATGTTAAATAAACAGAAATTGTACACTATCCAGAAAATGGCATACTTGTTTTATTTTATGTAAACTTATGTTGACTTATTTTCACTTCAAACTACTGTATATATATACGACTGTATATATATATATATATATATATTCACTCAAACTACTGTATATATATACGACTGTATATGGCTGGGCTTCTCACTGTCAGAGAGACCAGTAGGAGGAATTTAATTACCTGCTGAAGAAATGCAAACTGCCAATCAACCCTTGCTGAGTCATCAAGGGAAAATATTTCTTTCAATTATTTCTTTCATTACTTCTTAATTGTAATCATGACAGCCCTAAAATATAACTAAAACCAGGGTTAATCAGACACACATCACATTTTCTGCATGACCTGCCACTGACCTGCCACTGCTGCTGCTGGTGGTGCTGCTGACTGAGTCTGAGCTGGAAGAGCGGCTGCGGGAGCCAGAGCCGCTGGGGGAATGTGGGGGTCTTGCTGCCTGGCTTGCCAGCCTCTGTGGGGAAACGTTGTGTGACTGCGAGGAGTGTGGAGAGCGGCTGCGACTGTGGCGGTAAGTCCTGTCTCCTCGTCGGCCTCTCTCCTCGCGGTACAGATCCCGGTGCACCACGCTGGCCAGTGTAAAGGCGTCACGTGCACGGGCCTCATATCGAGTCTCTGTAGTCTCAAAGCGACTGGGGCTCCGACTCCGGGATCCGTAAAAGCTAACTGCACCTGATGTGGATCCTCCACTTCCTACTCCAGCAGTGCCTCCACTGCTCCCTCCAGCAGCACTGCTGCTAGATCCTGTCCCTCCAACCCCTCCAGTGACCCCTAAAGAAGCTCCTCCAGCACTCGCACTAGAAGAGCTAGTGCTTCCACCACCTCCGCTGAGCGCTCGGTCCCGCGGGTCACGGTAATAGTCTGTGTCATAGTGACGCTGGCGTTCAAAACTACTGCTGCTGCCACGTTCATGGTGTCCATAGGCACTGTGATCGTAAGCGCGTTCCCGACTTTCTGAAGCCCTAGGAGACATGGAGAAGGATGGAGGATGGAAGGGGAACATGGAGAGAATGAAAGGAGAGTTATTTTGCTATGTGTGCCTTAATGAGTGTCAGGTGGCATGCGTTTTTGACGTGAATAAATCTAAATATACGCTGCAAGTTTTAAATGACAAGGTTTTTATTGGAACTATAACACTCTGGGCTCACAAAGGTGAGTAACTGAAAGATAGTATGAAAAAAATAACCTATTACAGTTTTTTCTTTCTCTACAGCCAAATTCTATACAACTGGAAAAAAAGTGAGACATCAGGCTATGCATAACTACGGTCATGCATTCTGCGGTGGGTCACATTCCAAGTTACACCAAACCATGTCACTGTAATATTTTAGAATTCAATATAAGTGCACTGTTTACAACCATGTAAACTAAATGCATCCATACAGCTATATATATATATAGCAGTAGCATCACTGACATCATTAGTTTGAGCTCATTAGTGATGCTTGGTCCTAGAGCTATACACATAATATAAAGCTAAATAATTTCTACATTTGTGGATATATTATATGGCTGATATTATGCTATTTTAAAAATAATCATTGATCAGATTGTTTATGATTTAGGCATTTATATGATAATGTCTTCCCCCAAGTAAGCTAAACTGGGGTGTATCAGATCAACATAAAAATGTATATACACGGGAAAAGAGCAGAGTCCATAGTTCAGTGCTCCTGAATGTCTGTTAAAAATGTTTTGACAGTTTAAGCCATAAAAATGTTGGCAAATGCATTACGGCTTTGTTTCAACACTGGCTTGAGGTGACTAGGACTGTGCATTGAAGGAAATAACAATTAGCTCTGCTAGGCAATTTCGTGTGTAATTGTCAGTTCTGCAAGCAAGAATTAAACATCTATAATCTATAATCATAAAAACAGAGCCAAGCACACGGTGCATGGCTAAATTGAAGATTTTGCTGGAGGTAGATACTGGAGAAGATTTGAGAACTGTGGAACAGAATGAATTGGTGGAAAATGGCGGGAATGTTTTTAAACCGAAAAACGGTTCCGAAAAAAAAAAGAAACATTAATGTTGCCAACAATGACTGAAAACTAAAAAGGAACCGACAGTGTAGTAAGATTTGCACACTATCAACTGGTTTCTACTCACTTTTATTCATTACCAAATTAGTAATATTTTTTGAATGGTACACTCCTGGCATTATAAAGGATCATTATAAGCTATAAGCTCTAGATGCACAACATTACAATGATTTGCTTGTGCTGATTTTATATAACCTAGAACCAGATCAGATTGAGAAACTGTTTCATCTTTGAACTGTCTTATAACAATGTACTTGTAAAGGTAATGTTTCTGTATTTTAGTGCAATAATTGTTCTGGAGCTTTATGATAATATGACCTTGGTTACATTGCCTTGTTTACTGGATATTTAGAGCTAAAATAGCTTTAAGAGAGAGATAGAGGTACATGGCTCTCTCATTCTGTATAATGAAGTGGTAAAGGTCATTTAATATCACATCCAAAGTTTTAGTAATTCCATTTCTGACATATAATTCAATCACTGAGATGTAAACAAAGTCATTTAGAGTGGTTTGATCTGAAATGGTTGTAGAGAAACTCATTGATTAACAGTGGTGATGACAGGAACAAGGGGTTGCAATGTCTACAATGCAAAAATAAGCATTTTATTCACTATACAAAATGATCACTGAACCTACATGTCTTCTGAGTTTTGTATAATGTTGATAATAATATGTTAGTGACAAATCAAAAAAAAACTTTGGGTATTATTTTTGCCTCATGTACATCTCTGCTATGAATTTAACTTAAAGTCTCATTCATCAGGCAATGTATTCATGACCATTTCATGTAATAATTTTCTATGAGGTACTTTTAAGAGCCATTAAATGCTTCAAATGTCTGGTTCCCATCACCACTGCAGTAAACAATTCTAACTCTGTCTCTAGAACAGAGCATTTCACATTTAACCGCTCTGAATGACTTTGCTTACATCTTAACCACTGAACCATTAAACAGAAATTCTGAACAACTGGTGTAACTCTCCTGTATATTTTATGCACTATAATTTCTATATATTCTTATTTGTTTTGTTCTGGATATCTAGAAAAATATATTAAGTTTATGAACTTTTCACAGACTAGTAAGAACTGCATCCAGTTTCAGGACATTTTACTCCTGTGAACTGTAGTGATGCACAATGATATCGGAATCATACCAGTATCTACAAATATGTACACTGGACAGATATTTAGATTTGACTAATATTTCAAACCAGTATTTCAAACCAGTACTCCAGAAGAGCAGAACATTTAGCAACACTGGGCTACTACAAAATGTCTATATTTTATTAATTTACTGCATTTGCAACCGTACAGTATACAAGATATTTCCTACATTTTGAAAAAATGTACGTAATTTACTTTTAAAAAAGCTTGGAAAAGAAATTAATCTCAGTAATTTTATTCTTCAGAAAATGCTAGACTCAATGCATCCAATGATAATTACATCTCAAATGTTTATAAACATTCAAAAACTTACAATTTCCTGAGATTTTAATATTTTAACAGCCCAATACCAAGTTAACATAAATAATTTTTAAAAACAGCCCTAGTTTGTTGCTCTACTAAGCAATGGAAGCTGTGCTTTAGAGTCTTTGTGGCAAGCATAACAGCTTTTAGTTAAACATGCATGCAGAAGACATGCTTTCAATTATGTTGCAGTCTGAAAAACAGGCAACCTGTCAGCTTAAGATGTGAATTTTGGAAAAGAAAAACAATCCTAAGTTTGAGCTCTTGCATGCTACGTGTAATCTGCTTTGCGGAACATTTGTAAGTATTGTTTCTGTACACAAAGGTGTACACGTGTGGAGTGAACTGTTCAGTTTGAATAAAGACTTATTACACCTATAAACAGTAAATGCTTAAAATCGTACTGTAAACTGATTCTTAAAGTCGCTTGCCTCAAACATTTAATTGATTTGGACATGACATTTGACCTCACTGTGTAACTTGTCTGTGAGCAGCCCTTGGAGAACAAAGTCCACTCTTGTAATTAAAAAAAAAGCACAAACTCACAAACATAGGTGACACATTGCACCAATTAACACTCCACAGCTCATTTGCCCTTCTTCTCCGTTCATATACATATGTTTAATGTGTAATAACCTTATTCAAGCTAACCATTTAACAAGCTGAACATTTGAACATTAACTTCTTTTTCTTGGTATGCATGTATCTGAAGATTTGCGAAGGGGAGAGCGGAAAGGCAAAGAGCCAGGGAGTGTGACAGAGTGAGAGTAAGGAAAAGGACAGCAAAGTGAGTTGCCATTAGCTATCAAAACAGCCTGTTTTAACAGCTATAATCGTTAGTGGGAGATGGAAAGAAAGACAGGGGGATCAAACTAGGGGTTAGAGAACGGCTAATATACACAGGGCAGAACATACCAACCTTTTCAGACAGCGGTAACCCGACCTACAATTCCAAATACAATTTAGGGAGACAGAACTTTGTGAGCAAAAAAAAAGATTAAAAATGTAGAATGTTTTTAAAAATGGTAGAAAAAAAACTGAAGGAGTAATCCAATTCTTGGGGCTGGCTTAGTAGCGGATCCAGACATACTCCAAAAATATAGTCACGGTTAGGAAAGACATATGCAGGCAAAAAAGTATGAGGTATATGTCCACATTAAGTCCAGTGAAAGTCCAAAAAATAATAAATCCACTTTGGCTCTGGAAAAAAATACTGACATTGGTGAAAATTCTGATTCTTCAACTCTGAGAAACTAAACTGAAACTAAGGCTGAGACTGTGGTATTTCAACAAAAAATGTTCTTTTTGCACTCCAGGAGATCAAATTTTCAACTCTTTCTTCAAGATGTCGAAGTCCAAAAAATAGTGATAGTAAAAAAAACACCAAAGTCATTTGATTTCTCACTCCAGTAAGTAAATCCAAAAGCTGGAAACAAAGGTCCACTTTCCAGAAATCCTCTGAGAGCCAGCATAGCAAAAGTGTCTCAAAAAGTGTAATAATCCAAGTCCATTTCTGAAAAGATGGCAGTTGGATTTGCTAATCCCACGGTAATTTCCCGCTAGTAGCTTGCATATATGTAAATATAATCCACTGCCAGAAGGACCAGTCCACTGGGTGATGCAGGAAAGCATCCTTGGTTTGTTAGATTTCTGTTCCTGTGAGCACTGTATCCAAAGTCATGTGTTGCTCTAGATCCAGAACGAGATTGGTAATCCAGTGTCTGATATCCGAGGTGAAAACTGTTATCTTCAGCCCCAGTGCAGAACCACACCTTCATCTTCAAATTTGATCCAAAAATGCTTTATTCTCCATCTTCTGTTGATTGGGCTGTACTCTCCTTTAAATCCAATACTCCTTCATTCTTTGAAGATTATCAGCAAAAAATAACAAAGCAGAAATAAAATGAAAATGGTCTAAAAATAAATAATGAGGAAATAAAGAGGTTTGCTCACTGTTTCTGTCAGTTTCTGCCATGATGATCAATGGCAGAAGTCTCCCAAGTAATTAAAGGCAGAAATCTAATACCACACACGACTCCAAAGGAAAAAAAAAACAATACCTCTGCAGCGATAGAATATCCTTGTGCTTGTCAGCATTAATCCATTGTGAATAACCATCCAGTGAATACCATCCAGAGAGTCCAGAGAAAAGGAAATCGCTTACCCATTTTTTTCTTTTTTTTCCCTTTAATCCAATTACCAATTAACATGTCATAACTGAACACCACAATAATCGTGATACAGTAAAAAAACAAAAATAGTAAGACATTAATCCACCATGGGCAGTACTGTACTCCAGATCAGGGCAATCCCAGGTAAGGGCAAGACAAAGTGGACTCTCCCCTCGCTTCCAGAAATCCCGGGATATTACGATATCCGAAACATGCCCTTGATTCTCTTCACTGTGATATCCAACTGAGAGGCTTATGATTCGGAGAGAATCCTTTTTGAGAGGTACACTAAACACCACATACTTAGTATGCATTAGTAAGCATGTTTAACATGCTTAAAGGGCTACAAGCTGCCTACAAATGTCTATGAGCATTAAAGCTCTACAGTCATCAGTGATTGCTACATGTATTCTCTCCAGAATATTAATTTAATTTCTGGGCCCTGTATTTTAATTAATATCAATGTGAAAAAATGCTTGGAAGGGAGAGATGAGTTACAAGAAACAAACGGTCCCCTAGCCTTCAGAGAAACTATGTCCACTTACCCGTCTAGTCTGCGTTCATAGCGTCCCTCTCTGCTGTGGAGCGATGCAGGGGTCCCATACACTGGGGCCCCCGCCCCCCTTGTGAACCCCGAAACGTCCCGCCCACGAGTGGCTATGGACAGGCTATCGTCCAGGCCTCGAGCAGCCGTCGGGATAGTCCCTGGCTCATTGTAATCGGTCCGCAGGTCCCTGTCCCCCATCTTGTTGATAGAATTGTGAGCCTTCTGAGCACTCTTAATGTCCACAAAGTCCACAAAGGCTGCAACTCCACCCTCTGATCCACGCTTTGGAAGGACCTTAACACTCTCCACACGTCCATATCTATTAAAAGAAAAGCAAAAAGACATAAGCATATACATATTACACTGAACCTAGCACTGCTTTGTCACACCAATCTTTCATGATTTCTGTTATAGATACAGTTTATGGCAAAATTTGCCTTTCATCTATGTTTCCAAGTGATACCAGAGAGTCAAATGTTTGTCAATAAAAAAGCCCACATGAGATAAAGATTAAAGATGAATAAAGTGAGAAACTCTTGGGTTCAGGGTTTTGATATTTTATGAAAACACGTACAAAAGTATTTCAAATTTTTATTAAAGCTCATTAAATATTACACATTGGCCTAAAATACTGGCTGCTGTTACTGAGTGCTAAAATATTAATTTGTTAGTTATTTATCAAAACTATAAATGAAAAGTTTACATCCAAAATGCTGTATATCTGTTTATAACAGTTTTTATTTCTCTAATAAAAGTTTTATAAATCGTAATATCAGTGGGCTTATTTGCCATATCATGTAGAAAATAAAAACTGTAAACAAAGATTTCCGATTTTTCATTTACATTTTCAAAGCGACGTCCAACGACTTAAAAAGGGCAGCAACTCACCAACAGCGATGTACCTATGTGAGCGTACTTTTTATGTGGTGGCAATTTAACTCTTGGTGAAAAGTGCCTCCCTTACTTTATAAGAACAATGCCAGACATATTGTTATTACAGCTCTTAACATTTTCAGGCCACATTTAAGCTGATTAGCTGATCACTAGTTGATTAATTCACATGAATAATCAACTATCAAAATACAACCAATACAAATGGTTGATTGTGTTCATATAAAATGGTCTGTCTTTCAATTGAGGGGGTGTTTGTCCTGAGACTGCTAGTTGTTTGGTAGATAAGATGTAAAATATACATGTGGAGGTACTTAATGTAACGTGCACACAGTATGTTTATTGTTTAGGTATTCATGATTAGGACTTCTGGCTAAAGCCTCTTCCTGACATGCAAAACTGACCGCCACACAGTGAGTTCTGAGAAACAGTGTAGTTGTCAATCAGGTCCTGGTTACAAATTGAATTTACAAATTGAGTTACTAATAGAATATTTTTAAAACCTTAAAAATCTTTTTGAATTACACATTTCAAAGATACTCCTGAAATAACTGGGTAGAGCTACGTACTAATCATACATTTATGAAGATCTGACTAACTTACTTAGCGCTCACAGCTTTGTAAGTTATTATTTACTCAGTGATCCTCACTGCTGTTTTAGAAAATACTGCCTGCTTATTCATGTTTCCATACATACTGCGCACTCATGAAATATGTTAGCTGACATGAAAAACAATTTTCATTCTCAATGATGCTCATCTACTGTGACAAAAATCAGGGCTGGTAAGCAAAAATGACCCATCTGGAAACTGGGCAAAGCTAAGACATCAAAAACGTCCCTGCTTCTGCTACCAGTCTGCAGCGAAAATGTGAAGTTGCTCTTGATGACTTCAAGAGTCCAAAAAAGAATGATTCAAGTCACTCTGATCTGTCACTGTGCATAATGACACAAAATGTTTATCACGAAAAAAAACATTTGACTGTACTTAGTTTCTAAAGCAATGTAGGAAAGTGAAAGAGGATGAACAGGTGAGTGAAATGTAGGGCTGCACAATGTACAGTTTGTTCATTTTTATCAGAATATTGGCCAATATTGGCAATCATTATTACTAAAATAGCGTGTCTCTGACTGGATGTAACGCAAGTACAGACCTTTTTTGGATGTGTAAACAGAAAACAAACAAACCTTTCCTTTATGAAAGTAGCAAAATACAACATTTCAAAAGCAACATTCACTGTGGTGTAAAATCAAAAGAAAAGAAATACTAACAGCTACATTTATCGGAACTGGAAGCACATTTTTTTGTGCACCGAACGGCTGAGAAATAGTCAGCATTAACCTCAACAGAACACTTTTGTTCATTTTATTTCTAAGTTATTATGAAAGTTATTAACTGTTTGTTGTGACAGTAGCCAACACCACCTCGCACATTTAAATCACAACACTGGGTGTGAGAACAATCCTACTGTTTGATGCGTTTTACTAGGCTTGTAGTTCAGGATGGAGTACTATTTGAGGTGTGCACGTGTGTGTTTTGTAATTGGCCATTTATTTATGACGTAAATAATGGGAAGCAGGTAAGTGCACTCGCGCTGTATTTGAATGCTGCTGTACCTGTACCAAACTGCTGTAGCGCATTTATGCATGACTCATTGTGCTAAATAGCCAATTGCCTCTTACTTTTGATGTAGAACTTCATTTGATTCAAGTTATTTGAGCAACAGACAAATGAATTAAAATGGGAAAACAGAAATGCCAGTTTGGCCTGTGACAAGAGCAAATAATGTAGTTTATATTGCAAGTTTGGCTAATAAAACTACTGGAAGTGCCAGTGTGCTTCATGTGTTCATTTATCCCACACAGTGTGAGCTAAGGCTAATTAAAATCAGCCAACCTGGCTGTAAATAAATGGGGTATCCCCCATAAAAATTCATGATCGGTGCATCCCTAGGTGATAATAATAATTGTCCTTTTAGCACATCTATGAGACAGTGTCATTTTAGGATTAAGCTACTCTCTGTTCAGTTTGTTTAAGTTCACATTTTCATCCTTCATGTTTCACACAGCTGTAGCTGCCTGCAGGCATTTAAAGCATGATACATCTGCAAACAAACAGGGAAAAGCTCTCTCAGGAAGGAGAGACAGTGACTGATAGTACTATGATATGCAGTCACATAGGATAGTTGATGCTACACACTGATCATCAGCCTAAAAGCCACAAAACAGGAAACTGGACGATGTGCAGCAGGCGTATGGTTTTTCAAACTGCCTCACATACAGTTATAGAACTACACAAACTCTTTTTTTGAGAATTTCAAGATTTGGGCTAAAATAATGCTCTATAAATGCAGACATTTATGACTCGAGTACTCTCTGTGTGTCTGTGTTTGCGGATATTAAGAGAAAGAAAAAGAAAGCATAAACATTTTGAACGTCCCAGAGCGAGATCGAGGAACCAGCAGACTTTCAAACCGAGATTCACCAATTTGCATAAGGTTATCCCTTTCGCTTCCGGGACCTAACCAGTGATGTGATATTTATACCATGCTGACACTATTTATACACCATACGCCCAAAAGGTTGAAAACACCTGCTCACTGAATGTTTCTTCTAAAATTAAGGGTATTAATAGGGAATCTGCCCCTTTTTGCTGCAGTAACAGCCTCTACTTTCCTGAGAAGGCTTTACACTAAATGTTGGAACATTGCTGGGAGGATCTGATTGCATTAATTTACAAGAGCATTACTGAGGTCAGGTACTGATGTTGCATAATTAGCTCTGGATCACAAACGCCGCTCCAACTGGAGCTCCATCATTCCAGAGAAGGTAGGTCCACTGCTCCGTAGGCCAATGCTGGGGGCTTTATACCTCTCTAGCTGACACTTAGCATTGGGCATTGTGACCTTAGCCTCACATGCAGCTTTTCCAGGAATCTCATTCTATTGGCAATGCCTTTTTCTGGAGATTACACAAGCTGTGTGCACACAATTGAATGGCTGTGTCAGCAATGGGGGCACCTTAAAGTAGCTGATATGACTAATCAGAGGAGATGTCTGAATACTTTTGTACATATAGTGTATTTCATGGAGAGAGCCCTTCACTTAGGAATGTGGAGAAGAGTTACAACTTTTTAAATGAAACGCCTTGCTATCACATCAATGTTCAAATGAATCTGTTATACAAGAATGCCTGGTTGCACAGTGGGGTGAAAATGACAGGCATACTCTACTATCTGTAGGCTTTGGATGCATATATTTAATTAACAATACTCTGAATGCAATGTGTGGCTTAAATTTGCTTGCTTACATTAGACAATACCCAGTCACCAGCCGATTTCTCACTTCATGTGAAATTAAGGGAATAAACTAGAAGATGAGCAAATAGTAGTCACTAGTGTACCTACATGTGTCTTCTGAGGTTTATAAGTAATATTAATAATAGTTAAATAGGAGTGAATCTAAAAAATAAGCTGTCTTTGGGTACTATTTTGTCCTGTGATACCCTACACATACCTATCCACTATGAATGGATAATAAATAAGCATTTTAGGCCAAAACTTTTTCTTAAATATATTGTAAAATAATATCTCAGGCCGCAGGCAATGCATTCGTAACCATTTCATGTTACTAAATGCTTCAGATGTCTGTCTCCATTCACCACCACTGTGAACAATTCTGACTGTAATTTTCTCAAGAATGGAGCATTTCACATCAAACCACTCTGAATGGCTTTGTTTACATCTTAATGACTTAATTATGCATAAACTTTGAAAAATCATTAGAATTCGCAGTTTAAATGCATGTGCAGGACAGAGCCATAGCTGCACCAGAATGTCTGTGACTGTGCACAAATGCAACATTATGTTCTTAAACATCATCAGAGATCAATGTTGTGTAATTACTGAATTGTTTTGTTTCTTCTTGTGGGCTCACTGTGCCACAATATTATGTTCATACAGTTGTCTGAATGTGAATAACACTGTGGACCAGGACATTTAAGTCAGTCTGGATACATTGTTTATATTCATCTTAATTTGCAAAATCTGCCTTTCTGAAAACTACTAATGCTCAAGAGGTACTGAGTTCTCTCGACTCTGGTAGAGGTGCAGTCACCCTAAAACCTTAAATATAAGTATAAAACCTAAGAAGATGGGGTGCACCATACATTCTTGGGAATCTAACAGCTGTCAAGATGAAACACAGTATTTTAACATGTAGCTGCATATCATAAACCTGTTCTTCATAATGACCATTAAGACAGTTTGGCTACATTTACATGTACTGGACTTGTGTTGGATTGAACGCTGTACTCAGTTAAAGTAACTGTGAGGTTAAAATCTACCAACCCTACAGTTTACAGCCACGACGTTGCTGCAACTAGATTAGCTATCCAGCTAGCCATCTCTTCACTATTAGGCAGATTAACCCATATTATTTCCGCAGTTTCTGTTTAGCAGACCAGCAGGCATTAAAACCGTTTTCAACAACATCGTAGTGACCCCGTTATGACTAGCTAACCCACGTAAACTGTCTCCATGCTGCCACAGCTGAAGCATGAGAGCTAGCTAACGTTAGCTAAACATGCCTGTTGTTACTGCTGCATTAGGCATTGCTGACTTGCCCGATTTGACATATGAAATTTGACATATGGGAGGCACAAAAACACGTTAAACGGGTTACGCGGGCCATCTACACTCTTGTTATTACAGGCTTCTGTCGTTAAAGAAATAAAAGGTGCTTGTTAGCTTGGCGGCTAAACTGAAAATGTTTTTAGCCAGTGTTACTGGTTTCTGTACAGGCTGGCTGGCTGGCTGGCTAGTCACACTCAGACATGGCGATCTTGCTAGCAGCGCTGCTGACATTTTTCGCTGCCTGAAAACGTGTTTATTTCAGTCATGAACCGAGCATGCTAATTAGCCTGCTAGCAGACGGTTTCTCAAAAGCTAACCACAGCCAGCCAGCAAGAATGAGCTTCATAAACTGGACCTAATGTAGTAGTATACGGAGTTGCATAACAGATTTCTGCCGTTGAAGCGCCGTGAAGCTGTTGTTTTTTAGTATTAACGTTACCCTACGACTGAAGCACACATAGCCAGTACGGTCTCAGATTTGCAGAAATAAGTGCAAAAAAAAATAAATAAATAACTCACCGTTTGAAGTGCTCGATAATTTTTTCCTCTCGTACATTTTCAGGTAAATTCCCCACCCATAAGTGTCTGGTTTCCCGGACCATACTGCGCGTTTGTGTCTCCCAATCATACAGATAATTTTATTAGGATAAATCCGACCCGACTGAGTGTGTGTGTGTATGCGTGAGGGAGAGTTGCTAAAGAAGAAGATGTGTTGAAAGCTGACCACTGAGCCTTCCCTGCGACTCGACACCACCACTACTGGAGCAGCTCGCTCTCGGAAACTGGGAGATCCTGTGCATGCACTGCTGTCGAGGAGCGCGCTCTGCTTTTTCTTGGACGAGGACGCGCACTGTTTGCAGCCACAAGAGAAAAAAGGGTTGCAGGCTGAGGCTGCTGGCCACCACATGTAATAATAACGCTTTGGGCTGCGTAGGATTTTGTGTAAACCATTGCTTTTTGCCTTTTTTCATGTACATATGTACAAACTATATGTTCTCTTTAAAACAGTAGCTCGTTTGATAACCAGAAGATATAAACAAAGACCAGTTTGTTGCAACCAGCATTGGACTCTCTACATTTATTGGACTGGTTATTTATAGTGATCTGAAGGCAGCCTGCTCTCGATAACTGCAGCACAACGATGGAGCATGCACGCCAACTTCCAAAATTAGCATGAATATTTGCATAATTTTATATATACGCTGAAAATGATTTCATGATTAAAATGGGTATAGGAATACATAGGAAATATACTGAAAATAGTGCTTTAAAATGACATGATTCACATATGTTAGGTGGTCGCATATGAATAAAATGTCTTACATCAACACATTATATCTTAATTTATCGTGGCAAGAGTTTTTTTTTATGTGCAGTCACTTGACATATTTGAATCCTGTTATTTCGAGGCACCATTTTTCAGGACAGTTCCTATATCCTCCTACACCGTCATAGACAGAGCTCTTGCATGACATAATAGTGGGAATATGAAGCATGTTTTGGAGCTGCAACTGATGTGTCTGCGTTGTCATTACTGGTTAACAATACAAACCTTTCATATACTGATAACAAGTAGCTTCTTTGTGGAATCCATATTACATTAAATTCATGCTAAAAAGCGTAGAATATGTAGTGAATGTGAAAAAGGCATCTATGTTATCTAGCCTCACATTGCAGGAAACATTTGTTTGTAAGCAAGTTTATTATGCAACCTTAAGACATCTTATTTCTTAGCTTTTGCTCTTTGGAATGTATTTTTTTCAGATTTTACCGACCGCTGGATGTGCAACATGTTACTGAAAGACACACAACTGCTTTTAAAGCCCATATTTTTCAAAATGCAATTACCCTGCATGAAGTACCAGTTTAAAAGGTAAGTCACAAGCAGTAAACCAACATATTGTCACTACCCAAACAAAAAACATATATCTCCGAAATGGTAGCTTAACAGGAGCAGGAAAATGTTCATAAATTGTAATGCAAGTTAGTGTAATGAGATTTTATTCTAAAAAATATGTACTTCTATTGGACCACTCATCAGGAAATGTTCACATAATGTTAACGGCAGCTGCTGTGCTGAGAATAAACACTGAAAAAAAATGGAGTTGCATGGTTTTAAAATGACATGTGATATGATGTCTATAGTGTGGTACTTTATAATGTACTTCTCATAATGTGATTTAACACAAAACAACAGATTCATGTGATGTTAAAATATATTTTTAAGAAAATTAAACAGTTGAAAAAATGCAGAACATGCAGCTTTTATATCTTGCCCCTGCGGAGATGAAAACTGAGTCGTAAATGATTATTAATAATACTGTAAACATGATTATGCTAGTCATATGGTACTTTGCCTTTAATAAATAAAGAAATATTGCTTGTAAAAGGGTGACTTGATTATTACGACGACTATTAAAACAAGCAAACAAAAAAATATGGATTGTAGTGGATTTCGGTTGCGTGTTTTTCCACTAGACACCGTTACCAATAACGCACAAGCTGTAATGAACTGCTAATAAACGCGGGCTCAGAGGCGCAGCGGGGTCATTAACGTGGAAAAGCAACGGTCCGAACTGCGCGTGCGCCAACATGCGGCAAAAACCCAGGACCGCAGTGAATGGAGTGCGCATGCGCGCGGCACGCCCACGGCGGGACTTGACAAAGAGCGATTAGCGCGCTGCGGAGCGGAGGAAAATTCTGGAAAACATGATCTGGAAAGGCAAGTTGAACAAGCCATAAACAGCACAGATTACACAGAATACAAACAAAAACCACCACAGGACTTTATGTTGAGGATTATTTGGATCTACAAAAGCCCTTCACGGAAGGAAACAAATAAAGCAGTTATTTCCTTGAACACAGTGGCTTTTGGGACTGGATAACATCCAAATGTTCTCACTGGAAATACAAACTTAGTCTGCTGCCGGTTTTTTGGGTTGTTTTTGGTCTTATCAAGGTAGACAACAACTAGATCAGCAGTTGTATAATTTTGACCTGGATTATGTTGGACAACAGATAAGTCTCGATTTCCCTTAAATGCATCAGCAGACGGAATAACTACATGGATATGACCGAGAAAAACGAATTCGATTATTCCCGTTCCACCTTAAATGGCGCTAGAATGTAACTAACTGCTGCACCAGTTAAGGTGGAACGGGGGAAATTGGAACAAGAAGCTGGCGAGTAACTAGTAAGCCAACTTCAGCTTCGTCTCAGAAAAGTCATTGAGGATAATGGCCAGCTCAGCTCCAGGCTCCACTTAAGAAAACCAAATTTTAATGTAAGATCAGCCTCCATAACTCATTCTAACGTGGACTCGGACAGGGAGCCATGGCTCCTTTTTCCGCACCGATTTTTATGGCTGCGCATCTTCTGTGGTGATGGAGGTGTACAGAAGCAAATGTGGATCATAAAACCCTGCAGATTATTTCAGGTTGTTAGGGCTATTCAGCAATACGGCTCTGTTCAAATGGCTTATTGTCCAAGTAAGTCGAGCACTACAGGCAAACCAGTTGTTGTCTGAAATATGACGCCATTTTGAACATGATCTCACGTACCATTCACGATAAGAGAACAATTAGGTGCAGACAGCAGCCATTTTGTGTTTACAGAAAGATTTGTTGTCCTCTTCACATCCATCTGCTTTGCATTAACTCATTAATAAATGACTCTGTATATAAAAAGATCTGTTCCGCCTATCGTGCTGCATTTTGTTCGTGTCTAAAGTCTGATGAATTGACCACACTACATATTTTGAGCCCACGTCCAATGTTATGTGGATAATTTGCTGTTATAAGAGTGTTTTTCTTGCAGTTCAGTTTTTTGAGAGGGCAGAGTCCCACAGAGCACTGACTGACAGCGCAGTGCAGCTGCACGACTAGGTTATAATCTCAGGCTCTGAGCAGTCACATGTCTGCGAGATGAAAATTAAGGCTAACGTTGACAGAATGGATATTCTCTAAAACGACGTACTCCTTTATTACCTTTAGAAAGACAGTTTTCTGTAGAGAGTAAAATGTATTAATTTTGGATATGGGGCACTGTTGATAAGACCTCACATAATGTACAAAAAAAACAAAAAACAAAACAAAAAAAAAACATATATATATGTACACACACACACACATATATATATATATTTGCATAGAATATTTGTATATCGTCGCTGTCCAATGAAAAACAAGTATCTCCAAAATATTAACTTTACAGGAGAATGCAAAAACACTCATACCTTTCAACGTAAGTCAATGTAAAGAGATTTTGTTCCAGGTGATTTTAAAGCATTTCTATTTGTCCAAATTTTTACACAATGTAAAAGACAGCTGGTGTGTTGGAATGATGTAGAAAACTAAAAATCAACAAAAATGGAGATACATGGTTTCCTTTGGACAACGACGATATTTGAATGTAGTTTTTAGCTACTGGGACTATTTTATCCATTGTATTAAAAAAAGCATTTAAACTTGAGCAGGCGAAAAGTGGATGAGTATTTGTCAGGAGACAGGCATAATGGCATTGTGCCTTGTAAATTTGTTCTTGAGAAAATTTGTTCTTTGTGCTCTTTAATGTGCATAGATTCTGTTATTACCTTAGAACAAATCTCAAAAAAAGAAAACCCTGGTGAATGTCACAGACTTTGTTAAAACCGTGTAAGTGAGTTTTAAGGTGAAATTACTTCTTATGTACAGTTGGTGAATGAAGCCCCTTTGTCGCTGTCGGGACAAAACCTTGTATCTCCATTTTTGTTGTTTATTATTTATTTATTTATTTTACGTTATTCGAAAACACCACTTGGACTTAACATTATTTAAAAAGTTCATCATGAAATGAGCAACAGAAATGGTCCAAACAGCATTTTTACTTAAACTTACATTTAGAAGGCTTTTTTCTTTTCTCCTGTAAAGTTGTTATTTTGGAGATGCGTGCTTCTGTTCCGACAACTATGATATGTAGTCAACTTTTTACAAGTAATAGACAAGTTACTTTTACTGTTGCTATTTACTTTCAACAGTTTTTGATTGTAGGCATGAACACTGGGCATTTTAGAAGTTTCCTTTTTCCCTGAACAACAGTCTCTTTTGGAGTCTGAACACTTTTCTTGTCTTCTCTTTATAAGTCCGTTTCACATAGTAATCGGTGAGCCTTTGAGGCTCAGTTCAGTTTCTTTTGTCTTCTCTGGTTTTCAGTTTTCATCACAGAACGTCTGGAAACATCTGCAACGTCCTGCATGGATACATGTTGGATACATGAAATATTTTATAGCTTTAAGCACAAAAAGAAAAGTATAACTAAAATACTGAAAAAAAACTATACTGGGGAGTCCTTGTTACCGGGAATCGGCATGATGATTACAACGTATAGAGACAATCCCACTCACCTTAAATGCGCTGTCCAGTAGGTCCTGAGCTGGTAACAGACAGGCAGCTTCACCGATGAAGCACACTAGGATGTGTAGCACATCTGCCCACCTTCCTACAGTAAGCATTAGAACTAGTAGGCCCCCTAGCCGCACTATCACCGTGTTCAGAAGGGCCTGACCACCCGGCTGCCGATGCTGTTCATCTGAAATAATAAAAGAATTTTAGTTATATAACTACATGTGTTATAGCTGAGAGATACATAAACTTTTGTATTTCTTTTCCAGCTACCAAAATAGGAATTTGATGCTTGAGTAATCAGTCCTACTCCAGCCAATACTTAGTCTTACCATTCATATAGATAATCAGAAGAGTGTAGCAGATTGTAAGAGGTGTCCAGAACCTCAAGGCCTCAGTAGTTGACAGAAAGTGTTGGTTGATGCTTGATACAGCAGCAATGCCAGCCACACTAAAGGTCAGGATTAAGGCACTACAAAGGAAGGGTAAGATGGAGGTGCCAGTGGTCAGGAGCCCAATACAGACACCGCAGTAGCGCTGGGTGCTATGTATTGGGTACATCGCCTTTACATGATGCCATAATCTAGAACACTGGCTAGCCAAAAACCAGCTCAGTCCTGCAGCAAGGAGGAGACTTAGCCAGGCTTGTGGTGCCCCCTCATGGAGAAACTGAAGACTACAGTTGAATGCACACCCTAAAGAGAACTGGCACTGGACTAGCAACTGTAGTAAAGAATCACCCAGTGTGTCCTAGAAAAAAAGAGAAAAAATATTTTTTTTCTAGAGGATAATATGTGCTGACAGCTGATTTCAGCAGATCATTAGATAATCAAATTATTATTTAGCATGTATCTTACTGATGAAGCTGTGAGTCGTGATGAGACTGCACGAAGGCAGAACTCAAGAACCACTAGTGATGCAACTCGAGAACCCACAAAGCCAAGAATCACTGTCAGGATCCAGAACTGTATTCTTTGTATTAGACCACCATGACTACTCTTATTTTTAACGTCATCTTTGCTGTCAGCAATACTGCAAAACAAAAAGAGTGTTATGAAGACATGAATATGACAATTACTGGTAACAGTTGCTGCCATCAACAAATTCAGCATATGGTTTTTAGGCTATAGCTTGTATTTTGATTTGTTTAGTCATAGAACACCAAAGATTCTTACCTCTGTGCTTCAACGAACAAGTAAACCCTTAAAAGATTACAAAGAACTGAGATCCCACATGCACCCACGAGTCCTGTCATAATGCCATCAGAAACATAAGTCAGTAACAAATGCTTTTAGAATAAAACCATGCAAACAAACATTAAGTGTTTTCCAGAGATGTTTGAAAACATGTTTGAAAGCCTAGCTTAACATTTTCTTGACCACTTAAACCCAAAGCACCTGTTAGCAGGTCCAAAATTCCATTCTTCTCTTGTAACTACAAGCCTCAACTACATATTTGTTTCAAAGTAGTTGCTGGGTAATAAAGATTATTAAATGAATAATATGCCAAGAGCATTATGGCATAAATACAGTGTAGACAATGTATCAAGAATCATTCAAACGTTAAAGATTAGCCAAAATAAACCATCAAAAAGAAAATGGCATTACCCAACTTATCTTATTTAGAAAGATGGGATCAATGTAAATGTAAGTAAGGTACACCATTAAAGAAATATGTGTTTTTCATCAAGAAAAATATATTTGTGTTGGTATGTTGGTAGCATTAATAGTTTAACTGAGTCTTCTAAGAGTGATTTCCAGCCGGAGGGCTGCAGGCCCCAGTGCTGCTACCGCTGTGTGCTGTTTGCTCAGAGGTATTTTCAAATGAAGCTTTGAAATACAACAATTTACACCGTCACCCGGAGACTAAACATAGCGAATATGTATATAAACCTGTCAAATTGAGCCAGAACTCTGTCTGAACGTTTCTTCTCCTCAGCCTGGCATCCAGCACTCAGTAGCTGCCAAACAGGCAGCTCTTATTAGGTGAGTCAGAAAGAAGTTACATGATCGGTTAAATCTTGTGGGCTGTAGTAAATTTTGTGGTTGTTTGTGTGGGCCACAAGTTGCAAAAGGTTGGGAACCCCTGTTCTAAAACTCATTGTTGATTTTCTGCTTCACTGGGGCACAAATATGATTCAACACGCTGATCTCCTTTGTTCATCTAGGTAGCTTTAGATATAGGTTTTCTCCAAGTCTCCAGAAAGGTACAAGGTGCCTCTAATTGTCATCACACCACAAAGCTAAGCACTTGACATGATTAAAACTAAGTTCTGTACTGAAATGAGACCAAAATAGACAGCCCCATAACTCTTTTCCACAGAGAAATGTAATAAATTTGCTTTTTTTCATTAAACAAAAGCCAAAACTACTAGATTGACCAGCACGACAAAATCAAATAACGAAACTATGCCGTCTCTATGACTACCTAGAAATATCCTGATGATTGTCACAATTTAATACAATTGACCAAAAAACTCTAAAGGAAACATTTTGACACCTTAAATGATGTCAATGTTGTAGCAGTTGATTTGCAGCAAACAGTTAATGGCTCACTTCTATCAGGCATTTTCCCCAAATCACTAAGAATAGCTGTCATTAAGCCACTCTTAAAAAAGAGAAGTCTGGATGCTTCTGTGTTACACAATCACAGACCTGTCTCAAATCTTTCTTTTATAGCCAGGATGATTCTGAAAGTTCTTCTCAACCAACTCAGCAATTTTATTTAATTAAATGGTAATTTTGACCAATTTTAATCATGTGTCCAACCTCATCACAGTATTGAAACTGCTCTTATAACAGTGTTTAATGATACATAGCTGAATGCTGACACTGGTAAAATATCAGCTTTGGTATTACTAGATCTTAGCCCCTGTTCACACTTGGTAATACCATCCATCTTGAGTGATCTGATCATAAGTGGACAGCGAGACGTATAGTCATTTACGCCTGGCATTTCCAAGTGTCCTGAATGCGTCTCCAGTGACATGCGAGCAGTTTCTGTGTTTCTATGTGAGCTCTTTGTTCGTATAAAGGTAAGGGCTGTTGCAATGATTTGGACCTGTAGTATACCTTTGACACTGTAGGTGTCAAATGTCTGGACAGGTTGGAAAATTGGGTAGGACTTTCTGGAACAGTTCCTAATTAGTTCAGGTCTTGGAAGGCCAGAGTTACTTTGTCACGATTGGCAGCTAAGAATCTGATAGGGTGGCTATGCCATGCGGAATCCCCCGGGGATCAGTTCTCAGACCCCTTTTTGTTCAGTTGTTATATGCTCCCTTCTGGCCAATTCCTACAGAACAACAACATTGATCACCATAGTTTTTTAGATGATACACAGATATACTTGACTCTGTCTGATGATTACAGTCAAATAGACTCTGTTTTAAGGCATTTAAATCAAAAATAACTGTAATTTTTCTTTATTAATTATGTACAAAACAGAGATTACTCTGTTTGGCAACAAAGAAAAGAGACATAACCTTAGTGCACACCTCGATTCCCGGCCTCTAAAAACCTAAGATTAAGACTGAAATCTTGGTGTTCTAATAGACTCAAACCTACCCTTTACTAGCTAAATCAAATCAATCATCAAAACAGCCTTCTGTCATCTTAAAATATAGCCAGAATCATGCGTTTATCTCCAGCAGAGTGTACTACTGTAATGATCTCTTAACTGGCCTTTCCAAAAAGACATTTAAACAGATACAGCTCATTCAGAATGTTGCTGCAAGAGTTTTAACCAGGACCAAGAGAACAGAGGATATTAATCCAGTTCTAAAATTTTTAAACTGGCTTCCAGTTAGGTACAGAAAATATCTTAAAGTGCTGCTATTAGTTTGTAAATCACTGAATGGTTTTGGTCCAGAATACATCTCTGATATTTAAAGAATTTTAACTGAGTAGGTCTCCAAGATCTATGGATTCAGGTTTGAAACTAATCATGCTGAAGCAGCATTTAGCTGTTATGCTGCATACAACTGGAACCAACTATCAGAAGATCTTAGATGTGCCCCAAATGTAGTGCTTTTTAAATCTACATTAAAAATCATCTCTTTTGATGTGCCTATTATTGAACTCTAGGATTTGCACTTTATTTATTACAGTACTACCTTTCATGTTCTTTGCATAGAATGTGTTGTAGATGGTTCTATGTAGAACCTTTTTGTAAAGGGTAAAATTTGAACTATAAAAGAACTATATTGAGAGCTATATAGAACCCTTTTCCAAAAAGGTTCTGTATGGAACAATCTACAGCACATTCTCCATCAATCTGAAGAACCATTACATGATGCAAAGAACACTTTAATCATGCAAAGAGTTCTTTGAGTGTTCATATGTTCTATATAGAACCATTTTCTTTACTAAAGAACCCTTGAAAGACCATCTTTTTGAAGACTGAACAGCTGCTTTTCATCCAGTAAAAGTTAACTCTGTGATCTTTCTCATTCAGGGTGCTGGATTGAGTATAACTGTTGTCCTCTTTTTCATCAACTCTCCTGGAGATTAGATGCTAGCACTGCTATCTCCTGGATTGATTTATACAATATGGGTGGTGATCTTCATCACTTAGAGTTTTAGAAAAGACTAATACTCCCTATTTTACTTTTTATTTCTATTGTTTTTTTTCTCTCTTACTCAGCACTTTGTTTTTACTTTTATATTTGATGTTCTTTTTTCTTATATTTGTGTAAAGCACACTGAACTGCCTTAGTATATGAAATGTGCTATATAAATGAACCTGCATCTCCTTGGTTTGCCTGGAACACCTAAACTGATTGAGATGTTTTTTTGGACTGATGAGTTTAAATTTGTAATTGGGATTATTTGGATAGTGAAAAGCAGAAAATGCAACCAGCTTCTAAGACTGAACTTTGGAGATGTGGAAAAACACCCCAGCAGATTTCTTTGAAAAACTGATAAGAATTAAAGCTGTAATAAAGACAAAGAATGAACACACTAAATACTGAAAAATGTGATATTATATTTAGATGTTGACATTACAGTGTAATTCACTGTTAAGTTTTCAACATTTTGTGACACTGAAAAATCATTAACTTGTATGTAATGGCTGTTTGGACTGGAAAGAAATAAAAGGTGGTCTCTGACTTTTGCACAGTACTGTACAAGTTTCACATTGTCTCTGGAATCGGCTAACCTAAGCCATTTGACATGACATTTATAACAAATTGTTTAACAAATTACTAACTTACATCTACTGGAAATTTGATTGAATATAAATGAGTTCTTGGTTATAATAAATAAAAAGTAATTTATTCTGTTTTAGTGTTTCTGTAAAAGTCTTTTACAACATTTTCAGAAATGTAAATAAAGCAATCAAGAAAGTGAACTTAATTCTCTAAATGTAATTTGCATTTCCTAAACCTTGAATTACACAGTTTAAGAAATAGTGATTGTTAATATTTATTGAGTGCAAGATAATTCAAGACCCCTCACCTTGTAAAATACAGTCTAGAGGATTTGTTTCAAGTGTAAGCCAAGTAGGTAAACTTGGTACAAACCAGGAAAAGAAGGAAAACATCTCACCGTACCCTGACTGTACAAAAAGATTAAAATATGTCCAACTTTGCAGTGTAGTTAGAGAACCTGTGTATTACATTTACCAGTAGTTTGTATGCAAGCAGTAGGTTTGGAGTCTCAAAGGTCATTTCTCTGTTCACCCTAGCTTACGTAATTGTCAAGCCTTCCAATAAGATGAGAAGTGATTCATCATAGTCATAGTAGGCAGCAGTTGCTAAAGCATTTGTGAATGATTAACTGCATGAAGTAATGGGTGAAACTTGCTTCTTCTGATTCTTCACTTACTGGTTTTCCGGCATGTGTGGTCCATCCTCATTCACTTCACTCATGAACAACAGTGGAGTAAAAGAAAAACCCCTAACTGTGAGAACATAATATGTTGATGGTATTGCTTGGAAATAAAATAATAATCAGGGCCTTTTTTCAAGAAAAAAGCTTTATTTAAAAATATCCAAATGAAAGATTTGTAATCACTGTTTTTCAATAAAATAAAACCAATTTGATTACAAATGTTTACGTTGATTCTAATGTGTTAGTCCAGTGCAACCTCACAGGTTTCAGTAGAACATTGTTTAGCTTTATATAAAAACTAAGAAATATTACATGTCCAGAATCATGAATCGAGCTGTAGAAGAGCCTAAAATGGATGAGAAAGCTGTAAAACATTGAGACATAAAAGGAGCTTGAACTGGAGTGGGCCAGTCCCAGATGGGGAAGTCCATGCGTTGTCTTTCCAGAGGGGAGACCCCATGACACCTTTGCTGACTTTTTGTTCATAGGATCCTTGAAATATTAAAAAAAAAAAATCTAAAAATGTTTTGGTGAATGGTTTTTAATATCTAAATCCATTGTATAAGTTAATGATATATACAAAATAACAAAAAATGTTTAATATGGCAAGTGATTCCAAACCTGTGAACTGTAAAGTATAATTCTTTATTCAGCAAATCCAACATTCAGACTCACAATAAGGTAGGAGATACCACTTTAGATCAGGTATTTTCCAAGATTCAAGCTGAATACCAATAATGAAACCTCAGATATTTGAAACCAAGCATTTGCTAACTGCAATTCCAGTTCAGTTGCTTTTAGACTGCTTAAACCATTGTTTTGATTATAAAAAGACAGAGAGGCCCTGCTGCCAACCCAATAAACTGTCCATAAAGTAGGGTTGTGTACTGACAAGAACCTGGCAATACAATATGTATCACAACACAGGGGTCGCGATTCACTATACTGCAGTATACTGTGCTACTGTAAGAAAGGTGAAAACTGCTAAATATTAAAAAACACCACCATGTGCATAAATCTGAGTAAAGGAAAAAATTTACTTTTTATGCAATCAGAACAGTTGTATCTGCATTTGCATGTATCATGGTCCCTGTAACATCTAACATCATAGCACTATTTTTTGTGCAATCTGAACAAAGGAATTAATATTTGCCTGTATCAGTAAATAATAAAATAAAAGGTTATTTGTACCTTTTTGTACAACTTGGGCGCAGCGTTGTCAGTAATACGTTGTTGAGAGGGTATGGTGTAACGAGGCTCCACTGTATTAACCATATTACGAAGGCCTTGTTCTGATGCATGTCCTACCACAGATCATAAATATAGGTAGCTCCCTACATAAAACCATAGGCAGGACATTTTGATGGCCCAAGTCACAACCCTATTCGCCAGCCTCTTGTTTGAATTTTCCTGTTCTAGCTTAAATGGTGCAGCAGTTATTATTACAATGGCCACTGCACACAGGACGTGCCGCGTCGCACAGCGTACAAAAAATTTGAAACAATTTTAACGGAGGTGCGCACACTGAACACTGTTCAATTTCTCAGCACTTCACATCACAGCACTATGCAGCATTTAGCCATTACTACATTAAGTTAAAGTCCTATTGAGACAGCAGAAATCCACAGTAGATCATGTGGCTTGAAATTTACACAGAGAAAGGCAGCCAGTCTTTTAGGTAAACAGACAAATGATCATAAGTTACTACAGTTAACGTTACTGCCTGAGCCTTTTTCAGCTCGTATCTTTCAGCTCAAAAACAGCCAGTCTGTAGAAAGAAAGTCATGCATGCCAAGTGTGATGAGTTATGTTTCATTCAGTTTATGCAAGTAGAGTGTAAAAATGAACCTGAATTTCTTTTAACAGCTAAGCTAGCATAATGTAGGCTAACGTCACTGGTTATTGCATAAGTTAGTGGATGGACGCGTTTTTGGGTTCTCCCTGCCAGCATTCTATAGCAGCACTCCGCTACGCAACGCGGCGTCTGGTGTGCAAGAATGTAACTACTGCACCATTTAAGGTGGGACAGGTAAATTCAAACAAGAAGCCGGTAAATAAGAAGCTGACTTCAGCCTTGTCTAAATCTCTTTATCAGAAAATGTCACCAGCATTAAAAGAATAAGTAGGATCTTTTGAGAACCTAAATCACTTTATCAGAGGGTAAGCAGTGATATTAAACTGAACAATACAATAGACTTGAAGTAAGGCTGAATTAACGTAAAAACACAAGTTACTACGCTATAGTATTGATATGGGCATGCTAGCTTGATAGGTAGGACAAACTGTTAGAATACTGGTCTTTCGGATTCAGCCATCGATGATAGCGTTACTAGTCAGCTAATGCCAACATTAGCAGTGCGCCCTTACTGTACTTGTTTACGCTGGAGAGGAAGAATGTGATGGCTGAAGATAGATTACAACACTGCCAACTAGTGGTTTGGTGTTTAAACCACTAATTAAAAATCAATACTGTGTTTTTAAGAATCAATACAGTATCACAAAACATTATATTGCGATACTCAAGTGTATCAATATTTTCTTACACCCTACCATAGAGTCCTACAGTGAGCTTGTGAGTTTTTTTTCACATAAAGAAAATCGAAAAGGAATAGGAGTATCAGCCATTGTTTTGTGGTAGTGCTCTTCAAACACAGCGTTTTCTTGTGGACTGAAGTGATTTCGCCAGTCACCAACCTCGCCTGTGAATAAACATGAAAATATACATATCTAAGATAACCAGGAAATCTCTCATTCATATCTCACAGAAACAAAAACCCACCTTTTCTCATGAATTCTGAAGCTTTACGATCAAATATGCTATCAGGCACTGTTGAGTAATTGGCCATAGGGTTCTTTTGCATTGCAGCAAATGTGGTCATTTTCACAATATCACCAACCATACTCTTTGATAAGTAGTGTCCTAGGAACTCAGCAATGCGGACCACCTCCCGAGCAGGGTTCTGGTGTCATAAACAAACAGTTCAGTCACATACACAACTTTAACTTTTTTGACTATTGAATTGTAATGGATTTCATAAAAAATGGACACACTGTCCTGAAGTGCAGCGTTCAAAAGGCTATTTGACACCTACATAACACCTACACAGGTCATGTATGACAACTGGCATAAACGTACAAGTGTTACCAAAAAAAAAAACAAAAAACAATGCAGATATGACGCATAGAAAATACATAAAGCAGAAGCTGTTTTTGAGGATAAAGGTTTAACATCATACCTCTTTCATATCTTCATAAAAGAGGTAGAGAATGTTCTTGTTTTGCTTTTCTCTCCAGTATCCTTTGACATGATCATACCAGGAGCCCCAGCCTACTGCAAAATCAATATGTTGACTTTATTAAGCTAAACTGTGTTTTTGAGAGAAGGGCAAATAACATTAGTTCTTAATTAAAGGGTCCATATCACAGAAAACCAAATTTTCCTTACATTTTGGAAATCTGAAGTTTGGTGTAGTACACTCTTTAAAGAGTTTCTTTAGAAAAGACAATGGTTCTACATAAACCATGAACATTCAAAGAACTATTTGCATGCTTAAAGCGTTCTTTGATTGGTTTTTTGATTGTTCATGGTTCTATTAAAAAAACACTTTTTTTTTAATAGAACCCTTAAGGAACCATCTTTTTTGGACTGTACGTAAACAAAGTTTCAATACGTACCATTCACTCCCCATCTCATATAATCCACATGCAGAGTTTGTGATGTTAGCGCTGCCCAATCACGCTGACATTATAAAGGAGTGTTTCAGCCCAGATGGCAAAGTTCAGAAAAAATACAATACAATTCAAGATAAATGTAGGATATAGGCCCTTGAATTAAGCTACACAAGACATTATTACTTATTACTACACACTTTAAAAAAATGGATCTTCAAGGGTTCTTTAGAGGTTCTTTTCTGTATAGAACCTTTTTCTTTCCTAAAGAACCCTTGAAGAGCCATCTTTTTTAAGAGTATACTTAATTAAGTAGACATAATTACTTAATAATACTTACGTTGTCCTTTCATGAACTTTTCTAGATACTCCGGCCACGGTCCTGGCTCTGGCTGGGTAAGGTTCATGCGATCAAAATGAAAGTATGACACCACAGTGTCTTTAGGATTGCGAGCCACATATATCACCTGTTAAACACATTGATCTGCATTAGATTTTAAGCATTCAGCGTTGTCACAAAGGTAAAACGAATCTCTATTGCTCTAACCTTGCACCCCGCCTCCCAGAATGACTGAGGTACAAGCTGGATGGGTAGATGAGTTTTGATAACCCTAGGAGGATCCATCTTCTCTAGTTTACTCATGCCTGAGGTATCAAACAATGCACACATTGTTGCAAGATGTCATTTAACTTTCAGTAGGCCATTTCAACTGCTGAACTATCTTGCTGAGCTCTAACCAGAGATGGAGGGATCCGAAGAGGTCATCTCAAAGAAGGGCATGCGGACGTGGGTGGGAGCTCGCCTGCATTTCTCTTCATTACCTTCATTTAGAATCAGATCCACTACTTCCTGTGTCCACGTAGTGCCTTAGGAAGAAAAACACTCACAAAATGACCCACAGTAAATACTACAGTAGACTATCTATTCTAAACTACTAGTTCCATTGGGTTGTATATATAATGCTCCTGTTCTCAAGTCACTGCACTGTTTGACTATTAATTTTAGAACTGATTTTATAAACATTTATTGTTTTTTAAAACTATTTGTGGACTAGCCTCAAAGTATGTTGGATATGCATAAAATGTAATTTTTGAATTATTATTCATTTTTAAGTACATGGCTATTCACATATATTAAATATAACACACACACACACACACACACACATATATATTAACAATTAAAGAACCCTTTTGGTGCTGTTTAGAACCACTTTCAAAAAGGTTCTATATGCATGAGAGACGACTCAAGATTTTTAATGAACAAAATTTAAACCCAGAAAAAAATTGTCTCACCTGCTTTAGGGTATGTGGCAACAAGCAAATCATCCTTAAACGCTTGAAATCTCTCAACTCTGCCGAAGTGTCTGGCTATGGGCTCCGGTAAGGGAATCCCTCTCACGTCAACCACAGGGTAGCGCGAACTGACTGTCCTTTCCATCTGCGAGTGAATGAAAAACAGTCTAATTCCCACAACTGTCCTAAACAGTCAACGAGCTCCAGGAGGTGGTCGTAAGAGAACAATACTGCAGGTGAAAGGCAGTTTCTTTTAACAGCTAAACTAGCATAATGTAGGCTAACATCACTGGTTATAGCTTAAGTTAGTGGATGGACTCGTATTTTTAACTAACGTTAACTGTACACGGTTAAAACAGGCCAATAATGAAATATCAGTGCGGCTTTTCTTATCAACGAGTTAAATTATTTTAATAACAAAGTATTTTACTCGGTATCTTGTTCGGAAAGCGTTTCCCAACAGCACCCGGTAAACGTTTGCTGCTGCAGTCGCGTTAGATAACATTACAGCTCCGCCTCCACTTTGGGGTTACAAGTATTTCAAGTATTTTACACATCATGACACTTTCAGCCCAGAGTTAGGAAATAACTAATTATTCACGTCATCTCCTGTAGTACAGCCTTGATTTTTGACTCAGCCTAAAACCCTGCTGGTCACGAACTCGTCCCCGCGAGTTTAATATACCAGCACACTGAAGGTTCAGCCCGAGAGAAAACCCTCTCTGACCGGCGGCGGTTTGTAGATCTTCCCCTTTTCTGCAGGGGTTCAGTCCCGAAGTGGCATCTGGCAGCAGGAAGTGGCAACTCCGCCGTCCGGAAATGGCACGCGCTGGCATGTGCCACTTAGCGAATGGCACCTGCCACCGATAACTGGTAACGAGTGGCACATGCCGCTCGTGCCACTCGGTTAATGGCACTCGCCAGTGGCACCTGCCACACAGAAACGGCGTGTGCCTCTCAAAACAGGCACGTACCAACAGCTCCTAGCGGCACATCATAGCTCCACAGGCACAGGCCAGTGCCTTTCGCCTCAGTAAATGGCTAGTGCCACTCCTGAAAAAATAATAAAGAACACAAGCCTGCGTTCCTCTTGTCCTGTTTAATAAATACGCCGATAAATAGTCTATACATACTTTAGATATAGCATGAATAACACCACAATGAATTCAGTAATTAGTTCGAGTACATCTGTAACACGAGCTGCTTTCTTCAGCTCTCCGTGCCACAACAAAAGCCCAAAATGACAGACTATCTGCACAGAGTCTTTAGGTCAACATTCCTCCATGACTTTTCCCAGGTTCTGATGGCCGATGGTGGAGCTATGATGTGCCGCTAGTTAGCCGAGCCGAGTAGCCGCTGCCCAGAGTCTTTGCTTTACTCATAGGACCTGTTGGTATGTGCCTGTTTTGAGAGGCACACGCCGTTTCTGTGTGGCATGTGCCACTCGCTAAGTGGCACATGCCAGTACGTGCCATTTCCGGACGGCGGAGTTGCCACTTTCTGCTGCCAGATGCCACTTCGGGACTGAACCCCCTCTCTCCCCTTATACAGGGCACTGTTAGGTAGGGCTGGGAATCGATCCCAAAAAATCGATTCCTCGATTTCAGATGTTCAGGCCTCGATTCCACACAGTGACATCAAGTTTGTCAGCACCAGCGCCATGTAGAGAAATGTCACATGGTTTTACTTCATACTGTTTTTGTATAAAGGTAATTTATTAATTAATAAAGGAGGAAAAAATATTTTAAAAAGAGAGAGAGAGAGAGAGAGAGAGAGAGAGAGAGAGATGTCACATGGCTCTGGCCAGCACCAGCACACACACGGAGGGTGAGATATAGCCCCTTTAATTTTATTTGTTAATGAAGCCAAACAAAACTTGAAAACAATTACTGGTTCCAACAATAAGAAAGTTGTCAAAACACTGAAATTATGTGGATCTTTACTTATTTTTGCGTAAAATTATGAGTGTTTTTGAATTCCCTGATTGTAGGTTGTACGTTCAGTCCAGCTGTATTGAACTTTAGACAAATGTTTAAAATAGTTAAAACCCACAATGTTACTTTTGAAAACTTTACCAATGTCTACATACTAAATCACACACACACCACACACACAAACACACATCTTCTAAGCTGCTTATCCTTCTGGGTCATACTAAATTAAACTCTTCCAAAAAACAAAAAAAGTCAAGAAAAAAATCGTTTTTCCATGATATGGACCATTCAATGCGCAAGAAGACTAAAAGTTTCAGTATCGGTACTCAGCCTTAAATCACTCGGTATCGGCGCTCAGAGAAGATGAGCGGTATCGACACTCAGGCGCTCCGGGACGGTAGGTGCCGATAAAGCGCAGGCTGCCGATCAGCACATGTAGCAGAGAAGGTTCCGCCGTCTCGTAGTAGAAGAAAATATGCCTCGGTGCATGCAGGCAGCGGAGGAAACCCCGCCGAGCTAAAGCTAGCAAAGTAGGAACATGGAAGATGAGGAGGTCGCCGAAAGCTGGGAAGAAGCTGCCGACAGTGGGGTAAGTATGCGATGTTTCTATCCGCGGAGTCCGGTCGGACTCGTTCCGTCGAAAAGTCGCTCTGTTCGGCTGTGAATGGACGCGGTTAGCGGGCTGCTGGCAGCGGGTTACGAAGGAGCTGTAGGCCGCAGTGGAAATGGATCCGGAGATGAGTGTCTGAGGGAGCATTTACTGTTTTAAAGCGGTTCCAGAAAGGCCAAAGAGGCCATGAACATTGTTATACATTCGCTAGAAGTAGCATTTCGATATTATTACTATTATTATTTTTATTCAGCAGCGTTTAGTGTCAACTAGCGACATTTCTGTAACCCTGCTACAAGAGCTAACCTAGCTAGTTAGCTAGCTAAGTTAGGTAGCTAGAAGCTATCCGGGTAACTTTTTAGTTATTAAAAAAGTTGGCTTGTTTGGTGGCTAAGTTATAGCTAGCGTGGAAGAAAGCACAGATCTGATCAAGGGTGTTGAATATTATAGTGGTCAGCTGGTGGTGTAACGGTGGGCTACATTTTGCGTCGTAGAAATATCTTGAATTTGATTTCAACTTACTTGCCAGCTCCCCAAAAACTGCTGAGTGGCAGAGTGAGGCCAGTGTGGCCATGATTTCTGCCAGCTAACTTGGTTAGCTCAGCAAACGTTTATTCGTTTAGCCCGCGGAACAGAATAATTTAAGTTTTGTCACTGGATGCTGGGCAGATACTTGTTTTAGCCTTTATTCGGGTTTTGTGGGTCAGCAGCAATGTGAAGTTTATTAATGTTAGCCGTTAAACTCCAAGTATTGTTTTGCTAGTGCAGTCAGCTCAAACCCAGACCTGCTTATGAAAGTCTGATGTGTAATTTAATAGCTAGATACGGTTTAGTTTAAAATAAAACATGGCAATAATAAGGAAGATGGCCGCTGTGCTCTCTTAATATTGTGTTAGTCACTGTAGTCTTGTTTGTTTCGTTCAGGTGAAATGAAAAGACAGATTTGAAACTGAAACCGAGACACAACACTGTCTGTGATGGTGACTATATGGGCGGTGACTCCTTGTCAGTGCAGCAATCAGTCTATATCCTGATATAGGCATAGCTTTGAGAATAACACCATATAAGCTCCATACCTGGTTATTCTCAAAGATATACCTAAATCTGGACACAGACTGACTGCTGAGAGTGGGTAACTTCCCACAAATTCACTATTAT
Source organism: Colossoma macropomum (assembly GCF_904425465.1). Classification (NCBI taxonomy): domain Eukaryota; kingdom Metazoa; phylum Chordata; class Actinopteri; order Characiformes; family Serrasalmidae; genus Colossoma; species Colossoma macropomum. Next base: position 10,348,531 of record NW_023494802.1, on the reverse strand, counting down.
AACCTTAGATAACATATGCCCATCAGGTTAAGTCTTGGTTTGTTTTTTTTCTTCTCACAATGGAAATTTTCAGAGTATATTGTATGCCTGCCAGTGTTATGAAGTCGGGGTTTAGTGCCTCCAGTTCAGCAGCTAAACCTCTGAACTGAAATTCATCCCTGCTATGAATTTAGCTGCTGCACTGAGGATGTATAAATAACTCTGTGAAACTGAGACACTTGGCAGTGGTGCACTGAGGCTCCTTCTGCAAGCATATGCTGCTCTTTATGTTTTGAAAGACTACTCTGATGCTTGTTTTAGAGAAGATGTCCTTGTAACTTTGCATTCCTATTTCAGGAAATGGAGAGAAGATTAGAGGAGAAGCTGCGGATTAGCCAGAAAGAGAGGTACGGTGAATATCGGAGATGCTCAGTCCTAATTTTGAGGGGGGGGGTTCCGTTTTTACTCTAAGCAACCCTTCTTTTCCCTCTAGACTTTCAGGTGGGAGTTCAGGTCGCTCTCCAATGAAGACGGCTATCATGATCCAGGACGACTCCCTTCCAGCCGCACCCCCTCCACAGATCCGCATTTTGAAACGACCCACCAGCAATGGAACCTTAGGATCTTCTGTAACGCGGAGCCGACCCTCACCACAAGTGAAGTCCTTAGCTCAGAGGGAGGCAGAATACGCTGAAGCCAGGAAACGAATCCTTGGCAGTGCTGATGACACACCTCAGGAGAGACCCAGTTCAGACAGGTAGTTCAAAATTGCGTCCCCCTCCTTCCCTTTCTTTGTTCTGTTCCGCCATGCAGATCTGTGGTGGGGGCCTGAGTGATTGTGTGACCCAGATGAGTGCTTATCACAAGAGGAGGTGCTTTGTATTTGCTGAAATCAAACTTGACTACTTTTACTTTGTTAGTTAATGTTTTTTGTTATAACAGGAATGGTTCATTATACCCTTTAAAAGAAAAATTTCTTATCTTTGATTGAAGTGTAGTGACACATTTCCCTTCTCTGAAACATTTTGTTACCTTGCACCTGTAGGGAAGGAACAATAATATTAAGAAGTAAGATGGGGGTGAAACATCTGTTATTTATTTATTTATATATATATATATATATATATATATATATATATATATATATATATATATATATATCTCAAAATGCTCTGCTAGTTTGGAGGCCCTCCCTGATATCAAGTTTCCTGTGGAAATAAGTAACGGAAGGAAAATGTCATGATTTCTGATTCATGTTGACTTTCAGCATTTGGAAGTTATTTTGGCTAACAGAGCTGCAGTACATTCAGGGGAAAAGTTATAATTAAACATATGATTCTCATGCTTATACAATCTCTCTTCATAATTAGATCACCACGTTCAGAAGACACAAGATCAAACAACCATGTGGTTCGGCAGCCAGCAGGTCCAGATGGTACGCAAGGCTTTCGCCAGCGCAGATAGGAATAAAGGTCTAGGAGGAGAGGAGCTGTTGGTCTCCTAGCGTAATGTTAAAAATTGTTATTTTTTAATCAATATTTAGGATATGGGATGTTTATGAAATAAGAAGAAAATCCCTTCACACCCATCATGGCTCTTGAGTCAGCATGGAATGTAAAAGGGGAGGAAATAACATGGAAGAGCGAATGGGGGGGAAATCTTTATTTTTTTAACCCCCATTTTACACTGTGATGAGGACTTCTTCTGGACAATGCTCACTGTGATCCCCTCCTTTCCCACCCAACAAACTGCAAATCGGCCCCCAACCATAACACCTAACTCAACTGTGACTGGCGACCCGTCTGCCAACGGACAGCTTTTGGCCATTAAGTGACTTGGAGATCAGCTGGTTGGAACAAAAAGTGTAGTGAGATGAATAAGGTTGTCATGGAAATAATGTAAGAGAATGGCACAAGGGCACCAGCTCTCAGCAATAATGTTTGGCATATTGCTCTTTATGATCTTTGTCATCCCTTTCCATGCTGTTCTTCCCAAGCTTTTGTATTAGTCATTTTGGTCTCTCTTTTTTTTGTTTTTATTTCAGCTATTTATGGCCTAGTCTGCTGAATGCCATAAATTTTTAATTGGGAAGGGAACGGTAAGGGGTTCTGTAGAAACTTGAGATGAGTCAAGTTTTGTTGTTTACGTTTGTTATTTTTATTTTTATTTTTAAACTGCTGGGTCTTCCGCTGAGTGTCCTGATTTCTACATAAAGGAAAAAAGAGAAAAAAAATTAAAACAAATTAGTAGAGGAAAAAAAATCACATTTAAGCATTTTTCTGCCTTTTTATGGTTTGAGAAGGTAGTGATTTTTTTTAGCAACCTGTCACTTTCAAAATTAACTAATGAGATGAAAATAACCTCTGTAAATGTATGCGGTGCTGGAAAGAACCAAAGGGAGATGTGCAGGGGGAAATGAATACTGCTGGCTCCTCTTGCTTCCCTATCTTTTTGTATCTACTGTCAATTTCTTTACTGATGTAGGAACTCAGGTTGTTAAAACTGCAAGAGACTGAATTAAATATCAGTTTAATTTTTAGTGCTGGTGCAATAGCAAGCCTTCATTACATGTAGATTAAGACCATCTGCAGGAAGAGCACCTCTAAAACGATTACTGCATATCCTAGAGATGAATTATTATTTTTTTTTAACTGAAGTTATTGTACTGCATCAATGGTTCATCTACATCAGCTGAAGGGTTAACTCAGTCTCTGGCTCTTGCAATACAGTTCCGCAAAGAGAGCCAAACTAATATCTCCCTGCCTTTTCATTTAATCATATTCCTGTACCTAAAGCCTCTTGGTGAGGTTGTCCCTGAAAGATGTCAATTCCCTGCAGTTTCAGGGAAAAATACCCTTTAAATATTTGCAAATGTTCCTGTTATACTGTATCAGATCAACTGGAAAAATTTGTCATGACCTACATACAAACATGGAAATCTGCCTGTAAATACTTTTCAAAATGCCCATTTAATAAAAACTTTTTAAAGTAATAAATTTGAATGCTTAATAGTTTTGTTTTGAAGTTATAGCTACTATTTATTCACATTTGCAGAAACAAATAAAGAAATGATCCCTGAGTACTTAAAGTGCTTTAATTTTTTTTTCTGCAAAAGAACCATAAGTTTACACATTTTTACCATCATAAAAATGACATGCCATATATAATAGGCAATGTTTAGATCTAGTACACGATCCTCACATTAAGCTAATGGTTCCCAGTCCTATTCCTGCTGATGCTATTTTACATATTCTGATGCACTTGATTCAACTCATCAGCTAATTATATAGCCCTTCATGAGCTGGGTCAAATGTGTCAGAGGAGGGAAAACCTGCAGAGCACCCCCTCCCCTCCTCCAAGACTGGGACTAGAAACCACTGTATGAAGCATTAGGAGGTGGTAACAGATCAGTGGCACTTGGGAAAGTGGAAGTTTGTGCTAGCTAATTCCAATGACGGCGCACTGTGGGGGGTAGAGGGGTTGGTCAAGGGGTGGCCAAGAAGGTGTCCCTGTCAGGAGGGCGTCCAAGCGTTTGTACTGCTTTTTCGACTCTCGCTTCCCACGAAGAGCTTGGAGGAACGTTGGGGCACATCTGTCAGCAAGTTCCTAAAAAAAAACAAAAAAAAACAAACAAACACCACAGCGGAGTGAGACCACATTGATGATCTTTCCCTCAAATTAATATACAGTGACTTTAAAAACAGAACTTATGTTTCTGGTGGTCGTGTTAGACTGGTTAGGTATTTATTTATTCATTCATTCATATATTTATTTATTTACCAACCTCTACAAAGTAGCACATGATAAAGTTGAGAGCAGCTAGGGAAATTAGCAGCAGCTGGAAGCTCAAGTCATCGATCTTATAGAGCTGCAGCAGTCTGTGTATGACGCCCTTAGGATACACCACCAGCCAAGTCATGACAGCAGATAAGACCACCAGCACGAGTACAAACACAACTACAAGGGATGGACACAAAAATCAGACAGAAGGATTAGGGCAGTCGTGATTATTACATTCGATCACAAAAAAAATATTCAGTATAAAATTTAATAGAAATTTGATCTCTATCAGTATAAAAGATTGCTTTTAGGTGTGTGTATATATGCATATACACACACACACACACACACATATATGTATATATATACACTGAGTTATTGTTCATTTACTAACAAAAATAAATCAATAGAGACAGCCCAAAGTGAGAAATATTAAAAAAAGAAATTACTGCAAAATTAGACGGTTAAAATATAAAGTTATGTAGAGCAGTTTGTTCACAGTGGTGGTGATAGGGCGCCGGAGGTGTATATTGCCTCTATATGCTCCCTCACAGAAAGCTATTACATGCAATGTACATAGTTTTACAATAGTTTTAAGAAAAGCTTTTGGCCCAAAAAAAAAATAATAATAATAATAATAAAATCACACCACTCTGAATAACTTAAGCAAACAAAAAAAATGGAGGCTAGAACACCAAGTAAAACATATCCATGCTGTCTGAACAAAACCTTGTATCACAATTTGTGTCGTTTTGTACTTGTTTCTTTTTTTATTTTATACAGAATTTGAAAATGCCTGATGACCTTTACAATGTGCCAAAATTTCACGATGAACGGACCAGCAGAAATGCTCCAAAAGTGCTTAGGAAAAAATCTAGTTCCATTAAGTTTCATTCAAAATTAAGAATCTTTTTCTTTCTTCTGTAAAGTTAACATTTTGGAGATATGAGGTTTTGTTCCGACAGCAGCAAAATGGATGTACTTAAAAATGGGCTGAAGCCTTTGGATAAGCCTGAAGGTCACTACAAAATGTACATTTTGCCAAGATATTCTTTCAGTATCTCACCGTTGTAATAAAGTGGTTTCTTGTAAGGGTATCCTTTTGTCACTATTATAGACATCAGGATGTACTGAAACCCTGACACATCAAAAACACCCGTGTCCTCCATATTTGGCAGATTTTGTGGCCCTGTCCTAGTGGAATTGAGAGGGATGTACCTAAGAAAGATCAAAAAAAAAGGTGCAAAATGAATCACTGAACACAAGTCAACGTTTAACATCAGACCATTTCTTTTTAAACTCACCACTCCTGCGAGATGGTGATGAGCAGAGCAGACACTTGGGTGACGATCAGCAGCACTGTGTGTATTAGCAAAGCACATAGAAGGGGCACACTGAGAAGACTGGCAGGGGGTCTCTGGGGGTGAAGCTCATCACTGGGGCCGCCCCTCCCCATTACTATAGCAAGCAGTGTCACCAGGAATAAGTCGAAGAAGAGGAACTGTAGGTCACCCAAGTTTGTTTTCACCTAAAACGGAAGATGAAACTGAAGATGTTCCTTCAACCAAAGCTGTAGGCAGTGCCCCTTCGAGAGTCTACATTGCTACATTAAAGAATCTGTTTTACTGCTTTAATGTTGGTTTAATGCATTTTTAAGATGATGATATCGATTGGTACAGTTAAGACACTTACAGTGTATAGTATGACCACAGATGAAAACTGGATCAGACTGTACAGAGCCATATACTTGAAAAGACTGAAGGATGTTACCAATGAACATCTTCCTTCCCTGTTAGAAGAGAGAGCAGTTAAGCATTTTTATAATGACATGGATAAATAAAACTACTGAATGAAATGTAGAAAATCTCTCTTAAATAAGAGTTTCATATTGATTTCTCTTGAACCTGATAAGTAGAGGCACACAGCTGATGTTGTCAGACTTGGAGGTAAAGGGAGAGGCGACGGAAGCCTCGGCCTCAGACAGAGAAACACCGACGTCAGCAGCCCTCAGTGCTCCGCAGTCATTGGCTCCATCCCCACACATGCCCACTCGATAACTATACAAACAAAACATCATAAAGGCCATGCATTTTTTCTACATTAGCAAGAAAAGCAAGTCGATGCATAAATGAAACGAGAAGAAAACTAAAACAAAAGATCATTACTTGAACAGCGGGAGTCATGCAAAGCCATACATGGTAAAAGTATACAGTCTGTACAGTGGGAAATTCCCTTCTTATGACAACATGGCGACCAGTCTCGTGGCCAGCTGTGTGATCAACATTAAGCCGACCACGTGCTGACTAAAAGAAATACAAAAAAGCTGTGTTTTGCTGACTTTGCTGATTTTTTTTTTAACCACAATGTTCCAGTTACCATTTCCTTCAATCGATATCCTTTCAAAAGAATCCAAAGAATTAAAAGTTACACATTTTCCCCACATAATATATCCACACGAACTTCACATTGTCCTGAAAGTGCTCCAACTGAATTTCATACAGTCGATTCTCAAGCCTTAGAAAAAGTAGCTGTGTCAAAACACAACATGAAAACTGTATTCTTCAGTTTACAATTAAAATCTACCTTCATCTTGTTTTGCATGGAAATGTTTGATTAAAAAGGGCATACACCATGGAAATAATACAACAAAATGTAAAAAAACCCCAAATAGAACGACAGGGTCTTAAAAGAAAAAAAGCAATGCAAATGTGAGTGATTTATTTAAAAGTGAATTTACTGCATCTGTCTGACCTTCAACCAGACATTTTTCACAAAGTTGCTCTCTGTTCTTACTTTAGTTTCTGAAGAGCTTTGACAAGCTCAGTCTTCTGGTCTGGTGACATTCGTGCATATACAGTGCCTCGCATCAGAATCTGTAGCATAAACATCATAATCAGTTAGCAAATATTTGGAAAACTAAAATACATTCATGAATGATCAATATTTGATGAGTGTCTCATCTCGTAACTCACCTTGGGTAGGTACTCAGGAAAATGATCACAGAGTGCTGCAAAGGACTTTCCATTTATAGCCAAATGATACTTAAGACTGTTCTGGTAGAGGCCCTAAAGAAGAGAAACAAAACCTTCAGTTCGCAAGCTGCAATTTTCCATTTTGCATTCTGATATAAAATATACTTTGTAGGGCTGTCAGAGTTAACATGTTAATAACACATTAAATAGCAATAAATTAACACCACTACTTTTTTTTTTTAAACATCATTAATGCATTTTCCTAGTTTCTTAGACCCTCCACCAGCTGTTGTCATACAGGTTGAAAACCAGCTGCTCACACGCTGTATATTACTATTATAGAATCCATGATTGTAGCCATCTTATTCAAAACTATGGATAACTTGCATTATTTAATGTAGTTAATCACAATTAATTATTTTAAAGGGTTCATATCCCACATCTTTATTTTATTTTCTCTTCTGAATGTCCTCTTATAACATTGTTTTTTTTCTGCAAAAACACTCATCACTCATTTTTATGAAACCATTTTCCAACCTCTCATTATCCCTTAGAATTCTTCAGTTTACAATAGAGGTCGTTTTCATTACTGTGCCTTTAAGACTGATATTTGTAAATGAGCTGTGTTCTGATGGGCCACCCGGTATTTTGCTTTATTCAACTCAGAATGATTGGGTGGTGCTAAACTGCTTTAGGCTGAATAGGTGGGTATATGTAAATGTAAATGATTTTGTGACGTCACAGAAAGAACTAATTCAAAACAAGCTGTTTTGCAGCTTAGTTTCCATATATAAACTTCACGGACTGGGGCGTTAACGGTACGTTTTAAAACTTGGTTTACAAGTTTGAAACAAGTACTATATCAAGCTAATCAAGAAAATTTGTTCGTCCATAAAATGGGCCCTTTAATCATTTGCCAGCCCTAATACTTTATCACAAAAACACACAACCCCATATTAATGTGATAACATTTTCCTCTCACTTTAAATCTGTAAAGTAAATCAAGCCTGTATAAAAACCTGCTCCAGAATATCCATGGTCTCTTGCGTGCTGACTGTGCCAGCGCCACCTTCACCTTGATGAAACCGTAACGATGCCATAGAGTTGGCAGCAGGGGGTGATGCATGAACAAAAAAAACTTGCTCATGTGGCAACACCATTCTACATGCCCGTGCTACATTCAGAGCAGTGAGGATGTTATCACCTGACAGAAAGGGAAGTGAAAAAGAAAAGATCTGTTTTAAGCAGTGGGACACATGACGTGTGGCTTTTGCTTTAGTATGTGTAAAAAAAAATAAAAAAAAGGCTTTAAGAACTCTGTACTGAGATCCTCTAGTTATACAGCACCAATACAAGCTATTAAAAGGTTGGCACTGTATGCCAGTTAATGTACCAGTGACCATGACGGGCCGGATTTGAGCTTGTCTCAAAGTACTGATGACTCCTGGACTTTCAGGCTTCACCTGGTTCTTCATCACCAACAGGCCGAGAAACCGCATCTCTGTCTCTATGTCTTCCCTACCAACACGCATTTACACTGTTAGTCCAAAAGCAATAATATATCCACAGTCACTGCATATGAAAACCTTTTTTCCTACAGCATTCGAAAAAACACTAGCTGCCCTTTACATTGTATGAACATTTCATGACAAACAAACAAAAAAGAAATGCATTAAAGTTAATATTTTATTTTTTCTCTTCTTTTTACAACAGTGATATTACACACAGTTTAACCACAAACTATCAAAAAAAGCACTGACCTTTCAATACTGCTCAAGTCAGTCTGTGCATCAAGTTCCCTGTAAGCGAGTGCTAGGACCCTGAAGCCCTCACTCGCAAACTCCCGCAGAGTGCTAGTAAACTGAGAAGGCACTGCCAAGCACAAAGGAAAGGTAAAAATAAACCACACACTGAACAAAGCCCTTATTATGCCTTATGCTTCATTGTACAGAAGAGAGAATGTCAGATATTTTATAGAAAAATACTGACAAACTGGTGGGAGTAACCATTTCTGGAACAGTCGTCCTTACCACTTTCTTTTACACAGTAGCTGGCAACCATCTCTGGTGACCCTTTGAGGAAACAGCAAGGTGAGCCTCCCCCTGGACCCACTGTCACCACACTCATCCTCTGCAGGGCGGAGGAGAAAGGGAACCGCCGCACTATCGCTACCGGCTGACTGATGGACTGACAACAAAAGAGGAACAAACTTGAGTTAAATCAAGGGTACATTTTTTTCAGGATGTGTTTTTTTTTTTTATTCATTCCATTTTAAAAGCTCAGCTGCCCTTTATATAATGTGAACGTTTCATTCTGAATGGACCAAATTTCTCTTGAAGACCTACTACAGTTTACAACATTTCCTCCTTCTCCTATGAAGTGACAATTTCAGAAACACAGTTTTTGTCTCCGGTTATGCCTGGTCATTTCATGCATATTGAGTATTAGGTTTTAATACAGATAGGAATTACGTACAAAACTGATTTTCGAGGCAGCAATCTTTTGAATAGAAAAGGAAAAACAAGCAACAGCACAGTTGTTGTATATGAACTGATTTGCAAATTACGTGCCAGATTGCAATCAGATTTCAAGCTGACCAACCGGAGATGCATTTGATTACCAAGTGTAAATGCATGTGGCTGAAATCTTAATAGGTTAAAATCCAGATACAAGCTATATAAAGTAACCCAGGGTAAATAGGGTCTTAGTTACAACAATTTGTTAATCATTACCACAATATTAGCTTGACGCCGGGGGTGTCAAAATGGGGTCATTCTGGGCCACAGTTCTGCAGAACTGTACATTGTGACTCAATAAATACACCTGATTCAGCTCACTGGGTAATTAGCAGGGCCTTTAAGAGCTGAATTCAGAGTGTTAGAAGAGGGAAAACGCCAATCTCTGCAGACCTCTGGTCTGGAGGGAACCCAGTTTGACACCACTATCCCATGCAATACTGATTTCAGAGGGCTCCAATATGCAAATGAGCACTCTAACCAGTCACACAACTGGTTATTGTGTGCTACAAACATCCTGACCAATCACAGATGTTACTTGCTGAGTGTTCTGTTGTCATTTAGATGAATGAAGACATTCATGTGAACAAATGTAATTAATTTAGGTAAAAACAATGCAAGCCAGTCTTTAACTGTGTCACACGAAAGGGTCTCACAAGTGTTTTTTATATACATCACAAGGTATTTTCCAGTAGAATATGTAAAATACAATAGTGATAGGGTGTCTATTGTGTAGCCCTGGAGGGAAGTAAAAATACTTTTAGAGAAGACATAATACCACTTCTTCTTTTCTGATACTGTTATTAAAACCTATAGCAACAGCCGATACTGATACCAATCCAGTATTTCTTCTTTGAAATAATCTATTTTTAAATGAAGAACTTCAGTTAAGCTGATCTAAAAGTTGTTTATGATGCTCAAAATACTAACACTTTACTGCCCCACAGGCAGAACTACAAAGATAACGTCACATCACACATTCAGATTCACTGCATTCTTTTCCCCTTTTTTAAATCATAGAAACTACAGAAACTACCCAAATGACCCTGTTCAAAAGTTTACATACCCTGGAAGTTTTGGCATGATAACATGCACACAAGTTGACACACAGGTTTAAATGGCTACTAAAGGTAACCATCCTCACCTGTGATCTGTTTGCTTGTAAATCAGTGTGTGTGTATAAAGAGTCAGTAAGCTACTGGGCTCCTGACAGACCCCTGCATGTTTCATCCGGCGCTACCACTGACATTGTTGGATTACGAGACATGGGGAAAGCAAAAGAATTATCAAAGGATCTGCGGGAGAAGATAGTTGAACTTTATAAAACAGGAAAAGGATATAAAAAGATATCTAAGGAATTGAGAATGCCAATCAGCAGTGTTCAAACTCTAATTAAGAAGTGGAAAAGTGAGGGATTCTGTTGAAACCAAGCCAAGGTCAGGTAGACCAACAAAAATTTCAGCTAGAACCACCAGGAAAATTGTTCGGGATGCAAAGAAAAACCCACAAATAACATCAGCTGACATACAGGACTCTCTGAAAAAAAGTGGTGTGGCTGTTTCAAGATGCACAATAGGGAGGCACTTGAAGAAAAATGGGCTGCATGGTCGAGTCGCCAGAAGAAAGACCCTTACTACGCCAATGCCACAAAGCAGCCCGCTTACAATATGCCAAACAGCACAGAGACAAGTCTCAAGATTTCTGTTATAGTTATTTGGAGTGATGAGACCAAAATTGAACTTTTTGGCCACAACCATATACGCTACATTTGGAGAGGAGTCGAACAAATTGATGGCAGGATGAATGCAGCATTTTATCAGAAAATACTGGAGGAAAATTTGTACTTATCAGCCCGGAAGCTGTGCATGGGACGCACTTGGATGTTCTAACATGACAATGATCCAAAACACCAGGCCAGGCTACAGCAGAAAAAAGTGAAGGTTCTGGAGTGGCCATCTCAGTCTCCTGACCTCAATATCATTGAGACACTTTGGGGTGATCTCAAATGTGCATTTCATACAAGACAGCCCAAGAATTTACAGGAACTTTAGGCATTTTGCCAAGAAGAACGGGCAGCTTTACCATCTGAGAAAATAAAGTGCCTCATCCACAACTACCACAAAAGACTTCAAGCTGTCATTGATGTTAAAGGAGGGAATACACGGTGTTAAGGACTAGGGTATGTAAACTTTTGATCAGGGTCATTTGGGTAGTTTCTGTTGTCATTATGATTTAAAAAAGGGCAAAAACAATTGTTTGATAATAAACAGCTTGACCCAACCACTAACCATGAAAAAAACACAAATTCTTCCAGGGTATGTAAACTTATGAGCACAACTGTATGTGCGCGCTTGGTATGACAGATAGATAATTAACGTTAATCCAAAAAAAAGCACTTAAATGAACATTAATCTAGCATTTACAAAAAAATGTCTCATTCCTGTACTGCATATCTTACTATCTAGGTATCAGCACTGCTTGTTTCTGCCAGTATTTTAGCTCAAAGCCTATTGTGCGTCTTACAACACGTACTAGAGCTAAGGATAAATTCTCTAAATGACAACAAAGCGCTTTTATATACTGCTCTGGACAACAGTGTCTAATGAATGCTGTATATGTAAACATACAGTAAATGCTGCTGGCAGAGGAGGAACAACAACAAGGCAGTTTTCAAACTGCCATTTCAATTTTATCATGTCATTTCCTAATCTGATCCATGGCATACTCACTATGCCCTCTGGCTGAAACTCAGCAGCAGGTGGCCTCATCACCGCTAGGATCCTGTGGCTTCCAAACTCTGTGCTCACTTCTGTTTCATGAGTAGGCTCCTGCAGAACCTACCATTTCAAAGAAAGACCACATCATATATTCAGTTTCGAGTCTGTGTGTTTTCTTTGTTTCATTAATGTCTTTCAATTAAATAACATACCATAGCAATACAAGATTTTACACAATGACCCTATTTATCCTCTCCAGTGTAAGCATAGCCAAAACATTAGCTTAAAAACAGAGCTTTTGAAGTTGCTGCCTATACAATGAGTGCCAAATATATCCAGCAAACAAACAAGTCAAACATTGTCAAGTAAATATTTGTACAAGCAACAGATAAAGAAGAATAAAAACGTGTTGTAGACTGCGGCTCTTACCCAGTCTGTGGACTCAATCATTTTGAGCTCTAGTGGGTCTCCAATGGGCTGACCCCCAAGCAAGGCTACAGAGTGGCAGGAGGCCAAGCCTGACAGCATAGGGCCATGTGGCAGAAGACGGGGGTCTGGGACAAGCTCATCAAACCCTGACCCGTTCACCACCTTCACCCCCCACACATCCAGACCCTCCTCAGTCAGAGTACCTGTCTGAGGAGAGAAACACAGCATGTAAATCTAAACTAAAAAACAGTGAACCTTACTGTTAATTTCTGATCTGTTTATTAATTCTCGGCAGTCTGACACTGTTTGTCTGCAGTCTGACACTGTTTGTCTGCAGTCTGACACTAAAAAGTGGTCTGCATTATATTTTATGAACGTCATCCTTGTCCGGTGGCCAAATTACAGGCTTCACCAGACACGTCATCCTTGTCTGGTGGAGCCTGTAATCAATTAGTTTAATCTCACAACATGGTTTAAATGTTTGTAGTGGTCTAAAATAACTATACACCAGGTGTTGTCAGATAATCCCTGACCATTTATATGAGCTTAAGCCTGTATCATTAACTTCTCCATTGTGTTTTCCTCAGCACTCTCAACCATCAGTTAAGGCTACTACAGGTAGCTTAGCCTACATAATGACATTTTTTTCAGGCTCTTTTCATTTAATTTCCAGTCAAAATGGTTATTAAGTACAAGTTATTCATTTATCAGAGTCAGAAAAAAAAATAGAAAAAACATATTTAACAGAGAATTATACAGAAGCCTCAATAACTAAATACAAACCCAATTCCAAAAGATTTAGGATGGTAGGTTAAATGCAAATAAAAATGGAAAGCACTGATTAGTGCTTAAATTCAGTTTTAAATTAAAAACAATAGGAAAAAAGGTTTTATCTTATAAACTTTGTTCAGCTTTGCTCATTCCTAATTTGAGGCCTGCAACATGTTCCAAACAGGACAGGAGCGCATTTACCACTTTTCATCTTTTCTTTTAACAGCACTTAATAAATGTTTGGGGACTGAAGACACAAACTGATCCAGTTTTGAAAGTGGTTTTTTCTTTGTTTTTGTTTTTATTTTTCTTTTCAGCTGTGCAACCCTACAGGGCCTTCACTGTCAAATTCTGAACTTAATAAGAAATGTGGTTTCAATGGGAGGCAGTTCTGGATTGCAGGCTGGCCAGTCCATCACCAACTCTCTGATTACGCAGCCATGCTATTGTGACATGTGCAGAATGTGGCTTGGTGTCGTCATGTTGAAATGACCATGGGTGTCTGTGGAGCGGTTTTTACGTGTGATTGAGTGCTAGGTGCGGGAACCTGGGTTCACCGCATAAGGATTACTAAATACTTCGAGTTACGTTCCAACAAAATGTCCATATTTATTTAAGTTCACAGGGAAAAGAGAGAGAAAACTGTGCAAAAAGGAAAATGAAAGAATTAAAAGCAGCTTCTAAACATATGGACTTTTGTTGACTTGTTCTAGGCCCACAAATATCAGTCCAAAAAAAGATGTTTCCCTGACTCAACTTCAGTACAGGATGAAGTCTGAGTCTGCAAGGCAGATTACTCCACAAACAGGCCTCATGCCTGCCATTTGTTCCTTAGACTGAATCTCTCCACCATTTAAACTCATAACCCATCACCTAATCAGACTGGGCTAAACCACTGCTAAGAGCAAGTGAGTTAACAAAGGATAGTATAACAATCTAAGTATATTAATGCAGACATCTTTGTTGACAAAATACATGCTGATATGGCATTTGGCCTTTATTTATATTACTGTTAAGTATATTCTCAATTGCTTATCTTGAACATTGTTCTTTCTCTCCTACAGGCACCTCAATCTCAGGCTCACCCCGTAGTTAACTGAGGGCCCTTCAACTACTATAAAAGAGGAAGCTGGCATTCCTAAAAGAATACGACCAGACAACAGCCACAATAATTTATCACCAGTTAAGTAAAAATGTGCCATTTTATCTTGGCTTTTACAGAGGTTTTGTTTTGAAATCCCCAAAGTCTATACAAGGTGTCCCAAAATATTCTTGGTGATGGGGCAGGGGCAGTTGAGCCACATGTCCACTGTGCTTGTCCATTTCCAATGAGCTTGAGCCCAACGAAGCTGGCAGCATTTATGCTGCGCATACTACAGTCCTACGTGCATTTGCTGTCTGAGGGGTCAAAGGTCATGGGCATTTATTTGTTGTTTTCAGCCTTCTGCTTTATGCACAGAGAGCTCTCTGGATTCCCTAAATCATTTGATGTTATTCACTGCAGAGGGTGAAATACCCCAAATCCTTGCAATCTCTGACTAAGAAATGTTATTTTGAAACTGCTGGATTTTTCTGCTAATGCATTTTTGGCAATATGGTGAGCCACGATCATTCTTGCTCATAAAGAACTAGGCATTTCCTAGATGCTCCTTTAATATCCAGGCAAGACTGTTTCACCTGTTTAAGATGGTTTTTAAACATTTCAAAGCATTTCTATTCTTAAATTGCTCCATCTCAATTTTTTTTTTTAACTTGTTGCAGAGCACATATTTACAAAAAACAATGAAGTTCGAGAGGTAAGACATTATAAATCTTGTCTTTGTATTAGTTTTGTTTATATACAGGTCAAAGTAGATCTATAAAATCACTGCTTTCTGTTTTTGTGCACATTTTACTTCTGTCCCAAATTTTTATAAAAGTTTTATAAAAGTTTTATAAAAGTAATTTTCGCAGTATTAAGTGTATCCAACTTTTGCCTTTATTGCAGCTTCCACTTGTTTCAGAAGAACTGCTTTTCGTTTTTCAAAGAAATGTACAGGGAGATTTTTCCACACCTCCAAAGTTCAGTCTTTGATGTTGGCTGCATTTCCTGATTCTCATAATTCAATTACTCCCAAATGCATTCAGGGATTTTGAGGTCTGGTCTCAGAGGTGGCAAGTTCATTGTTCTGAGAACACCAGCAGCTCTCTTTTTGATTTTATTTAATAGACAAAAACAAGTTTATTCCTCTTGTCCATTTCCTTTTACATTAAATTTCCTTTTTTGTATATTTTAATATTTTTTTAAATCTCCTTTTCCCCCCAACTTGTTCTCCTTTGACTTTCTTCTTCGTTATGTAAGTGTACCGTCTTATATCTAATTTCCTCAGAAATAACTTGTACTTTATGGCTATTTGCCTGAAAATAAAATGAAGGGAGATCTCTGACTTCAGCACAGTACTATATGTTGCCTGTAATATGTTTCCAAGGTTCTAGCTTGCAGAGCCTAATCATTGGGTCTCTCGTTTGAAAAAAACAATGCATTTTCATGCTCTTTACACGAAGCCTGACATGAAGGTTTTTTTCACATGAAGAATACAGTCATCTTATCTTATCCAAAGCACCTGAGAGGAAATTTGATCGTGGTCACGTGACCAGGAACCGGAATAGCCAGTACAAGGAAATGAATGAGTGGCATGGACCCCACCCAATGTATTTGTCAAGCAATATATTGGGTGAGGTAGTTCTACACATTTGGTTAAGGAGGTCTGTTAGTTTACCGGTTACAGAGAAAGCAGACCTAACACTTAAAAATGTACATTCATTCAAATTAGCCTGTTTATGCATTTAGGCTGCTATTTGTACATCACAAGTAATTCTGACATCAGAGAGAGGTGGCCATCCCACAGTGTTCTTCCCTCACCTTGTCAAAGCAGAAGAGAGAGATCTTTCCGCAGATGTTGATGCGAGGGGGGCTTATGCAGAACACTCCTTTTTTCTTGAGCCGGTTTTGGGCATAGATAGTGCCAGTTGTTATAGCAGCAGGGAGAGCAGGTGGCACCACAATGGTCACAATGTCCAGAGATCGGATAACGAGCTCTGCCCAGGGGGTCTGATGACAAAAATGAAGTTGGACACAATAAGAAGGACAAAGACTAAATGTCTACTGAAACCATAAACACTAAAGTATTGAAAATAATGATTGATCATTACTGCAGTGATTAGAGCGTAAATGGCAATATCTATGGTGTAGCATTTAACATTTCACCATTCATGGCAATATATCTTGACAAAAAGGTATTAGTTAGATCTGCACTCACTGGACACTTCATTAGGTACACTAAACTTGTATCTACACTGACTGTCCATTTTATCAAGCCCACTTGCACTTAGTAGTCCACTCCAAAATATTAATATGTAACAGTTTTGGATAGAACAAGTGTTTGAAAAGAACAACAGCTAATGTATAATGGAAAACACATTTTTATTTCTCTAATAAAGGTAGTACAATTCATAATATAGCACTGATTTTTCCTGTATGCTTAAAGCCCACCGTCAACAGCGTATATCATGAAAAGACAAAAAAAAAAAGTGATCTATAATGTGTTAACCCTTCAATTACAGACTGTTGTCCATCTGTTTTTTTGCATAATTTATTAGCTCTTTTTTTTTTTAAACCCTATTCAACAATGGTCATGACCCCCCCCCAGGACCACCACTGAGCAGGTATTATTTGGGTGGTGGAACATTACGAGCACAGCAGTGATACTGACTCAATCGTGACATTTTTCAAACATTTTCACTGCTGGGCTGAGATTAGTTTGCCAGACCAAAAATATCTAGCCAACAGTGTCCTGTGATGAGACATATGCAGATGCCATGTTGAGCAATGACAGGTCTCCTCCTCTATACTGTCTCTCCACCAACCAAAAATATCCAGCCAAGAGTGTTCTGTGGGCATCATCCTGCAATCACCAATGAAGGACTAGAGGATGACCAACAAAAAAAAAAAACAGGCAGTAACAGATGAGCTATTGTCTCTGACTTTAAATCTACAAAGTGGAACTAAAACTGTAGGAGTGTCTAATAGAGTGGACAGTGAATGGACACAGTGTTTAAAAACTCCAGCAGCACTGCTGTGTCTGATCCACTCGTAGCAGCACAACACACACTAACACACCACCACCACGTCAGTGTCACTGCAGTGCTGAGAATGATCCACCACACAAATAATGTCTGCTCTGTGGTGGTCCTGCAGGGGGTCTTGACTATGAATAGGGTGAAGGAAGGCTAACAAACTCTACAAAGAAACAGATGGACTAGAATCTGTAAGTGTAGAACTACAAAGTGCACCTATATAGTGAGTGTACCTGATAAAACTGACAATGAGCGTGGATACAAGGTATGTACCTAATAAAGTGACCAGTGAATGTATGCTTTTACACTTTAATGACAAATGCACAATATTTGGTCTTACTTACATTGCTCCTATAAAGCATTACTACACTGTAAATTGTGCCAATCAATGCTGCAAAACAAGGACATTCACTGAATTAGCGTCATTAGGCCATATAGTAATGTTTGTGTTATATCTTAACTGCACAAGATATACATGATAATCAATTGACAGTCAAAAAGCATGTCATATCTGTTTACCCAGGACTCCTAAGAATAATAAAAACTTCATGGCGTCCTTATAGAAGCGGAAGTTGAGTGGTTGTGGGTAAAGAATGGAGCTGACGAGGTCACCTTTAGCGGTGAAAAACCCTGAGGAACAGAAACAGAACATTTTCAGCAGGACTGCTGTAAAACAGAAATGCACACACATTGTAAAAGGAAACCACAAGAATCTTCTAATCAAAGCGCATTTCTGAAAAACAAGCACACTTTCAGTTTCTTTAGGTTAGTGGAAGGATATGCAGACAGCGTTTCCTTTTAGTATTACCTGTGCGTGTGACAACAGCTATAGCCCCTTTCCCTCCAGGGCAACCCCCTTTGGCCTGGATGATATGTGTACCACAGAACAGTGTGTGTCGGCGCTGAGATTCAGGGGTGTATGCCCCCCCAGAGACAGGCAATGGGGTCTTCATCACAGGTACGCTCTCACCTGACAGTCAGCGGAAAGTGGAAAGAGGCCCCATGAAAGGGGCAACGAGAGGTGCGTTATGCTACACTCACACAGGTGTCTCTAATAAAGTAAGCAATAACCATAAACTGAAAATGTACAGTCAGAACTGTTAACACTACAGTATATTTTACACATCTAATCCATCCTTGGACAGCCCCTGTCCTGTCATGCTTGCTTTTTTTTTTAGTTTAATCTGTACTGCCAAATGTGACTCTCTCTTAAAAATCTATTTCTCAGTTGCAACAATAAAGGTTCTAACTAGCTTAGATTATAGCTTAATGTACAGCTTACACTATAGTTTAGATTCTAACAACACTTTTCTTGTTTTCTCACCTGTCAGCATGCTCTCATTGACCATGCACTCCCCGGCCAGCAGGGCAGCATCGCATGGCAGGAGCAGACCTTCAGATGGAATCACCACACAGTCTCCTGGCACTAGATCCACTGAACTCACACACTCTTCCTCTAGATAACACAAAACACACACAAAAAAAATGTAGACACTGGCTCAAAACTTTAGTTAGTTACTTAAAAAGAGCCTATCCGGTTTCCCTGTTTCCAAAAAAGTTGAGACGCAAAATGTAAAAATAAATAAATAAAAAAAATAATGATGTGCAAATCATTTAACCCTATATTTTCACTGAAAATAGCACAAAGGCAACATATTAAATGTTGAAACTTGGACATTTTGTTGTTTTTTGAAAAATATATGCCCATTTTGAATTTGATGCCAGGAACATGTTTCCAAAAACTTGGGACAGGGGCAACAAAAGACTGGTAGGTCTGTTTAATGTTAAAATAACACTTGGTGGTTAACTAGCAACAGGTCAGTAACATGACTGGGTATAAATCCCAGAGAGGCTGAGTCTTTCAGAAGTAAAGATGGGGAGGAGTTCACCACTTTGTGAAAGACTAAGGACAATGTTTCACAGCATAAAATAGCAATGAACTTGGGGATCATCTACGGTACATAATATCAGTAAAAGATTCAGAGAATCCAAACAAATCTGTTTGCAAGGGACAAGGCCGAAAACCACTATTGGCTGGCCATGATCTTCTGGCCCTCAGGAGGGACTGCGTTAAAAACAGACGATTCTGCATGGGCTCAGCAACACTTCTGAAAACCATTGTCTGTGAACACAGTTCATTACTGCATCCACAAAGGCAAGTTAAAACTCTACCATGCAAAGAAGAAACCACATTCATTTTGGAAATCATGGACACTGCATCCTTCGTGCTAAAGACCATCCAGCTAGCAGCCGTGATGTATGGAGGTGTATTAGAGCACAAGGCTTGGATGACTTGCACATCTGTGAAGGCGCCATTAATGCTGAATGATATATACATCCAGACGTCTTTTTCAGGGAAGGCTTTCCTTATTTCAGCAAGACAATGGCAAACCACATTTTGTACAAAGTACAAAACCATGGCTCTGTAGTAAAAGAGTCCAGGTGCTAAACTGGCCTGCCCGCACCCACTGAAAACATATGAACCCTTTAAAGCATGCCCCCCCACCCCCGAATATTAACTGACGCAGAACGTGTCAATCGACTAGGCTGACTTTTTTACTATCTGGTTTCATTTAAAAACTACTAAATAGATGTGTTTTCTAAATGCCAATTTATGTGGCATTACATTACTGCAATAGGCTCCAGCACCCCACCGCGACCCAGAAGGATAAGCGGTTTAGATGATGTATGTATGTATGTGTGTGTGTGTATGTGTGTGTGTGTATGTGTGTATGTATATTACTGCATATACAGTGCACGAGAACACAGTTTAGTACAGCTTTTTATTATTATAATAAACCTCACCTCCAGTGGCTCTGCGTACAGTGACATTCACTATCAGCTGGGCCATGCGGCGGAGAGTGGTGCTTTGCTGTAAATTCACAAAAAAAAATAAAAAATCTTGATAAATAAGAACACTGACAAAAGACCAATTTGATAAGCAAATTTAAACATGAATGTATGAAGAATGTATGACATTTGTGGGGGAAAAAAAAATAACATAAAACACAGAATATGACAACATTCACTTGCGTTACTGATTTCAGACACAGCCTGTTGTGTTTTTTCCCCCCTGTTGTCCACTTACGATATTTGCAAGGGTTTATGAACCAAAATTATTCATATTTCATGTTTACATGATCAATTTCCAACCTCTTTTAGAATGAATCCATAAGAATTAAACAGACGGTTATTTACTGTGCCTTTAAGACTGATGTATGTAAATGAGCTCTTTTCTGATTGGCTGCCCAGTACTGTGCTTCATTCAAAAAGCATTCTGGGCTGAAACACTGCTTATAACCTTGAAATAAATGAGCGGAGCTAAACGTCTGTAGCTTGAAAAGACAGATACGTAAATGTGTTGGATAACTGTTTTTGTAGCTTCCATATGGACAAGTAAATGACCAGTATTGTTTGAATTGGAAACAATTCTAACATTAGGCTCTTATTTTGGAAAAAAGTGAGAAAAAAATTGGTTTTCCATGATATGGGTTCCTTTTAAATTTGGTAGACCTTTTACTTTTAGCAACAGCAGCTTTAAGTCTTTTACAGTATGCTGTACATTTGTGGAAAAGAGATACAGACCATAATATTCACTTACCTTTCTGATTTCATACAGGGACACAGCGATGGATATAAAAGATATGATTAAGATGCAAACGGCATAATAGTAGTATCTATCGGACATCCACAGGATGATACTAAACACTTGAAACATGTAGAACGGGTTGAGGACCTGTAGGAAAATCAGAGAATTTATGAAAAGCGTTAGTTCATCAGACAGTGGAGGATGGTAGCGCAAGTATCACTTTGAACACGCTCCCTAATGGGCACGATAATCTAAACTCCTTCTTTCAGAAAGTTGCATCCAAGAAAATGGAGTTTAATGAAGAAATGGCTTTGAAAAGAGTTTTTTTCCAATAAGTGGACATAAGATTAGGTTAAGATTAGGTCAACACAAAGTAATAAAGTACCTCTTCAAACAGCAACTGTGGGTAAGATTTCACAGGCACATCAATGATATTGTCCCCAAAGATCTGTCGCCTGGGGAAAGAAAGAAGAGTAAGAAAGAAAAACAGAAAGAATGTGGTAGTGCAAGTGATGAATTACAGGAGTGTGATGTGGTAAACCTTGAGCTTTGGTCCGCTCGACTCATTCCCTGCTGAAAGCGATGCAAGTCAGCACAAGTCCAACCCTCATTGAGGATACTGGGAAGACACAATAAATAACATTTTCACACATCAATTTACAAAGCAAACAAACAGTTCAAAGAGAATCATGTCATTTTTTTCAGCCATACCTAACCCTGCAGAAAGCCCCTTTTCTGGGCATCCATATGTATCGCATGCCCTCAAACACGTAGTACCGCAGTACGGTTTTCTGAAGGAAAGAAACAGTTAGTAACAGAAAAGGAGCAAACGAGT
The DNA here is from genome assembly GCF_904425465.1 of Colossoma macropomum. Taxonomy (NCBI): domain Eukaryota; kingdom Metazoa; phylum Chordata; class Actinopteri; order Characiformes; family Serrasalmidae; genus Colossoma; species Colossoma macropomum. The sequence continues at coordinate 10,326,827 of NW_023494802.1, read as the reverse complement.
AGAAAACAATGTTGAGTCACTTTTTGGTTTTGTAGACATTTTACCTCTTCTTTGTGTAGCTGAACATTGTCCCTCCACTCATTTTCATCCACCTCTCCTCCTGCATGCTCAAAACTGCAGAAGTTAAAAGAGGTGTTACTCTCTGGTTTCACACTTCTCTGTTTACACCATAACCAAACAACTGGATGTTGCTCTGAGAGAAGGTAAAAGCCTATTTCCATTGGCAATGAATGGCCACGACATGCTATTAAGTGACTTTAGATGATAATCCTGTTTTTACCCGAATACGGCTTTTTCATTTTTCTAAGGAACCACTTTTCTTGTACTTTTTGTGTCTTTATGTACCAAAAAGATTATCATTAATTTTTACATGACCAATTTCCAACCTGTCTTTATCGCTTAGAATGAAACAGACTGTTTTTGTAACTGTCTTTAAGATCTACATATGTAAATGACCTCTGTTCTGATTGGCTGCCTTGTGGTGTGTCTTCTTAAAAAAGGCAGCCCAGACTGAAGCAGTCTTTATAATTTCAGCATGTATGGGTGTGGCTAAACTGCTGTAGGCTAAATAGGCAGTTATACAGAACTATGTAAAAGCCTTGGGCACCTAGGAAACTGTTTAAAACCATTTATCTCAGCAGTAAGCGTTCTTGCTTATTATTTTAAAAAAAAACACATTATGTAACATTAGAATCAGAGGTGAGCAATAATAAATCAATAATAATCTTTTCTGGGCATATCATGGACGATGTCTGTACTCAAACACTGGCCAACTGCATTTTTTTTTTTTTACATAGCATGGAAAACTGTACCTGTTTAATTAGATTTAATGCAGGGCAGTGTGACCAAAAAAAAAAAAAGCGTAATAAAAATCATTCTAGGCAGAATTTTTTATGGCAGTTTTAAAATACAGCACTTTTAGTGCATTTGGTCTGCATGTCAAAATATTGTGATACGTATAGCATTTTGTAAAAAATGTCTAAGTATTGTGATGACATTTTTGCCGTATCAATTAGATTAAAATCAAACATTTATGCAGTAAAAAGTATTTAAGTAGTTCAGCTAGTTAGAAGAACAAAGTTTGGTTCCAGGTTTCTCCTCAACGCTCCCAGTTATTGTATTAATTTGTTAAATTCCACCATCAGCGCTCCTGATCTATCTAATTTAAAGAAGCATTGATCAGATTAACCAGATGCTGGATAAAAACTACAAATAATACTGATCTGCCATGAGCAGTGATTTATTAAAGGGTTGTTCAAACACAACGATGGACACCTACCGGAATACGAGTGTTGCTCTGCGGTAATACACGCTAACTGCTCAAATAGATAACTTTTTAAATACAATTTACTTAGTTGCCCATAACATTTGCACAGCACTGTATGTAAATGTGTCGGCTTCTGAGACATCAAACACTCAATTCACTGGGCCGGTTTTGCAGCTTATTTTTCATACATTGACTGTATGAACTAGGCAATAAACGCAATGTTTTAAATATTTTTTTACATATTGCATTAAACTCACTTAAAAAGACGAGTAACATGTGGTTGTTCATGATATAGGCCCCTTAATATTTGATAGAGCGTTTAGCTTGCATAATACAAGCTTTAAGTCTTTTACACTATGTGCCTGCCAACTACATTACTGAGTGAAGGATTTGTCTAGTTCTTCTAGAAGATTTGCTCCTGCTCATTCAGGCTTGGAGAGTGTATTTCAACTGCTTTTCCAAACTGTGCCGCAAATCCTTACTCAGGCCAAGGTCAGGACTTTGGCTGGGTCACTCTAGGACATTTTAATCTGGAACCAGTTCACTGCTTTGACTTCAGTTTTCCTGCAGAGTGAATAAAGCTTTCTTGCAGTATTTTTCTTGTACTCTTCCTAGCAAGATTTCAGTTCCCCACAGACAAGAAGCAATCCTGCAGCATGGTGCTTAGTGAATGTTTTTGAGCACTGGACATCATTTGGTTTCTGTTATGCCAAGTTCTTTTATGTTTAGCCAACAAAAGCTGTATCTTGGTTGCATCTGACAACAAAATGTTTTCCAGCTGATATAGCTAGATCATTCATGCTGTCTTCAGAAACAGGTTCGTTCCACCACCTCACAGGTGGGAAATTCATACCTTTTAATAATGTTAATTAGATGACTTTTACATTTTAAGACACTGGCATTTTGTAGGCTTTTCCTGCTCTATTTTCTTTATATACTCTATATATTCTGTATACTTTATTTTTTTAGTCTCAACTTGAGACAAGCAGTGCTTTTCATCAATGTAAGGTTAGAACTAACACATGAAAGCAGCAAATTTCAGTCTCTGAGCTATTAACAAACATTAAAAAAACTTCTAAATAAAGTGGTTAAGCAAAAGATACCACTCCTCATTTAACTTCCAGTCAAAACAGCCATTAAGTCCAAGTTACTCATTTTCAAGGAAATAGGAGATTAGATATAAGACAATCCACTTGCATAAGTTTTGGAGTTCAGAAAAGCATAAACAAGTTGTAAAAAACAATCTGACCCCTAACAATTTTGCAAGAGATGGTAGACACCAAAACTGTCCCCATCAGATAAACAGCATTTCTGTCTTTCAAGCTCCACTCTTGCTTCAGATCTCAACATTATGAGGATGTGTAGCTGACAAGAAGCCTCACTGAGAAAAAGGAAACCAACAAAAAAGCAAAAAATCTGCAAATAAACTGATTCTGGAGGTCTCAAAACGATGTACTGACCACCCCAGAGTCCAGACCTCAACATGGCTGAATGTGTTTGGGATTACCTGATATATGAAAAGCAGAAAATGCAACTAAATTCTAAGACTGAACCTTGAAAATGTAGATTTCTTTAAAAAACTGAAAGCAAGTCTCCCGAAAAGAATGGAAGCTGTAATAAAGGCAAAATACACACTAAATACTGAAAAATGTGATATTATATTTAGTTGTTAAGACTTCTGTGCAATTTCCTGTTAAATTTTTCTACTTTAATTAATTACTTGTACTTAATGGTCATTTTGTATGGAAATTAATGACAGGTGGTCTCTGATACCTGCACTATACTGCATAAGCTGTTATCCAGCAAAAATGTCAAGAATAGCTGTCATTTTTCAAAGTATAAAAGAAAAACATAAATTCACTCCTATCAAATTATTACCATCACTAAATCAAACATTAACCTGTGCTTTTGCAAGAAATAGCACAAAATCTGAGAAAGCCATGAAGCAGTGTGATGCAGGGTACAGAAAAACGTTACATAATTCCGGATAGAATATGAATAAACTGATAATCTATTACATAGCCACTAAACTGCTTTGGATTTCCATTTGGCCATTCATTAATAAAGCCTGAAATGAGGTCAGACACTTTCACAGTACACTCAATTATTTCTAGGACCTTTGATTTTTATGGGAGTCTAATCTACTCAGAAACCATCATGAATATAAATGTGGCTTAGTATTAGATGTAAATATTGTTACACTCTATAAAATGCATGTATATCAGTAATGTAATCTAGACATATTGGACCAGATTTATAAAAAAGCAATATGGCATTGCAAAACATGCTGCACGGTAAAAAAGAGCTATTCATGAAGTCACCATGGTGGTGATTAGTATGCAGGTGTCTTTTTAACACTGTGTCCTAGACAACAGCCAATCAAAATCCACATGCAAATGAGGTCATACACATTAAAGAACCACTCCAAGTGAAGCTCCGGTTGGCTGTCAAAATAGACACAATGTAAAAACGTAAACAAGAAAACAAATAAACGTAATTAAGAAAACAAATAAACGTAATTAACTGAAACAGCGACGAATGCTGGCAAATAGTAAATTGTTTGGTAAAGATGCTGTTAACTTTTTAATCAAACAACAAAGCTTCTTTATCAGAAAATACTGTTGACACTTGAAAAATGTATATAAAAATGAACTTATAATCTTAAAACTCAACTTTTAACTGCAGATTAAAATTTCATTTGTTGATCAGAACTCAAGCTTTATAATTTTACTTACATTAATTTTAATTAAGATGGACATGCAGCAATTTTTTTTTGTAATTTTTTTTTCCATCCAATGAAACTGATAAATTGATTTGGAATTAATTATTATGGCAAGCAAAGCCAGTTAACCTTTTATTTCATATTTTTCTTGATTTCAGGAAATGTGAAAATTAAAATTCCACCAGTACATTTTAAATTTAAACAAGTAAATGTTATTTTTTTGTGTGAATTGAATGCCTTTCTTAACATATAATCAGAATCTCAATAAATTACTCTTCGTTTATTCAGGTTAAACACTAAATTCACTTTCCACACACAGGAATAGGATTTGCCAAACACTTCTTCTTTGACAGGAAGAAGAGGCTTTTTTAAGGATAGTGTCAGTTGACTGTGTAAAAGAGAAATTTGTTAATAACATATAATAAAATAAAAGTGCAATCAGAAATCCTGCTCAAGCAAGTCTTCGTCCTCTTTGCGCACTCCTACAACAGCAGATACAAGGTTTACTATAAAAATTACCATTAGAGAGGTTTAGGCGTTATCTTTTGTGGAATTGTGTCAAGTTATGAATCACTACCATCACATCTAAATGAGCTAAAAGCATGGTGACGCTTAATATTGTGCCAATAATCTGTTTATGAAATAGCAAATGTTTTATCGCATCGCTATTCGCATTTAATGTCACACTCAGTCTGCCAGTGCTTTTTTATAGATGGCCCATTAATATTAAAAAGTATAAATAAGCCACTATGTGCACACAGTATCTAGAGGTTCTATAGGTGAATTCAGGTGTGTGTTGGGATATACACAAGAGTGTTTCAAAAAGAGAAGCGGTTCATGAATGATATATGTATATATATACACATACACACACTGATAAGCCATGTCATTAAGTACACCGCCTTTTATCTACACTCTTCGTTTATCAGCTCCACTTTCTTCACAGGAGCTCTTTGTAGTTCTACAATTACAGACTGTAGTCCATTCGTTTCTCTGCATACTTTGTTAGCCCCTTTACCCTGTTCTTTATTTGAGTGGTGGATCATTCTCAGTACTGCAGAGGCAATGCAACACACACTGAGAACAGCCCACCTACCAAAAATATCCAACCAACAGCGAGCAGCATCCTGTGACCACTGATAAAGGACTAGAGGTTGATCAACACAAACTGTGCAGCAATAGATGAGCTATCATCTTTAACTGTAGGTTAAACAACCAGGTCTAATAGATAAGAGAGTGGATGGTAAGCAGACATAGTGTTTAACAACACTAGCAGCACTGCTGTGTCTGATCCACCACACACACTAACACACCACCACCATGTCAAGGTCACTGCAGTACTGAGAATGATCCATCACCCAAATAATACCTGCCCAGTGGTGGTCCTGACCATTGAAAATACAGAGTAAAAATTTTTGAAAATGCCTGTTGCCCTTTACATTGTGTATAAATTTCATGATAAATGGACCAAAAAAAGTCCCAAAATGACTTGGAAAAAAGTCTGGTTCCAGTGACTTACATTAAAAGTAAAGTGTATATATATATATATATATATATATATACACACACACACACACGTATCCTTGTATTATTCACACAAATCACAGGCTCTTACCTTCCCTCCTCAATCTCGTCTACATGTACATCTATGACAAACTGCTGTCCATGAACATCCTAATCAGGAAAAAGAAAAAGGAAAAAATAAATAATAAAAAAAAACACACACACACACACACACACACACACACACACACACACACACACACACACACACACAAAAACAACTGACCATAATTAGTCATGTGATGAAATACAATTTTAAGCATTCAACTTCAGAAATGACCTAAATAATTACCCTTAACAGTAAAGTATCAGCCATTGGAAGGGGGCAGGAGGTGCACCGAGCCAAAACGGCTAGACGAGGACGCCAGTTGAACAATACCAGCAGCATACCTAAAGAACATATGGTTCCAAGGTGGCAAAGCCACACCCTCCAGCATACTCTTCTGAACCCCTGGACATCCTGGAACACAAACCATATAACCTGATATTACACCACGCACATTTCTACCTGCATCAGGTTACAGGAGGTATTCTGCAGAGAGAGACAGCGTGGCTCAATACCACATCAAAACAACTTTACAATACCAGAGCTTAACTTTCCACACCCCTTTAAGATTAAGGATACCACAATTATTTGATTAAACAAAACAGTCAATTCAAATTTATCTTCTCAATGACTCTATAATAGTTGGAAGGTAGCATTACATATTGTAACCTTTGAAGGGCTATGAAGATTTAAAGATCTTTTTTATTGTTTGGTCCTCCTATTACTCAATTAGTCATCACAATAATTAGTACTGTACTGCGCAAAAGTCAGAGACCACTGTTCGTTTGAGTTAAAGTCAAAACAGCTATTAAGTACAAGTTCATTTCAGCATGAGAAACTACACAAAAGCCTCAACAACCAAGTATAAGATCAATGTTTTAATTTTAATGTGTCAACTTTTTGCCTTTATTACAGCTTCCATTCTTTTTGGGAGACTGGCTTTCATCTCTCCAAAGAAATCTGCAGGGATGCTTTTCCACACCTCCACAGCTCAGTCTTAAAAGTTGGTTGCATTTTTTGCTTCTCACAATTCAAGTAATCCATTGTTCTGAGAACACCAGCAGCTTCTTTGTGTGATTTTCAAATGTTATTTTTTGTCTACTTCCTTTTCTCAGTAATGGCTTCTTGACAACCACACATCCTCTCAGAAACACCTGTGGATTCTTTCAGATCTGAAGCAAGAGTGGAGCTTGACTTTCTCCTCTCTCTCAAAGATGAAAGCTTTAAAGCAGAACTGTCTCATATTTTTTGTTAAAACTGAAAGAAGTAGCTTCATCGAGTACGAAGAAAAAAAGAACACACTAAAATTTGGTGTGCGTGCACCACTGAGAGTCACCCAGTAAAGCCTGAAATAATCATTTGAAAGTGGTTAAAGGTATCGGGATGGATTTTGCGGGAGTTTTTTTGGATCACGTCACGTCTTTGTGTATCAACATCACATGTACAGGCTCAAAAAGAAGGTCTGACTTGATGTTTAGGACTCAAATGCAAAATGTTTAAAGTCAGATTCATCCGCTTGTGGAGGTCTGAAGTATAACAAGAAATATCTTGTTACATTCTTAGGATGTTTATTTTGTTTTGCTTGTTTCTCTCTCTCCCTTTTTTTTTGGGAACCCACCTACTCGTGAGTGTGATTGGCCGGACTGGCTTGCTGTGGGTGCATGGGGTATGTATTCAGTAGCTGTTTCTGACTTCCTCGAGGCTTACCTCCATGGAGGCTTGGGGCGAACATTCAGCAGTTCAGCACAGCAGCACACTGTGTATGTGTACTGTCTTTTCTGTCAATGTATTAGCTTAGCACTTTATTTCTAGTGTTTACCAGTAAGCTTAAGGACGATGTCTGTAACTCTCTTATAACTGCTGACCAGTGTGTAGGAGTGGGTGCCATTTCTTTTGGCCTATGTTTTTCTCCTGTTTTTGGCCTAGTCAGGGAAAAACTGTGTACTTTCATTTTGTGAAGTCAAGTTAGTTCTTTAAACTCAAAGCTAGACTGGTTATGTTTGTTGTTTTGGCGCATATCCACTCTTGACATCTGTCCTGGTTTGGTTTACAAGAAAAAACAAGAAAAGAAAAGAAAGTAACAGGACAAACTGCTCTCTTTTGTTTTCTTTATGTTATGACTATAGCAAAACCCCCAGACAGATCATAACACTCCTGAAAATAAATAACTTGTACAGGATGGCCATTTTGACTATACATTTCGTAAATGAGGGGTGGTCTCAGACTTTTGCACAGTAGTGTATATAACTCGTATTAAACTTGACAATTAGTTAGAAGTTGGAATATTTTTTGAAAGACTATATATACACACACTTCTGTATTGTTTAGTTAGGTCCATTTTTATTGGTTAGTCTCTCTTAAAAGCTGTGGTTGATTAATTGAGCACCAAATAATTTTTAATATAATCAATAGTGGCATCCTTACTACAGATGACACTCTCATATGAGAAAACTCAAATTTGTGAGGAAAATGTCATAAATTCAGTACCACGTGGGAGACAGAGGGGACGTGTGCAGGCCCGGAATCCATTAAGGAGGACCCAGAGTGCGAGGGGGTCAGCCCACTCATCCTCTGAGAATAGCTCCCTGTATGGAAAAGCAAAATTTCAACATTTTCAAGCCTGTCCCACACCAGCAGTCATGAAAGTAAGATCAGTTAAGTGCTGAAAAAAAGCAAACACACCTCTTCTGCAAACATAAGCAGAGCAATCAGGATAAGCAGCGCAGGACTGCAGCTGGTCATTCACAAGACTAGATCATGTGACTTCCCATTGCTACCAGTACATCACACTTGGATAAGCACCACCAAAAAGAGAATGAATGAATAAACCTCTACACTCCTTTGATGAAATACACATGAAATCTGTGAGGAAATACATGCTTTTGGACTGGAAAAGTAGATGAAAACATCTGTGTTCATTTGCAATGCCTTCCTCCTACCATTTTCTCTTCACAACGGTTTTAAAAAGGAAGATAGACCAGGGCATGCCCGCTTCTCATTTTCCTCTTTTTCTCAGATCACATGCTTGTTTTGTGCAGTATCCCACACCAACACAGAAACAGCTGACTCTCACTGTACAAAAACAGCTTGACATCACAAGATTTTACTCATTTAAAGATTTACTGCCCAGCTGAAGCATTTTCACTTCTCCTTCAGAGTTTAAGTCACTTAAAGGGTAAAATAAAACTGAGAATTACGCAAAGATTAGCACATCACAAAGCATCCAATAGCTTTATAGGCTACTTCAATTCCATAGTTGTAAATCCCAGTCAGGGGTGGGGACCCACTATCCTGCACAGTTTACAATGTGTCCTAACAGGATGTGCCTTGTAGGCACAGTATGGAATCAACAGTGCACCTGCTACCTTACACACTTACTGTACTGTAACCATGAGAAACATAAGTCTTCACAAATGTGTCTCTAGAACTGTAACTTTTCAGGAGAAGTAGCAAACCTTTCTAACTTTGAATGGAATATTTCCCCCCCTTGTAATTTTGGACCACTTCTATTAGCCCATCATCATGAAATTATAGAACACTGTAAAAGGCAGCTGATCTTTTCCAATTCTTGAATTCTTAAAATAAACAACATAAATAAAGGTTTTGCTCCGACACCTACAATATGCTTTGTTTTTGTGGACTACAGAGGCAACACAATCCAGAGTCTACTCATGTGTACATGTGGCACTCAATGTCTTTATCAGCATATTGTTGCAATCAAAAACAAAACCTTGTACCTCCAAAAAAGAAATTTTACAGAATGAACAAAAAATAATTTTCAATGTAAGTTAAAGCTGCATTATGTAAGCATTTTTGTTAAAACTGAAAGGTGTAGCATTACTCAGTCAGGAGCTAAATAAATAAATAAATAAATAAATAAATAAATCAAAAAAATGCCGTCGCTCTGTAAAACCTGAAATAATCATTTTAAAGGCAGAGGTGCCGGCTCACAGTTTTTGGAGCATGTCATATGTCTTTAGGTATTAATGTCAAGTGATTCAATTTTTTGGTGTCAAAAGTAAAATCAACATTATACTGATGAAGATAGTACAAGAGTAGAGTTTCAACAGTAGAAAATTCAGGCACATCCTCAGAGGACACAACCTTCCCAAAGTTTTGACTGAGCTCTCTTTAAATTAAGGCACTCACAAAAGCCAGATTCATCCACTTGGGGAAGGGTTTAGAAGCACAACGAACGTTACAAAATGTTTTCATGTGACACGTGCAATTACACATTTCAACCAGAGAGGTCTCCAATACCCTAAATCTCACATAGTGCAGCTTTAATGTAACAACAATTCTTTATAATTATCATTCTGTACCATTTCTATTGTTGCATTCATGAAACTGTCACACAGTGTAAACAGAATCTGTCAATTTCACAAAGGAAAAAAGTAACGAAACAAATGACAAATTGTTGCATTTTGTAAATCTGGTAAAATGCTGTATGGAAACCTGAGATATATACAAAGTAGATTTCTCTAAAGTTTTGAATACTTACTGCACCTGTTATACTTCTACTTTGAAGGTGAATTTACATACAATTAGAGGTATAACTATTCTCAAAATCCATGGTTTGGGCGAGACCTCAATTTTCAAGCAGCGGTTCAGCTCTTACCTCAGGTTGTTTTTTTGCTTTATTTTGTTTTTTTATGGGTTTTGTTACATTAGTAACGTAATAAGAGTTCAACAGGCCACACCAGTTAAGTCCAGTTGGTCCAGTTAATCAAATAAACATATTAAAGTTATTTTAAATCGTTAATCAATAAAACATACTTAAAAAAGTTATTTTAAATTGGTTTAAGCTTCCTTAAAGTTTACATAACCGAGTGTAGCTCACTGCACCAAAACCTGACTCTATGAAAGATTTCCCCCACCAGGATCCATAGTAGGATCTGCAGAACGGTTCTGATTTGCTCTAGATAAGCCTGTACTCTGACCTAATTTAGTAAGTATTTATTAAATGTACATTTTCTTTCTTACCCCGTTCCCTTCTGTCCTTCCCTGGAAAAATCGAGGTCAAAACCAGCCCCTTTAGTGAACTGAGCTAACTGCAGAGCCCTGTGACATTGTGCCAGCCGGAGATGTCCACTCTGCTCTGTTGGTTTTAGCTTAATGTGTGCAGAGATCCGTGAGGAGACACAGCATACCTGCTGGATTACGCTTTCACCGCGTGGGCAGGACCAGATCTGAGCTCTGACTCCGCCTCTGTTATGTGAAGCTGAAATGCTGCTCATTCAAATTTTCCGTTCCACCTTAAATAGCGCAGCAGTTACACCCTGGGCCCTGTAACGTAGAATGTAACTGCTGCGCCATTTAAGGTAGAACGGAAAATTCTGCACACACATTCAGTCTTCAGTACAGATGAAGACCACTCTTCTCAAAGACTGTTCAGTACTAGATGTCTACTCTGTAAGGTCAAGAGGTCAGAGAGACTGGAAAAGCCAGCTCGGTCTGTTTTTTGGGTCCCAAAACTTGAAAAAATGTAAGAAAAGAGGCAGAGGCAATATTTGCAAACCAAAATGGAGCTAATTTTCCTAACAAAAGAAGGGAATAGATATGCATTACGCTGGAGGGAGCTTCAAAAACCGGTTCTGTTTGTTCTGCTACTGAACTTTCTTCTCTGCTCTCTAAAGTAATGTCCTGACACCCTCGCTGCTCACAGTCCAGCTGGAGACCCCTCTGAAAACACTGCTCTGAAAACTTCGCTGTGACTCGTCTCTGACTTGTCTGCACTCTGAGCTAACACGCCTCTCTCTGACACTTCAACACACTATAACTTATCTCTGAAGATCTTCAGCTGTTGTTCAGCGTTGAACCCACATTTCTACTACAGCCCACACAGCCTACAGAGACGGGACACGACAATCAGAGCTAATCGAGCTGCAGGACGGGGCTACACACTTCATCCGCCCCAGCACAGTCGCCCTTCTTCAGCGGGGAGGGAACAGAAACACATGAACGCCGCCTTTGTTTATCTATAAATAACTGTTCGCTTTGTCACCGAACGGCATGACCGAAAACCGCGTTTCTAAAGCTGCAGATTAAATAAGTAAGCGGCTCGTAGTTTAATATACCGTTTATACAGTTCAGCTGAGCCCGTTAACCTACAGAAGAAGGTAAACTTACCAGAGGTGTCCATGATAACAGCAGCGTTTAACCCAAATCCATCGCTTCCACACGCGGCGCTCCGGGCAGCGCAGAGCCTGAGCCCCGAGTGCGGAGCCGCTGCTGACTTCGCTGCTCTTCTTCCTCTCTGCGCTTTCGGACTGAAGACCAGTCGAGCAGCGCCACCTGCTGTTCACCGTGAAAAGTGCAACGTTTACTGGAATCTCAGTGGAATTTCAGCGCCAGCAGAAAATCTTTCTGTACCCGGTTCATTGTCTCCCCACTGTAGTGCCAGGACTCTGTATTTAGCTATGTTAGCACCCTCCTATTTTTCCTCACAGTTTGTCTCACTATTATTGTAGAAAAAAATTGAATTAAAGGTATCAGCTCTTTATAATCTTGTAAAAAGTTTGGGCGCCCCAGGGCAAATTACATTTAGATGATTTTCTAAGTTAAAATAAACAGAACACACTTCTGTACATTTTAATGCACAGTTACTGTTTAATTGCTGAATTTAACAGGTACAAATAATAATAATAATAATAAGATATGGCCTGTGCAAAAGTTGTGGCACATTTCGTATTTTGTGTTTTCTTTTTTCCAATATTTTAAACTCAGCAAATAAATAGAAAATATGCAAAAAATGTCATATTTAAGCTTGTTTTCTGTAGAAGATGTGTTAACTTGCTTTCACTTGATCAGTAAGACGTGTAATTTGACGAGGAGCATTTGACCAAACAAGTAAAAAAAAAAGCTATTTATCTCAGTTTTTCATTATCTCTGTTTAAATGGTTTTCCATAACATTAAGCTTACTTGGTTTACTATCTAGACGAATGATGCAATTGGTCCTGCACTCTGATTGGCTAGTAGATCTTTGCAATCTGATTGGCTACTTAAATCTTGCACCCAATTGGTTAGTTGAATTGTGTAATCCCTGATTGTATGATCAGTATGTGACCAATACAGTCAATCCTGCAAACAAATGTTACATTTCTCTTTCAAATCACAATAAACTCTATCAAAGTCTTTAGTGCCTGTCTAATCTTCTTCACCCAGAGTTATTACATAAAATGGCAAAAATATGTTGCCTTATAGTACATGTAGGGTGCTGTAAGGCAAATAGTGCACAAAGAAACATTTTCTTCTCAGATTTTCTACTATTTTACCTTCATCAACATTACACACAAAACTTTGACATGTGTAGGTCCACTGGTCATTTTGCATAGTAGATAAAATGACTAAATTTGTGTTGTAGACATTGCACTCCAAGGTCCCATCACTACCACTGTAAAGAAAACTGAGTCAGTAAGTTCCATCTCAACAATTTAATAATGCAGAAATTTTGAAAAATCGGTGGAATTCCCCTTTAAGCACTGCTTGAGTGAAAAACATAAGATGAATGCTTCAGCTTTTTTCGCACAATGTAAAGGCACAATGTAAAGGGCAGCTGTCATGCTCAATTGATGTAGAAAAATAAAAATTGATATATTAATATGTCTGTTACAAGCTTGTCTTACAAAGACTGTCTTTTGCTAGTTTCAAATCTCTGTGTTTAAACTAGAACAGCCAAAAAATGTTTATGTGAATTGCCGCTGGTTTAGTGTTGCTACTAGAATCCCGTAGGGACTCTAGGGGAAATTAGCGTTATTGTGCAGGTGTTTTTCTTCCCTTATTTCTGATCAAATTTTCATGTCACCATTCAACACTTACAGTTAGTCACTATTTCTCCTTTTATGTTTAGTGCTATCATATTACATTAGTGACAACATCTGTACTGCTTTGACGTTGGTCATACCTCTCAGTTTTGCAATTTAAAATTTTATTTTAGACCATGAAAAAAAAATCTAATCAAAAAGAGAAGAATACAGCCTGCTTATAGATGCTGGATGTAATAAGAGGTTCCACTGCAGTTCTATAAGTCACTCAGTGATATTTTATTTTCTATTTCTGTTAGCCCATTTCACCCTGAGATGCACTACAGTCCCCAGCATGCACTGCAACATAGTGTGTGCTCTGACCCCCAACAACAATCTATGGGCCAGCGGTTACATAAAAAACTAACTAAAACTAAACAAAAAAACTAAAGCAATTTATTTTTATTTAGAATTATTTTTGAATAAGTAATCAATGCCTATTTTGCTGTTGCAGTTTTGGTATGTTTTGAATAAAAATACAGCTGGCCCACAAATTTGCTGAGATTTTTTAATATGGCCCTTTTAAACCCCTTATTTAGAGTATAGTCTGGTATACACAACTTATTGTAAACCTGTCAAGCTTATGTTTTCCGTAAGTGCACACTTGAAGGCCCGTTACCTTTTTTGAAAACAGATTTTTTTTTTTGGATGGTATGGGAATAATGAAGTTTTTTCCTAGAACCATATTTCCAAGCCCAGTACTTAGGACTTAGGAGCCTTTATTTTAAAGCTCTTCACAGCAACTACTCAAATGCAGATCATCTTACAGTTTTAAAATCACTAAGAAGCATTTTTCAGTGCCAAGTTTACTTTTTCAAAACTCTTCACACCCCTCCCTGCAGAAACATGCAGCTCAGTACAACAGTTAATGTTATACTCTGAGTGCTCTACAGCATAAAAACCTTGCAGAAACATCTCAAAATACATTCAGTCCAGCAAAACATCAACACTAGTGTTCTTATAACAAAAATACTCTGTCAATCAGAATACACTTAGTTACAAAACACTAACAACTGTTTGCAACACAGTAGTTTCCATATTTTAAGTAAATCTATAACGTAGTAAGGAGTCATTAGCTCTGCAGTTTTGTCTTACATTGTAATTAGTTTATTTTTCTTTGGCTGATCATGTAAAAAGTGGAACAGGCAGAAGTTGATTTGAAATGTTTTTAAAGTTCGACTTAAAGTAAAATCGTGATTTTATTCATCTAAACTAAACATGTGCTTCGTACTGCTTTACTGAAAGTGTTTATTTGAGTTGAATAAAACTGAATAAAACTAAATTGTTTGTTACTACATGAAGCATTTTTTAGGTTGATTTCACAAACATTTTTTTTTACAATGATTGAAAAACTAATCACGTCCAAAAACAGTACAAAACAGAAATGCTGTATTTTCATTGTATAGGAACAAATGAAATGAACATTATATAGCAAAGAAAAAAGTCACAGATAGTGTAAATGTTACTCTAAATGTTGCCTAATCTGCATAATTTGACCACATGTTCTCATCCACGTCACTCCTGATGTCTAAAATTGCTTATGCACGTACAATAAGCACTGTCTGCTGTGAGCAAACTCCAGAAAAAAACAAAAACAAAACAACAAAAAAACCCCAAAACAACCCTTATAGATGGTCAGCGCCTGGGCTGGACTTCAGCTCAGATGGGAATCAGCTCTGATTGGCTTATTTACATACAGTCAATCAGCAGTTTGTCTCTATAACCATTATCATCATTTGGCTTCGTTTGTTGTCTGATATAGTTTTATCAAACTGACATGCAGTTTATTTTCATGCTAGTTTCTGGTGTAACAGTTCTGTAACAAGTATGTATATAAATGTAGATGCAGCATTTCTTAGCCTTATCGTTCTGTTTTTCTCCAGTACAGCCTGCTGCTTGTTGTACACTATGCAGGTGCATTCTTACACAAGAGACCCGCGGTGAGTTTTGACTGAGTGAATAATGAGGTGTAAAGAGAACATGCTGTCTTTCTTATCTGGTCCATATGCTGCATCTTTTTTTAGCTACATACATGCAGCACATGTTTATTTCTCTGGAGAAAATCACACTAAACGCATTCGTCCACCAAACCATAAGAACAACAGCTGAAGCACCTGGCTGTTTCTTCCTCCAGATACTCCAGAAATCTCACGTGGCTTGGCAGGCATGTTCATCTGGCTGGTCATATTATCTAGGATGCTTTTAAGCAAAAGCAATTCTTAGTATTTAATTAAAAGTTGCCCTTTGAGGCAACAGCCTACTCATCAAATACAGTGTCCTGAATGAGACAATGCTTGTTAAGAAGTATAAGCAGAGAATAGGCCAGTGGAAAGTGATTTAGCGGATAAAGAAAAAAGCGGAATCCCACAACATAACAAAAACATTGACAAGTTTCAAGTTCCTCATCATCAGGCTGTATAGTAGGAATCTCAGAGGCTGTATCTGTTCCTACATTCATGAAAGAGGTGGAAGGATTTCCTTTATGTGTTGAAAACATCATTTTTAACATGAATTAATATTCTGTAGCGCAGCTATTAAATCAAACCTGACTGCTTCAGCCAGGAAACTTAAACTGGATTGTGGTTGAATCTTCCAGCAGGACACCACACTATTTTTCAAATAAAGGTTAGATTTTAGTTAACATTTCAAATGAAAGGGACCGTTTTGCTCATGTTTACCAGGGGCGCCAATATTTATATGCTGATGAATATTTATTCAGGCCCCAGGCAACAAATTTATAACCATTTCATGCAATAACTTTCTGTGAAGAAGGCTTTAAAGGCAGACATCAGGTTCCTGTCACCACCACTGTGAACAACTGTGACTCAACAGTCTTCTATAGAATGGTGCATTTCACATCAAACCACTCTGAATGACTTTGTTCACATTTTTAAAGAATGAAATATGCAGAGTTTTTGTTTTTTTTTTAATTGGTGGAATTACCCTTTAAGATCCAAGGCTTATTACATCCTGGCCATGTAAAGGATTAAGTTAGGTCAGAAGTAGTTTACTATTGTTGAGATAAGTTTACCCTAAAAATGCTTGTCTAAGGTGGTTTGGTTTTCGTTGAAAAACAACACATTCTGTCTCTATTCAGTCACATCTGTGGGTTCAGATGAAGATGGCACATTTTGTGTTACTTTCAGCAAAATAAATGTTGAAATATCTCTATACTCAGCTGTGGATAACACATTTTGGGTTACTGTTAACACAGAATGTGTTAAATCAGTGACAATATGACCCAAAAAAGTGTTAATGGGTAAAACAGGTTAGTGTGTTGTTATTTAACACATCACTTTTTATAGTTTATGTCGTGTTTTATGTGTTACAGTGCTGTTCTCTGGACTGCCTTATAATTATTTGATTTATTGAATTATCTGATTGTCTTTAGATGAGCAGCAGTTGACGGCTCTATTGATTGATTGATTGATTCATTCATTCATTCATTAATTGGTAAAAATTATATGTGGTTTGTGTTGTCATAGCCATTTTTCATAGCCAGAAGTTTGTTTCATGTAATTTTTTTTTCTATAAAGGTCATACCTTTCCTAGGAAGTCTATCGCTTTTGTTCCTCTCAGTCCTTCTGCTGCTGCTGAGATAGCAATAACAACTGCCACAGCAGAAGATATGAGAAGAAGTAGGCAGAGTCCATAACCACACCTTTGTTAGCAGACACTTTAACAACTGCTTTAGCTCCAAATGCAGACGCCATAAACCTTTTTTGCAATAACTGTGACTTAAAGGGGAATTCCACTGATTCAACATTTCTGAATAATTAAATCATTAAATATTAAACAGTTATTCAGAAAGGTTTGATGTGAAATGTATCAATATTCTAGAGAAACGTACTGAATTATAAGGCAAAAATAATACCCAATGAAAACAGATTTTCAGATTTACCACTGTTTTATCATCATCAACACTATATATATGGACCATTCTGCCAAAGAAGTTGAAACTGCAGTCCCACAGTAAAAAAATTGAAAAAATGAGTGTTCAAAGGTATTCAGATCTTGCATATTAACAAGGATTACATTATGAACTATTTAAATGCAAGACATTAATTGAGATATAAACAAAATTTGCACAAAATCATCATTTATAAGGTACCTTCTAGTGGGAAGTGTCTGTTCCAAATAAATTGTCACCCCTAAATTTCAACTTGTAAATAAAATGAAAATATATATGCAATATATATGAAATATATATATATTATTCTGAATTTTTGTTTTCTTCTGGTTTTTTTTTTATATATCTTTGATTTCTTTTAATGTGAAGTTGAATGATTTGAATTTATCATAAGTTTCATTTTTTTAATGAAAAAAGTCTGAAAATCAGCATGTAATATTAGGTATTTTACTACTGCAACACATATTTTCTGCAGTTGAGCAAACTTTTTTGTGTTTTAATGAAGATATATGCGTGTATTTGTGTGTATAATACATGTGCATACAGCTATTCAAAGTTGTGTTTGCTTGTCATGTACAGGTTAGCGTTTCTGAGTTCTGCTCAAAATGAGCTAAAATTGTCACTACTGATCACTACTGAAACATTTGGTAGTTTCGGAAGTGACATGATTATTTAGATAGTGGCAAAATGGAAATTTCAAGCATTTATTTATTAGCCTAAAGTCCAAATAAATCCAAATAAAAACTCGTCAGGCACAGGTTGGTTCACTGGTGGTTTAGGAAAGTAAATAAAATGGCTATATTTGCACTGTAGACATCACAACCTCTGGTTCCTATCATCAACACTGTAAAGAAATCAGTACATGTCTTTACAGCAAACTATTATTTCATATTAAAACACTCTGAATGACTTTTATGTCTCAGTGAAGTATGCAGAAATTTTTAAATATGTGTTTCAGGCAAAAAAACTTTGCTAAACTATGGTGAAACAGATTTTTTCATTAGGCAGCATATTCATATTTTTCTGTCGTGTAGCTTTTAGAGACATTACATGGTTCGGATGTCTGGTTGCTGCCACTACCATTATGAATTATGTTTACAACTTAACAGCTGAATTATGCAGGAATTTTGAAAAATCTCTCGAATTTATCTTTGAGGGTTAAATGGAAGATCATGTGTATTTGATTTTTGCCTGTGTTCCTTTGAGATAAACGCATAAAAGCAGAGATACATTAGCTAACAGACCGTTCCATGAGTTTTTCAAATGTGTGGTTTTTTGGCTCACAACTGGACAGAACGGCTTTATACAAGATTGTTTGCAAATCTAATTATCTAAAACACATGATTTCTGGGAAAGAATGAGAAAACTAGATCAGGTACAGTTGTTTTGATGATTATGTTTTACACTGAATGAATTCTAAAGCTGATCAGCTTTCTCTCTTATTTGGAAGTGTCATCTGGACATCACTGGCTTAGTTGGGAATGAGTCACTAAAGCTTTGTATTTAGACAAACACCAAACAAATGTGTGTAACACATTCTGTGTAAGAGAAATGATGATGATGATGATGATGATGATGATGATGATGATTATAGAGGTGATGTTATTTATATGCTTCAGTTCTATATATTATGCAGCAAATAAGAAAGCCTTCTATTTCCACAATATAATTTCTGCAGGGGACAAAAGCAGCTGTGAGTCTTCACCGTTTTGGCCCAGTTCCTCTAAGGTGGTTGTAATTAGTTTATACTTTTACTGTTTCATAAGGTATAAAAGGAACAGCAACATTTCAGTTTGTGAAATGGAGATTTTGTGGCCGCAGCCAGAACGGGAAGGTGCTGAGAAATAACACGTCTCCACAATAGGGGTCACTGTTGTGCTTCAATGGCACTTTTAATAAAACAGACATTTCATCTTCACAACAGCAATGTCTGGACATGGAGAGGAAGGGGAAAGTGGGTCAGGGCTCTCTGTGCTGGCACGCTGGTTTGCTCTTGTTTGACTCGGGAGTTATTTAAAAGGAGACCTGGACAGGTTATTGGACACAGTGAAGGGAAGACAAGGCAAGTGCTGAAGGCTCTCTCTCTCATTTTGAACTCAGAAACGCTCAGTCCAGCACAAAGAGCCCTGACCGTTCGACTGGTCTCACCCTCCCTCTCCTTTATTTACAGATAAAATTACATACATTCATTGATTTCACTAGGTAACAAAGCTGATCAATCAATATTTTACAGAGATCCATTTTCATCCACGTCTCACTTCTGTTTTCGTGACTTTTTTTTTCACTCTCCGTTAGCCTGTTTTCCTGGCACATGAATTATAGCTCATTTCTAATGACCCCCTAACCCTGTGTTGACTTAAGTCCCATAAAACAATATGTATAACTATTTACACAAGCAGTAATCTTTTAACTACGCCGTCACAAAAACCATGACACCACTTCCCACCCTTTCGCTCATCAGCCCCACCCACATGTGTCCCAAAATCCATTCCAATGAAAAAAGCAATAAGACCAAAAATGAAAATCACCCTAGGCTCGCTGCCCCATTTAAACGCTGTGAATGCCTATCCCATCCCGTTTTAAAAGTGCATGCCTAGATTTAACAATTAAAAAATGACAATGCCTGTACAGAAAAAAAGACCCCCAATCATCTTACCTCCTCCCCCTACCTCCCCCCACAAACATGGTGCGTGGACAAAAGTTGCGTTTTCTTTCTTCTTGAGTCTTAGTCTTCTTTTTTTTCTCAAAATACTGGACTGTGTCGGGTGGCCGTAGAAAGTCTAGAAGGTGGTTCTGACAGCAGTGGGACTGTTGAAGAGGGTCTCTGAGGCAGCATTTGGTAATGGGACAGTTGGGGGGGGTACTGCTGTTGAGAGTCAAAGGTGACGGGGGCTGGGATGACCGTTATGGTAGAGCTTCTGCTTGATGTGCACCATGTTTCCACTGGAGTCTTCCAGCTGTCGTAACTGTGCACGTCTGCGGAGATCCCGCAGGTTACAGAACTGAGGGAGCCAGGACCAGGACGGTGTATCTGTGAATGGAGAGAAACAAAGACAGTTAATTCATTAATTAGATAAAAGTGCCAAAAAGGATTCTTTGGAGCGATGCCTTAGAAGAACCTCTGAAAGTGGGAAATGAGTGTGAAGAACCTTTTTGAATTTTAAGTTTCCATAGAGCCATACATCTAAGCCAATAACTGTTTTTTATAACTACATTTGAAGATCATCCCCAAAGATCATAAATTCCATTTTTCAGTTTCTATTTTTAGCGTTCCCTACAGTGGACAAGGTTGCCAGGTCCAGCAAAAATCTCTAGGCCGAAGCTGCCTCCAACAGAACCTGAAACTTTACAATTTTTCCTGCATGACTGGACTGCATATTCAAACTAAAAAATTTGGAAAATGCAAACCTGGCAACCCTGAGAGCAGGTGCGCACACTGTACCAAACACTCAACAGCAAAACCAATGAAAAAAGTGAAAGCACACAATTCTATGTAAACGTCTCTCCTGTAGGTGCCAGTGCTCTGACCTGATAGGAACTTGCCGATTTGACTAAGAAATTCCATAGTTAGTGTAAATCTCACGTACAGATAGACTGAAAATACCAATAATATAGATCTTAAGTGATTTCACATTAATCCAAATGGGGTGGAAAGGGGGTTGGTTGTTTTACAAGGAGGAAGGTTTTTTTTTGACCAGAGGGACGGCATCACCTCACATCACCCCTCAAATCAAGCCTCGTCTGTTAAAAACCTGACAAGTAAACAGTTTTCTTTTAGTATACATGGAGTCCCATTGCTGAATTTGAAAACAGGCATTTTTATTTATTTTTTCATTCTATCTACACTCCCGCAAAGGCTTCTTTGATCGATGCCATATAAAAGAGCGACCGTTGCTTCCCTAAAGAGAGTGTGAAAAACCTTTTAAAGGCTTCAAGAGCCTTCACTTAAGCTTTTTATAGTAAATTAGGGGCTCTTCCCAGAACCTGTACATTATGTGGAGGTTATTTAGCTTTAAAGGTTCTTCACACTCACATATCTCATTTATCAAAAAGGTTCTCAAAATAACCATTCATTAAATGGTTTTTAAGGTAACCAACAGTGGTTCTACTATGGCACTGTGCAAAGAACCCTTTCTGGCACCTTGAATTTTAAGTGTAGATTAACATTACTGACCTTAACATTTTTCAAGTTTCTCACAGCAGCAGTGAAGCTGTGTTGTTCTGTCTCATTTTTTAAAATTGTTTTTCCAGGATTATCTACATTTTTCAGGACAGTCTATGTTAGACTGATCTTGACTGAAACACACATGCACTATATGTCCAAAAGTAGACAGACACCTCTTCTCATTAGTGAATTCAGCTACTTTAAGGTGAACCCAAGTGTTCAATTGTACAATAATCTTTTAAATAATCTCTATAGCAAAATATCATCAATAGAATGGGATGCCTAATGTTGCTATGCCCAATGTCAGGCGTCACTCCTGGGGACCCACTGCCCGGCACAGTTTCAGGCCTTCTCTGCCCCAACACCTAACCCAGTTCATGAAGAGCTTTATATTTACCTGAAGAGCTGGATCAGCTGTGTTGGGGCAGGGAATAGTTGAAACTGAGTTCACTGGGATAGACAGTTATGAACCCCCCAAGCATTAGACTGTGGAGTAGGGGATCAGATTCTCTGGAATGATGAAGCTCCACTCAATACCTTTGGGATGAGTTAGAGTGGAGCTGGTGATCCAGAACTAATTACCCAACATCAGTACCTGACCTGACTAATGCTCTTGTGTCTGACTGCATTCAAATTCTCATAGCAATGTTCCAACATCTAGTAAAAAGTCCATCCAGAAGAGCAGAGGCTGTTACTGCAGCAAAGAGGGAAAAACACTCTATTAGTACCCTTGATTTCCAAAGAAACACTGGATGAGCAGATGTCTACAAACTTCTGGACAGTGTATATGAGTAGTGAATATAAGCTCAATTCTTATAAGCTAATACATGAAGGTCAAAGTATGGCTTTAAATATAGAGAACTAATTTTCAGAAAAGAGCACTAAAAACAGTGACTGGATAGTGGATAACACAAAATAAAGCATAACATAAAAATGTTTGAAATTATAGATTGTAGCAAAATCTCAGCTCTTCAAATTTATACCTTATAGGAACTTTATAGGAAGTGGGAAAACGTTCTTAAATTGAATGGAAGTTAATGTAATGAGGTTTATTCCATTTTATTCAGTTTGATTTTATTTCTGTTGTTTCATAGTGTGAAGAGTAGTGTGAAGAACAAAAATGGAACATGACATGATGTGACAATGACGATTTGCTGAATAAAGGAATAATTGATTCTATAATTACAGCAATGAAACACACTGCTTTACTACATACCCATCTGTGGTGAATTTATTTATTATAAGAGTGGTTGGCAATAGTGTTGATAAGCGTAGAGAATTAAGGCTTGGTTTGTAGACCTGGAGACACCAACCCGAACACACACACAGAGAGTGAGAAAGAGAGAGAGAGAGAGAATGAGAGAGTGAAAGAGAGAGAGAGAGATCCCCAGACAGCCCTGCCCCTCACCGATGGCCGAGCTAGAAAGGAGGGGATGGTTATTTATAGCATTCTACGGGTATGCCATCCACAAGGACTCTTGTGAAGGGTATTCAGAAGAAGCTAATAAATAAAGGCTGTGATTTAAATCCTTCATTTGAATAAAAACAAACTGCCTCAGATGCCAGGGGACGTACACATGGACGTAATCGTAATGAACTGTATGGAGCTAATGCAGCACAGGCTCTGCTCAAATTAGCATAGCACACATCAGCACTAAGTCATCTCCTACCTTCTATATGTGCATTTCTTAATGACCAAAATGCATATAATATTCTACAATAATAATAATAATAATAATAACAACCATAATAATAATAATAGTAACAACCATAATATAATATACAACCCCATCATCAAACATACTAAACCCAGTTTATATAGAAAATTAAACTTCAAAAAAGAGAATTGATGAGGAATAAGGATGAGGGCAAGGATACAGCATGATGCCCTCGGTTAGTGGTCTGTGGAGGAACGGGTTGGGGGGGAGAAATGGAATTAGAGAATGAGAGCTATAAAAAAATCAATGTGTAGTTCTCTGTGCAGCATGTGTGTGTGTGTGTGTGTGTGTGTGTGTGTGTGTGTGTGTGTGTCATCTCACTCACACATGTCTCCCCCCTTGCTTGCCTTCTCTTTCCAGCTGCTCTCTTTCTATTTATAGCACTCACGAAGCGAGAGGGTGCAGGAGGAGTGAAAGTGTGTGTATGTGTGTGGGGGTGGGGATGTGACAGCATCTCCCCCCTCTCTGTTCTCTCTCTACCTCGCTTTCTCTCTCAGTCTCACCTTCACTCCTCTATCTCAGAGAGGCTAAACGAGGCTGACCTGCCATCAACGTCATGCTTTCACAGCGCCACTGCGGGGGCATCCCCACGATTCCTCATCAGCTTATGCTGGTTGGTGAATCAATGCACCATGATATCATGATGTTCAGTGCTGTGTATGGTTGTGTGAAGTCCAGCCATACACTTTTTAAAAAGGAGGTTCTCCAGCAGTTGAAGAACTGGTTACATATGGACCATTCTACCAAATTATTTCAAACTGTGGCCCCATAGTAAAATAAAAAAAATATTTAAAAGAATTAAGTATTCAGTATTATGTAGTAACAAGCTAAATATAGACAACATCATCATGTATAGGGTACTTTCTATTGGGAGATGCCTGTTCCAAACCATAACCCCTAAATTTCAATTTCTAAAAATATTTTTTTGGGATTTTAAATATTTTTTGGTTTTTAAATAAAAAAATGTCAAAAACACCAAAAATGCCGTCCAATGTTTTCATGTCACTACCAAAAGTTTTGGTCAATAGGCAGAGCAATATTTTAGCCACACCCCTGCATTTTAGAGCAGGAAGTGAGACTGCATCCCTGTCCCTCATGGAAACATGGTGAGCAGTTAGATCCCATTGTTTTGATCCCACTTTGTGTCCCAAAGTCTGAAAATCAGTGTGCAACATTAAGAATTGACACTAATGAAATGCATATTTTCTGCAATGAAGTAAGCAAAATGTAATGTTCAATCATTTGTTTTAATAAAAGAAATATCATTTAGGTATAGGGTCACTCAAAGCAAAAGGAACTTTTGCATCTTAGACATTGGTTCTTTTCATATGTGCCATTCTAATGATGCCACAGTTATTGAGTCGAGCACAGTTTGGTGATTTCCCTGCTCAAACACACCAACTAAACCCGGTCAATAACTGAAACAGGTCCGTTTAAGCAGAAGTGTCACCTAACTGTTCCAGACTCTGGCCCTCTAGGACCAGAACTGAAAAGCATTAATTTATGAACTACAATTCAAAAGTCTGGAATCATTTGTTACATTAACAATTGTTGTTATTTTATTCAGTAATAACTTATACAGTGTAGCTTGAAATACCATAATCTAGACACCAAAAGGTATTGTAAGACATTTTATTTATTTAAGTTTTTTGAGAACAAAAGATTAAATGATAAATAATATACTATAATTATGTTGTGAACTCCAAACTTTTGAATGCTAGTATATATGGTTACACTATTACTATGCTCGTTTTAAGAAAGCTCCTATGCAAAGCAATATAACAATAATACATCAGAACTTAAATGGGATTTCATTAACTTGATTAACCTTTAAAATCCCAGGTGTATTACATAGTAAGGTTTATTATTCAGTAACTACAAAGACTTCAATGCAAACTGGTTGAGCTATTTTGCAAACTGAGCTATTCTTAGGTTATAGAAGTGTATATTAAGTCTCTGGGCCTGCTGGCAGGCGCTGACCATGTAAGAGGTTAATGTACACTTAAATATCATTGACTGCTTTCTGTGTGGGATATGATCATGTTTAATGTACATCCACTAGCATATGTGGTCCCAGGCCACAGACATCTCAGTGTGACTTAAGCAATGTCTGCACATGGCTGAAATATTTAAAGAAAACCTGTCCACTCCTTTTTAACACTTCTGTTTTGCCTGATTTTTTAATTTGCTACTTCTTTTAACTGCAATGCCCCTGGGATGGTTAGTGCATGCTGAAGCTGAAGGCATTCTCTTTTTGAAAGAGGCACTTACATTTACAGACACAACATATGTACCTCTGCGGCCCAGTGGACCGAGATGACTGTAACAAACAACTGCTGTGTTGCCTGGTGGTTCAGTTACATCGACCCAAAGCATACTTTTCACTCCAATAACCACATCCATAACTACAGAAGCAGCGACGGCAGCATGAGAAAAGTGTTTACTACATGCAGAAGTTTAGAAATATGCAACAAATTTAAATGTCTGAGATTCTGAAATTCATGTCATTTACACATGACTTTACATTATCATGTTGAGCTGTTAAGTAATCTCAAAAATTCTTAAACGTGTTTATATATTTTATATTAAATGTGTTTATATGTTTTTTTAATATGAGCAAATATATGTACATACATTTTTCTTCTATATGGAACTTTTGTAGTCTTAAAGCTATACTATTTAGGTTTTAGGGATTTGGAGAACTGCAGAATGTGTGGAAGAACGCTTTGTGACGTGGGTTGTTCTTCGGACCCCCACGTATGATGTGGTTTGGAAAATTATGGCGAAATCTGACCTCTTCTTTTAAATTATTTCACACTTTGCATGGTGACTTGCAGCAGCACACATACACCATATTTTAGGATGTTCTTTTTTTCTCCTTACTCTGTAATACTACTTTTTTAATTTTAACAAAAATATGTAGTGTTGCTTTAATAACTGACATGTAACTGTTGTTATGTGATGTTCAGCTCCTAATGTGACTGATAAACAGTATAACACTGTTGTGAAAAATTACTGCCCTCATTATTATTTAACAGTCTGCGTGAACATTCAAGCATTTGATACTAGAAGCTAGCTAGATGTTACCTATGCTTTTGCATGCTGTAATAAACTAAGGACTCAGACTGTTGTGAGTGCACATTAGAGCTTTCACTACATGGTAGCTATATTAGCCTTGTAACTCCAGTACAAAATTAAGATGCTAACTTCAAACACTGAACATGATTTGGCTGCTCAGCTATGTTTGGGGTAAGGGGGTAAATTTGGCTGATCTATCCCATTAATGAATAAAAAGACCCTGTCCAATTACTGACACACTGATCAAACTTTAGTCACTGTATCTAAACCCCAATGGAAGAATCATTATCTTTAATGAACCATCAGAACAGAAATATCACTCCATCACCAAGCGAAGGAAGGGCATCCAAATATTAAGGTCCAAGTGTAATTCTATTGATTGTATAAAAACCTTTCAGACATTACTGATTAAGCAGCATCATTGTATTTGAATAGTAGTGAAATCCTCCATTATGTTCATCATATACAGGATCACACTATGGTCAACGCATTATATAAAAAGATGTGTGAGATTTGTGAGTTGAGGTCTTAAAAGATGGAACGACAACAGTTTCCAATAAGATCAACAGTATCCATTAAAAAAATAATAGTCTATTCAAATTTAAATTTGCTTAAGCAACAAAAAAAAGCAAGTTGGGAAAAAAGCGGCTCTGATTACCCATAATGATACAGAGGTGGTGACATATCCAAAGGTTTTTCCCATAAATGCAATTTACTGAGACGACTAGCGTGATTTAAATACTAAATTTGAAGAATTTCAGACATGATTCCCAAAGTCATTCTGAAACTGAAATCATATTGGGCACCTCATTTGTGAGCAATGTCTCAAAGCTCATTCTGTTTCCTGTAAAAACCTACTGAGTTTGTATTTGCACATATGTGTTCTTTTGCTGCAAGATTAGACAAGCTATACAAGACTTTAGCAAACCTAAGGAAAGCTTTTGTCACAATATTTCAGTTTAGATTCATTGATTTCAACTGACATTTATTTTGTATGTGTGTAAAAGAATACGCTATTGTGATAAATCAGATATGTATTTATTTTGCATGTAGATTTTTTATGTTATCAAACTAACATTAGCGTGGTGACTAATTTGTTGTTTTTGGCAATTTCAATTAGCTACAACATCACAATCCACCTTGTTAGCACAGCATAACATTATCATTTGTGACTAATAAAACACTCTGAATTTAAACTGTGTCCAATTCCACCCGCTAGCTAAGTCTCCCCCATCACACCATGCTACCAAGCCAGGAGGGTGAAGGCTAGCATGCGCTTCGTCCAAGACTGCATGTTTTTCAAACTGCTGTTAACACAACATCATTAGACGACTCAGTGTGCTTGGTGGAGAACGCCAATTGCCAATTCTGTTGGCTAGCACTGCGCTAAGTAAAGGGGAAGAGGACAGGCCAATTATGTTCTCCTGGCTCCCATTCCAATGCCAGCTTTAACGTGCCCTGGTCAACTTTACCTCCTCATTTCCCCTCTGGGGAATCCTCAATGCCATTTTAAGGGCCATTCTATTATTTTATTAGCTGAAGTTCACTTTATTAGCACATTTTATTAGTTCATTTTTATAGCTCACAGTAAGTCGTACTGTGTCTTAAACTGTATTGACAAACCTGTGCAATCGTAATGAAGACCTGGGTGCAGCTTGAGCAGGTTGAGAGAAGTTTTCGTGATGCATTTTTACAGAAATGATTTGGGCTATCTGAGGGAACATTGGGTTCCAGTGTTTGTTAGCAGTGTTACCCTTGCAGTGTTTGTTAGCAATGTTAGCCTAGATTTCCACATTTTTGGACTCCAAACATGTCTTGGCCAATTAACTACATTTGAGGTAAGCGAAAAATGGTTTAAAATGGACTTTTTACAGAACTATTCCTTCAAGCACTGTTTATCCACTAACACAGTGGATAATTTTGCAGTGTAAAAAGATTAAATGGTTAATGGTACCATTAGCTTCCCCCGTTTCCATACACCCATCATATTATGCAAATGATGAGCAACAGAAAAATATACTTCTAAGACGTGATTACTCATGACAATGGACATACGGAGTGTCAGCTCCAAAGGCTCTAATTTATTCCCTAAACATGCGAGGTGTTAGAGTGAATCATTCCTCCAAATGCAGTTACTCTCACAAACAAAAATATCTTCATCTGTCACATTTTGAATCATACAGCATATCAACTGAATTTGATATAAGTTTGCACACGCATCTTTAAGCCTTTATATTAACTTGTGTACATGCTTTCTTGCCCACCCCCCCCACCGGCTGAGTGGCCCCATCACACTCACCATAGTAGCGGCTGGCCCTCCAGGCCCTCACAGCGCAGTGTAACGCTCCATCCAGCCACAGTAGCAGCCAGCTGATGCAGAAGCCTAGCAACAGCCCCAGCATGAGGTCCATCTCCTGCTTTGTCACACTGTCGCTCACAAAGTAGTTCTCCGATGAGTCCACCAACGAATGGTCCCCATCATATGGAATTACATAATGGACATGGTGCCTGTGATAGAAAGAAAACACTGAGCCTTGACATTTAGATACAAATAAACAAAGAGACCAAAATACTGAAGGCAGTGTGGGTTTGCTCAGAAAGCACACAGACGCCTGACACACTTAAAAGAGCCAAAAGAGAACAGATAGACACACTATTAAATATAAAGGTACAGAAAAGGATTCTTTGGGGTGATGCCTTAGAAGAAAACACTTCTGGTTCTCTAATGAATCTTTTAATAGATGGCTCTTTAAAGTAAATGTAAAGGAAATGTGAACAGAACCCTATTCAAAAATTTCTATATAGAACATTTACAGCACATTCTTCAATCAGAAGAACACTTTCATGATTTAATCAAGCAAAATGGGTCTTTGAGCATTTATGGTTTCATATAGAACAATTTTCTTTGCTAAACAACCCTTGAAGAACCATCTTTTTTAAGAGTGGAGGCTATTGGCATAAGCACTTATAAATGTGTCATAAAGGACTTGAGTTATGTGTGTGTTGTGAATGTATTATAAAGTCCTAAATAGAGATCTTCAAATACATCCTTATTACAGAAACATGAGACATCAATAACACTGCAGTTGTATTCAGTTTTGACTAAACCATCTGTGCACTTCCACCCACCCGGATAAATGACTTTTTTCCTTTAGTGTCCATATGGCATAGACCTGAAACAGATCAGAACTGCAAGCTATATAACAGTAACTCAAAATCTAGCAGTCTATTGCTTTTTATTGCTCATTTGGCTTCCGGTTATCTAAATTTCCTTTACCAACAAGGTCTACAGGCACAGCTTTTTGAGATCATCTGGTGTTTAGACTATTGCATCAAATGTTGCAGCCATGTCTTTTAAAGTTGTTTCAGAATGCTTTAATAAAAATGCTTCAATAAAAATAAAAATGACTGTCTTACAGTTTAACAAACTGAACATGTGCCGTATTTTACACTGTATTTCATAAATGACGATAAAAGCAGACTTCAAATTATTCATACACAGATGAATCTATAGGCTATACTAGCCCAAGGAGGTGAAAACATACTCAAAACACTTGTAATACAGACCAGTTGCTTTGTCCCCTGCCCACTGGCTTCTATCATAAGCATATTTTGAGTCAACAGATTTTCTGTTTTTTTGTAAGTACAGGGAAATATGTCAAAATTATAGTCTGTGGTAATTAATCATAAGATCAAAATCCTTATAGGAAAGTCTGTCCACTCAACAGCCACCTTTGCAAATGCCCGCCTGGCATTTACTTCCAGTCACACAAGACCAGGCTTCTATTGCTTTGAATTGGGAGAAACATATAAAACAGAAACTAAAAGCCATCTTAATGTTTAAAATGTATAGTTGAAAGAACTGATAAAATGTGACAAAAATAGCATAAGCAGTTTGAAGCGTTTGGCTAAAATAATGCACAAAATGCCTGATTTTTCAGCTTGTTCTGGCTACTGTTCATGCACACATCTCCATAATGAGGAGCAGCTTTTCCTGCTTGTGGCTTAAACAGAAAGTTAAAAAGCTCATTTTACTGAAGGACGGGACTTTCCTTGTAAACAGACACCATGTTTTCTCCTTTTTAACATCTCTGATACGATACAGATGCAGTATATAGAGATTTTATTGAAAACAGCCAGAGTATCCCTCGTTATTGTGATTATTAGTCATTATTACTTTTTTTCAGGTTATTCTGGACCATTTCTGTTGGTACATTCATGTAAAATTCTATTTCAAAGCAAAGTGTAACTGGAGTTTTTAAATTATGCAAAAAATAAAAATGACAAAAATGGAGATACAAGGTTTTTGTGCGACAGTGTTGATCTAAAAGTAGAAAACTAGATGGAGCTCTAAATTATACACAAGTTTACAAGATGTGACGTGGAACATGACCTTGCACCTTTTCTGTTAGCGAAAAAACGGTGAACTTGGTGGCGAATGTGAAGAAATAGAACTCATGCAGTTCTTGTTTTCTTTATGCTTTTTAATGTAGCAAGGAACAACAGGAAAAAGCATTATCTGGACCTCCATGCTTTCTTCTTTTGTTGCATATCTTTCAACAAGCACCTGAAGTTGTATTTCGTATTTCAACTGAAGTCTTCCACTGAGCACCTGAACAGCATAATACCATTCCTCATGTCATATTTGAGCTTCACAGATTCTAGATAAACTGCTTAACTGATCCCAGGGCATCCTACACCCTTAATAAGGTTCTTTAAGGGTTCTTTAGTGAAAGCAACGGTTATATTTAGAACTGTGAACACTCAAAGAACCATTTCAATGCATTAAATGGCTCCTAATGGAAACCTGTTGTTTATGATTCTTTACAGAACCTTTTTAAAAGTGGTTCTAGACCCAAAAAGGGTTCAGCTGTTGTTACAAGTGGCTGTATAGAACTGTTTTTGCTAAAAGTGTGCACATTTTTACTAAGATCATATGACCTTCTTTCACATTTCTTGTTCACCGACATAACGTTTAAGTGAAGAACAAGAGGCAGTTTTCACTATTACAGTAAACACCTGTACAGGACTTATCACTGATCATGAGAAATGCAATATTTATAATATAATTTCAGTCAGCATTTCAGGTAAACTGCTAGGCTGCTGTATGTGTGGCGAGCATGATTAGCTGGTCAGAGTTGAGAGTAATTTTGGATTGGCCTGATTCAGTACCCTTGGGTAGGGAATGCAGGGCTTTTAAGGCTGAAATTGGCCAATTAGTCCTGTGAGCCTGCATATGGAACACTAATGAATAAATGCTGATATCAATTAGAGCATGCTTAAAGTCCCACCTAAAGGGCAATTGCCATTCAGATGTAGCACCCTGCATACATACTGAAAAATGCATGTACACATTTCCACATTGCAAAAATAAATCAACACAATTGAACAACAGCTTTCTAATATCTTGCTGTTTTGAGCCTCTTGCCTTGTGTTTGTTGTTCTATCCATGTGTAAATGATGTACACTTTCATTTTCAGTGCAGATAAATGTCTCAGGAGAATGAACATATTACTACGCACTGCTGTGATACTCCATCACAGCAAAATCCCCAGAGCTGAATTCACAAATGTACTTAACTGGCAACTGTACATTTTCATTTAACACTGTAGGTATTAATTCACCCCTGGGGATTTGTACTATAGTGGCCTATACTCCTTGCTTTGTGCACACCCTCTATGTGTCTCTAAGGAAATTAATAACGTGTTCCACCCCACCAAGGGAGTACACTGCACATATTACACCTATAAGGCACCCACAAATTTATTCAGTAGGATAAATGATGAAAAAACTTCACTGATCCAGGCTATTCTCATCTCACCTAGTGGAGGAAGTATATTAGGTCATATTTTAAACATTTTGCAACTGTGCAAACATTGCAATGCCACAAAGGAACTACACAAAGCTGCGCTTGGAGGGAAACACATCTAGAAATCATACAGAGAAATCAAAGAGAATCCAGTCACAACCCATTCACTATCCAGTCTTCATAAAATCAGAGAGCCAAATTACGCAACTAAAAGACATGGATAACCCAGTGCATTCATTACAGACACATATGAATCAATGCCACCATGAAAATTAATCTTTCACAGGCAAAATCACACACACACACACACATGTCCCTGTGACAACAGAAGCAGGTCTGTCTACAGTGTGTTTAAAAGATATGATCAAAATAGTGTTTTTAAATTTAAAACAGTTCAGACTCTTCTGCATCTCTGCGTCTTCTGTAAAAGCCATTGTCACTGATCAATTCATTGATCGGTTAATTCAGACGTAAATCTCTGAACCAGTAACTTAGTTATTTTTAATGCTTTCTGTCAGACTGCACAGATTTCGCATGTGTTTTAATTGCACTTTTGTGACACATTGGTGTTGATATACAGTTGTGAAGGGTTGAAACTGAAGGCATGTTATAGCAGTTCAGGTATTTGTATGTTTCTAGCTTAAAGATGAGATTTTTTTTGTATAGACAAACCAGTTGGTGTGCATAATTAGAGCTTTGTAGAATCAAAACCTAAAACACATAAAATATTGATTGTATTGATCACAGAATTGAAAATCACATCAAACCTGAAAACACATAACATTAAGTCTCCACAGCTGAAATCCAATTATTCCCCCTATAGTCTTACCAAAAAGTGTTACAGTGCATAAAAAGGTTCTTTGACTTTAATAACAGTTAAACTCTTGGTCTTGGTAAACTCTTTGGGGCTACATAGAGGATGCTTTAAAGAGCCACATACACCAGCATTCAAACATGGTGTAGAGCCATTTAACCATGCAAAGAACATTCAAATCGTTCTTTGAGTTGTCAGTGAACGATAAAAAATCAAAGAACATCAAACGAGTACCCTTAGTTTATTTTATTTCTGGCCAAAAATGTATGAATTTTTCAGGAGATATTTCTTAGGGGATGATATATAAGACAATCCGCTTGCATAAGGAAGAGAAAATTTGAAGAAAAATAGGTGAAAAAATGCATTAAAAGACACAAAGAAAATGGGACTCTTAACAACAGTGCGAGACCTTGTAGCCCACCAAAACTGTCCCCGTCAAATATATAGAAAGCTTCTATCTTTGAGACAGAGGAAAAAAATCAAGCTCTACTCTCTCTCTCTCTTCAGATCTGAAAAAATCCACAGGTGTTTCTGTCCATCCTTCCACTGTGACAAGACAACTCAACACTATGAGTCTGAAAGGAGGTGTAGCTGTTACTGAGAAAATGAAATAAACTAAAAAAGACGCTTTGCAGTAGAACACCGAAACTGGTCATCTGAGATATGAAGGAAGGTCAAAGTCTTAATTTGTAATTGGGATTACTGGAGAGTAAAAAAACAGAAAACACAACCAACTTCTAAGACTGAACTTTGGAGGTGTGGAAAAATATCCCAGCAGATTTTTACTGACAAACTGAAAGCAAGTCACTTGAAAAGTAAGGAGGGTGTAATAAAGGCAAAGTGTGGGGACACTAAATACTGAACATTAATATATTTAGTTGACTTCGGTGCACACTGTGTTAAAACTGTTTTCTGACACTGAATAAATCAAAACTTGTGCTTATGGTACTTAGGGTTTTGCCTGGAAATGAAACAAATGAAGGGTGGTCTCTGACTTGTGCACAGTCCCTTTTCTTAAGGGTATACAACCTATATACACATATAACTAAACCCAACCATCAAAGCCAGTCCTTCACCGCCAGGAAAACGCGAGGAAATCATCTAAGCAGGCCTTGTATGTGGATATAATATATTGGCAAGCTTCAACGTTCCGTGATGTTCCTCAGTGCTAAACTGAGCGAGTGTGCAGCCTACCTTCCACAGTTGCAGTGGCACACACGGTCCTCGCCTCGTAGATGCGGGAGGATGTAGTTGTGGAAGCGATCCAGCAGTGCGTTCATGTCCATCAGACACGCTATCGCCTGCAAAAAAAAAGAGAAAAGAAGAGAGAAAAAGAAGAAGAAGCACTCGAACCTTTTCTCACGAGCACTGCAGTGTAAGATACATCCTGATATCTACCCACATCTGCAAGAGAACCCTATGGCTGGTTAACACGGCTGTGCATTTGTCACTGTTGGATATGGATGTCAGTGGACTCTCCACTTTCCTCTCCAGACGTGTTTTCTCCTAATCAAGTTTCCCTAAACTGTGGTTGTGATTAAAGCTAAAAGGGACGGTGGTGCAGCAGGCCGTCTTACCATTACAACAGAAGCACCGAGGATCATAAAAATCATGGTGGTTGTGATCATATGCATCAAAGCTCCCGTGGTCCTCTCCCCAGGATGGCCCTTGTTGCCCAAGCTAAAGCGCCGTGGCCCGGGACGAGGAGCTCATCAAGGCGCCTTGACTGGGAGAAGGCTGTGGACGGCGCATAAGGGGGCAGCTCGGCCCCGGATCTCTGCCCCCCCTTCCCCCTAGAGCCCCCAGTACTGGCTTTCTCTCCCCATCTAGTAGCGCGTCTGCTCGAATCTGCGGGCCAGGCCAGAAAGGGAAAGTGCTCTGCTGCTTTTGGCTCACTGGCGCTGGCGCTCCCTCACCAGCAAAATGTCCAGCGACGATGCGAAGATCAGACAGACTTGGGGGCCAGATGTATCCTGGAGTGCTGCTGCTTAAGAATGCATGGCTCTCCTGCTCCGCCGAGATGACATCTGATGATCCAGCTCCGTATTTTCCCCCCTTTTTTATCTCGAGCAAAGGTGGGTGAGGAAGCCCCTTGATGTCTTTGCTTGCTCCCGGCGTTTATCGCGATGAGGCAAGCGGCCGTAGGGCGAGGATGGACCGGGGTGTCCCTCCCTTTACTTGCAGTCGAGCATCTGCATCAACGCCAGGATCCAGACGCACGATTAGAGCGTCTTATTCTAGCCATCGCGCATCGCGCCTGGGAGCGGTTTACCTGGTCTTATGAATGTATGTGAACGCGCCTGAGTGAGTGTGTGTGTGTGTGTGTGTGTGTGTGTGAGAGAGAGAGAGAGAGAGAGAGAGAGAGAGAGAGATAGGGAGAGATGGGGTGGGTAGGTGGGGGATGCAAGCCGCCTAGGAGACAGGGAGGTGTCGAATATGTCCAGTTCCAATTCGCTTCCTCCGCTCGAGATGACCAATTATTCCCAATTAATAAATCGTGGTGTGGGTTATATAAGCTCTGCTGTCCGCGAGGATGCGAGGCTCGTGAAGCTCAGGCTCCTCCGTCCGCCCCCTCGGCCGCG
This sequence comes from Colossoma macropomum, assembly GCF_904425465.1. Taxonomy (NCBI): domain Eukaryota; kingdom Metazoa; phylum Chordata; class Actinopteri; order Characiformes; family Serrasalmidae; genus Colossoma; species Colossoma macropomum. Next base: position 10,291,350 of record NW_023494802.1, on the reverse strand, counting down.
CTGCAGTTCATATTGCGCCATTTCAGTCCGAGGCTGTGTGGAGCCTCCCCTCCTTCACTCTGCTGTTCACTCACAGCGCTGCAGAGCGCTCAGCGCTTCACTGGCTGTGGTCAGATTTACTCGAGCTAAAGAAACACTGTCAGAACTAGAACTAGAACCAGCTTAGATCAGAGTTCTTTTCTATGAATGGCCTTGTTACGTAAGCATTTTGTCATCCGCTGATAGACGTCACATTACGCTCATATGAACTTCACGCCAGTCAGTGAAAATGAGTGGAGCTGTATTTTAAGAGGTTTTCCAGCCTGATGAACTAAAAGCACGTCTCAGCACACGTCTCTATTTTTGTTAAATAGATAAATACTTTACATAACTAAATATTCTCACAACCAGACTATTTCTCAGACCTTTAGAACATTAGGGGAAATTGTCTTGATGGCTATTTTAGAGATCACCTGTGGAACACCTTTAGATCCAGTTAGAAATGCGTCAAGTCACCTTAAACCATTAGAATTCTTTAAAATGTGCTATCAACCCATCAGGGAACCACAAAAGTGGCTTGATAACTGTTAGACATCATTGCAAAACCACAAACATGTATCAACAGAAACTTTCAATTCACAGCAGGTGTTCTCCAAGAATGGTGTTTTTCTTTGTGTGTCTCCACAAACAGCTTAAGAAAATTCCACATCAGGAATGTAGTGGGAACGAGGGAAATTAGTGTGTTTTTAGACATTTTACAACCTGCTGAACTAAGAAAGTAAATTGTAAGCCAATTGTATAAAACATTATATCTTAATTACTTTGATATTACCTCATTTCTTGGCTACTTGAAGGTCAGTATTGACTGACTACCTTCAACACCTAGACCATGTTCAGCACCATGGAGAGCAGCTACAGAAGATTTACAGCACAATGTAGTAACCATCAGTAACCATCAATCAGTGTCTCTCTGTCTCTCTCTCTATATATATAAATCTAAAAGAACTATCACGTTTTCACCTCTCAGTTGTACAGCTGTAAACTGCTGTAAGTTAAATATATATAACGCTTTTGTGTGTTGCGCCGTGGGTTAGTTAGTATGGGTTGTGTCTACCATAGAGAAAAGTTTTATGACTAGAAGTGACCATCCCCCTTATTCAGATTGTTTTTCAGAGGCCTTTTCTGCTTTGTTCAATAAAAGAGCATTTCCTGGGGCAGAAATAATGGCAACCTCTGGTGTCAAAAGTGGGATATCGCTGCTGAATTAGAAGAAGTCGAGCAGTGGATCTGTGATGGTCTAGCAGGCATACCCAGCATTTGAGAGGGCAGTGCAGGAGGAATTAGCACAGGAGTATTTCCTTAATGTGCTACTGCTAGAGGAACTGCGGCTAGCCCTAGAGTAACTGTCACTGAAGCAGTGGTGGCAGAGCTCATCCTCAGCAAAAAGACATCAATGAAAGTAACCCAGTGCGCGACATGCACAGCCCCCGACTGAGCGGTGACGAAGCGAATGACCCTCACTGTCCATGCTACTGCCTGGAAGAAAAGGCACCATCACAGGTTTTGGATAGAGTGCAGCATTAACAGGAAAAGGCTTGCTGCGCTTATGGACACAAGCTTGTCAGTGTCCCTGCTACGACCAGGAATGCTCGGTCACAGTGCTGGGCCTGCACGGTAATGGCGATCCCCTGTCCTGCCACCTGTGCACAGCTGATGAGTGCTGGTACTATGCGTGCTTTGAGGAGAAAGTGAAGACAGTTTAGAGGAGCACTGGCGGGCCCATGGAGGGAGTTGTCATGGCCGTCCTGGGCCCCTCGTGACCATGGATTATTTCACAAAATGACCCAAGGCATATGCGGCCGTGGATCAGAATATGGCCTTTACTGCAGAGCAGCCAGGTCTTTTTCCAGTTCAGAGTGCTGGAGGAGCTCCGCAGAGGCCGGGGGCACAGGGACCAAGGGGCTTCAAGTTGATGGTTATGGCTGAGATCTGTGATTGGCTGATCAAGACTCAGACTACACGACTCCATCTTTACCCTCTTGGAGTGCTTTAATTTGATGCTCACTACTCAGCTCACCAGTGTCACTTACCAGCACCAGCAGGATTGGGACCAACACCTACCCCATCCTGCTGGCATCGTTGGCTCCACCATGCACCCTTCACCCTAGCTCTTCTTATGTTCGTCCATTAGCTCAGAATACCTACGGAGCTAGTCTTTGGTTGCCACTGGATTCGGAGAAGGACAGCACACCTGGAACGGGGGTATGCCTAGGTACTGTGCCATCGTCTCCATGCAGTGCATCAGCTCAATAGGAACCACCAGGGCATGGCAAGTGCTCACCAAAAACTGGCAAATGACTTATGCTAACAGGGACAGCCCATTTCACCTTTACAACCCACACCGCAGGAAGGGATGCTGCCCCAGCCTTGAGAGAGAGTTGGAGGGGCCTGTGGCTGAAGAGCACTTTTTTGACCAGGACAATGGACTCCACATGCTGTGGAGGGTCTGTGGCAGGGTCAACACACCCATGCATCTCGGAGACTTTGTTTGGACTATGTGGGCCAACAAGATGGCTGAATCTTGAGAGGGAGGCTATTTGGCATCTGCCACTTGCTCAGTGTTCAGAAGGGGCTTTAGGGGCATGGTATACAAAGCTACAGTGTGCATGCCCCCCATGCCCCCCCACCATTGAAAGAAAATTTTTTATTGTTGTTTATGTTGCCATTAGTGTAAGATGTGTGTTGTGCTGACTGTGTTTTATTATGTTGGGCTGTGGGTTTAGTTAGTGCAGGTTGTTTGTCTACCATAGCGGCAAGTTGTATGGCAAGAAATGATCTTCCCTACTGTTCTGACTATGTGGCCTTTTTTTTTGCTTTGTTCAATAAAAGAGCATTTTCTTGGGCAGAAATAATGGCGTCTTCTGGTGAGCTTCACAAGGACACCACAATATTGTAGTGTCCTGCTACTGGCTGCTGCTGACACCTAGAGACTCTGGAGTTGTGGCTATAGGCAGATGGCCACACACAAAGTCTCATGGTTTGTGCACGCCCTCCCTTATGCTGTGAGTGTAATTGTCTGGTACTTTAAGTCATGTGTACATGTTGGATGTGTTCCTCAGTGTCGGGGCTGTGTGTGAGGTGGGGGTCACCGTCAGGGTGAAGTGTGGCTAGTGGTGACCTACCCTGTGAGTTCAGGGTTTTTTATGTGCCTTTTTCTGCTGATCTGTCAAATAAAGAGCACTTCAAGATTTAATGTTATTTTTGGTTGATATTTTATATTCCGATTTGCTCCCTAATGCAAAACACGTCGTCTAAAACTTGGACAAACTGGACTGTTAAAGCCACCGTACCGCAGGAAGTAGGATGATAGAGGAAGTAAACAAACTGGGCTGCTGTGCTGTAGCGGTTCGTTAACCTAGTGTTTTATCTAAAAGCAGAAAATAGTAAGAAATGTGGTGATTTGTTTCTAATCAGCAGATAATGTAAGTGTAAAAATTGTGTATGTCATGTTTTAAAGATAGAACGAAAGATACAACTGGAGTATATTTAGCTAGTTAGCTTGTTAGCTTCTTTAGCTAACTTACATAGCTCTGAAAACACTGATAGCTATGCTAACTAGGGCTAGCTTAGGCTAAATCATTCGTACGAAAATAACGCAGCATGATAGAAAACTGCCAATTGGGATATATTCATTCGTATAAAATATAGATGTCCGGTCTTGCGTAGTTTTAGCAGACCAGTTAATCTAACGTGTGTTTCCTCAGTTTTCAGTTTACAGGTTTAGCTCTCGTTTGATACTTCGAGTTACTGCTGTCGAGCTAATGTTGGGCAGCCGGCCAGACCCCCTTTTACTGGATTCTTTCGCGATATTTAGACATTATTGCGCAGCTGTGTTTAACTAGTTTATGTAATTAATGATTAAGGTCAGTCGTCAAATCATATATATGGGAAACTAACTAGATTAACCCTATCTAGCTAAAGTTAGCCTACATCTGAAAGTGCTGTGTTTCTGTCCTCTAGCTGATGTTTGATTCGATAGCAGTAAGCTGGCTGTATATGTATGTTTGTTATGGTAATGTCTGTTGTGTCTTCTTCTTCCATGATCATTCATTTTTTCAGGCTGCAGATGTACGTGGGTGTCAGATAGATTTCATTAACTCAGCAGCTGTCACCCAGCACTAAAGTCAGTGTAATCCACCAAGCATCACCATGTCAAGGAAACAGTCAGGAAAGCCTGTGCGTGGGAATAGAAAATGCGACCTGGAGAGAAAGAGGGATGAGCGAGCTGCTCGCAGGGCTCTGGCCAAAGACCGTAAGAATCGACCTCCAGGGGAAGGTGAAGGAGAGGAGTTTGTCAGTTTCTCCAATCAACTGAAAGCTCTTGGACTTAAACTGAGGGAGGTTCCTGGAGATGGGTATGTTTAAAGAGTGATGCCATATTTGCTGGTTGTAAATTTTGCATTTCAAGTAAACAAACCTGTGACTTTTCATTGTTCTATCTTATGCTTTGTAGAAACTGTTTGTTTCGAGCTCTGGCAGATCAGCTGGAGGGACACTCGCGAGGGCACTTAAATCTGCGTCAGGAGACTGTACAGTACATGATGTCACACCGGCAGGACTTTGAACCTTTCGTTGAGGATGATGTGCCATTCACTCAGCACTGTGAGAAATGGGGGGGGAGGGGGGTAAAGAGTTGTGCTACTGGTACATAGATAAATGGTCTAATGAATTAAGAGCCATCCTCTAAGTCAGATTCAACCCATCTGTCCCACCTCCTGTGAGATCACATTATATTTTTTCTATGAAATTATTCCACTATTTGAAATAAAACATTTAGATAATTAGCATTCTCAATTTGAATATGACAAAGCTCTCAGATGGATCTAAAATGTGTTATTATCAAAGATGACATCACGTCTCCCACAGCCCCCTCTACATCTAGCTCACTTCAGAGAGATCGGCAATGTCATGTCTGCTAAGTAATCATGTTCTTGAAACCAAAAACTTTATTTTACCTTTTAACAATGTTCATTGTTCTCACGCTCCAGTGTCAAATCTTGCACAGCCTGGCACGTTTGCTGGCAATGACGCAATAGTAGCCTTTGCTCGCAGCCAGCAGTTGAAAGTTGTGATCCATCAGCTGAACGCTCCACTGTGGGAGGTGAGGATTTGCAGTTTGATATTATCAGTGCAATTTAAATGATGTTTTATATTAAAAAAGCACTCTTCTTGGATTGTCCAGGTAATATAACCTGATTATTCTCTCTGAACGTAGATCAATGGGTCAGATAAGCCCTTATGCCGGGAGCTGCACATAGCATATCGTTATGGTGACCATTACGACAGTGTGCGTCACATTGGAGACAACTCCGAAAGCCCTGCTCATCTGCGAATTGAGGTTTGTAAATAACTTTGTCACTTATTAATGTCTTCAAATTATTAACCAAAATACTCTTATTGTATATATATATTGGCAAACACTTTGGAAATATTTGGATCATTAGTCTAATTTAACAAGTAACATGTCTTTACTGAAGAAACAGTTTAAATGTTTAAAAGGCATTTGATGAACAAAAAAAATCTGAACATGTACAGTAATGACATCTAAAAATTAAAACAGGATTTTCCAATGAAAAAAATCTATTTTGTTGTAGGCTAGTCACAGCAGAATATTTTTTTTAGGTACAACGTAGTGCAGTAACAAGAGATTGAGCTATATTGCACTTATAAAGCACCTTTTGAAGAAAAGATTTTTAATAGAATTACAAACGGATTTCAAAATACTTGGACCTCCATCAGTCATATCAGGCAGACAGTTTATTAATAGACAAGGGCAGTGAAAAACTAGTGACATAATGCTTGGGTGACAGCAAATAATCTATAGGCAACTCTTGTAATAAACGTCTGTGATCATGAGTCTGCCATAAGAAAAACAAATAAATGTTCATTGAAGGTTACCACAGATGAAAGTATTGGTCACAAAATCGTGGGTTAGCTAAAGAATAGCTGCATATTCACAGTGCTAGCAGGACAATGTTTTGCTGATGTGTAAGTTTGGGAGGGTGAGAGACTGGACTTGAGTTTTATTGAGTTGCTGTGGTGTGATCTGAGAAAGGCCGTTCAAGCCTCAAATGGAAAAACAAATTTTAAATATTTTTGTGTAAAATGTATTTATTACTATGATGATATAACAGTTTAAGAGCCATTTGTGCAATATTCCAGATTCGTATCACAATCTTACCACTGAGTATTTCTTCCCTTATGACAGAATCTGAATAATTCAAGACGGTTTGGTGACGGTCAAAGGGGCAAGCAGAGAGCGCCCTCCCCCTGCCACTCTCCCTATGAAGAAGAGGAAGTCATCCTGAATTCCCTTTTGGCCAGCAGCTTGAATAGTAAGTCTTTCAGTCATGGCCCTTTATGTCCCCTTAGCTAAGATCCTTTCCCCACAGTGTTTCCTGTTGTCTTTCTCAGGTCAAGATGAGAATATGTGCCAATCAAGTGCCACCTCACAAAAGTGCCATGCAGAATGGCTTGAACCTGAGCTGAGGAACCAATCATCACACTGTGAATTTGAAACAGGGACACACCCTCAGTGTCAAAGCAATCATGCAGACTGTAGTGACAACATATCGCCACCAGAGAGCAGTACTACACACAAACCCAAGGTTAGAGGGATTATTCTTTCTATGCTTCTGTACAATATGTAAATATCTGAATGCATTACTGTCAAAAAAGCAGCACAAAAGGATTTGTTTTGAGTGGCATCCCTTCTTTTCCATTTTTAGCTTACCAGTAAACAAAGGAAAGAGCAACAGCGTCTAGAGAAGAAGAAGAGGCAGGAAGAGAGGCACAGACAGAAGGTTCTTCAAGGCAAAGGATCACATGACCAGAATCAGAATCTGCCTGAACCAGTTACCCTTGTGCCAGCTCTCAACACTCTAAGCATCTAAAACTATCATGGACAAAAACAAACACTCTCTAAGGTTGATCTCTGCTGCTTTATATTCAGTTTTCCAAGTTTGTTGAGAAATTGAGATGTTGTAGGTTGTTTAAATGTACACAAAATGGTTATCTGTGTGGGAACTTGTGTTCTGGCTTAAATGCTGGTGCTGGAATGACAAAGATGACATAGTATTAGCTTTTTCGGGTGAAGCTGGCTGGCCTGTCATGCTATATGCTCTTTTTAGAGAGCCTTCCATGGTTGCCTTAGCTGAAACGAATATAGTCCAATTTTATTCTTCATTTCATTTTCACTCTGATTTATTGCCAAAGAACACTTGCGAAGGGATTCAAACAAAATGGAGATCGAGATTCATACGAAGAGTTCTTTCCACTGAATTGTAAGGATTTCATTTCTGTAAGTCAGTGCATGCACCTCATGAATGCTGTCAATCTTTAAATTTGTAGTGTTTGATTTCACTGGGTTTACCTTTTGCATTCCCTTGTAGAGATTTGTCATCTCTCTATTTTGGAATGAAGTGCAATCTAATAATAAATGGGGATTATAGAGAAGCTTGATGTGCTTCCAGCTGTTCATATGAGGAGAGGAATATTTATTGCTCAGATGGGTTGAGGAACTGTTCTGTAATGAGAATTGACCTTTTGTTACTTCGTTAGTTCTTGTTCCTGGTCATATTAAAAATGATTCATCATCCCGTACCATTAAAAAGACAAAATTCTTTGTTTCGTGTAATCTTTGCTCAAAGTGTAGTGATATTGTTGGCTTTGTCACCATGAATCAATGGGTGGGGGGAAAAATAGTAACCAATAATTAGGCCTGTCACAATCCAATGTAAAATTTTAGCTGATGATTAATTACAATATAAAAAACTGTGATTTAGGGCTTTATCTTTTTCATCGATTCTATGCAATTATTGAAGTATGAGCCAAATGTGTCCAAAGGAACTGATTAACAATCTTGCTTCCTGGCAGTAGATACTTAGTAGCTCCCAAATGATGACAAACAGCTTGAGCTCAAATAAACACAACTCACCACTGCCCTCTAACGGTGTTATAGCACTAGTCAGAACTCAAAACCTGTTTTGTTAAGAACCTGACTCAGTAAATGTGTTTTTCCTTGTTTCTTTTATTTAGATTTATTTGCCCAAGTACATTAGATTTATTTTTATATTTATATATTTATTTTATGTAATAACAGTAACAGGCCTACCAGTAATTTCATGTTTCACTTATCCTTCCCACCACCCCAACCATCAAGTGAAAATGCTCAGTCAGCTCAGAGACCCTGCTTCACCAATGTATTATGATTTCTGATTCTCATTAAATGTAAACATCACATCACATCAGTTTTGTACAGAAGTGGAGATTTATTTATTTAAAATAAAAGATGTTACGTTTGGGGTCTCATACAATATAAGACATTATTGTGCAGCTAAATTAAGTATTTACAGGCACCTTTTGTGTTAACATACCAAGCTTGTCATATGCTTTCTCTTTTCACGCTGTGCTGCTTCGACAGTATTGCACAATCGTCAGCAACTTCCCAAACATTAAGTTCAAAGACTTAACTTGCAAGCGGTGCCTGGTTTAATAAGGACATTACTTAAATTAATATATTTGAAAGTGCTCAATTTAGAGAAAGCTTATTCAAATTTAAATTAAAACATAGAACTCTCATTGTTCATGTGGACCTCATGCCAAAAGTATACTTGTTTTTTGAATCACTTGCATAGTGCGGACGAAGATCCACAAGAAGGCACTAATGGTTCTGTAATAATCCACAAGGGGGCAGTAAAAGACTTAAAAACATTTGGGGTGGGTGAGTGAGTAGACAGCGAGGGGATAGAAATGTTACCATGCACACATCCCAAAATCATAGAAGCGATGGTAAGGCTTAGAAAGCGATCCCATGTTTCTATAAGTAGTTGTGTGTGGGCAGTGGAAAATGCCTCGAGCATTTTCAGGAAACCGATTAAAGGCCTTCTCAACCAGAAAACATCTGTAACATTCTCGTGTAAGCAACTATGAAGAACTTGAAATCTTAAGTTTCATCAACCTTGTGATCTCAGAGAGAGAATAATGATAGGCTAAATGACCTTAAATGTGCACTTCAGCAATTAAATCAGCATATCCATTTTCTCTCAAGCAGCGGTTAGATATGCATTTGCGTAAGCCAAGTGTGCATCAAAAATGAACTATTCAAAATACTTAATTGTTCCCTTTTCAGACATGTAAAACCTACTGGGCAATAAGACAATATGCAGCATGTCAGACAATTCCCACTATCAGAATGATATTTACACAATATTCCTGTTTCGATACTCCTCAGAAGTGTCTTTTTAACTCTTCAGTCTCGCCTGTGTCTGAGATGCATACATAATGTGTTCTAAGTAGTTTAGGGTTCTGAGTAACTTCAGTAAGTGTTTTCAGTGCAGTTTGTGTTGGTGTATTGCTATTAGAGCACCGCTCTGTGGGCGACAAGTGCTCTAGCATTTACAGTGCTTCTTCCTCTTTTTCCATTTGTGGTAAGGTTTTCATCTCTGCATCCATCTGTTTGGCAGAGCTACAACCTGTGGCTCCAGGTCAAGGCAGCTGTAGGGAGGGAAAATTAAAAACAGAACACTGTATAACCAACATACCTGCACAGTACCACAGTTCATTTCAGTATGTTAAATATATCTCATGAAGGGACATCTGAAGTATTTATAAGTAACGTGCTATCACAGAGCATACCACCCACCTGAGCTGAAGTGCGCGGTGCAGCAGAGACCTTCTCCCCGAGCCGATTTGTAGACGGGAGAGACGCAGACTCTAGCATTGGGGGGCACTTGAGTAAGAGTTGTGGAGAGGAGGTGGGGTGGAAGATACAGGGTGGAACGCTGGCTCGAGGAGTGCGTGGGTTCGCCCTCCCACGTAACCCAGTAACCACGTAAACCATCAGCACTCCCTTTCCATTGGACCTTCACTGAGTCACTGCCCACTGTAGTAAGCTGCAGATCTGCTAGAGCTGGCAACACTGAGAGAGAAAGAGCGATTTAAGCTTCCCTCATTCTGCCTTGTAGAGAAAGTATCTTGGCAGCAACAATAAAGTGTGTGGGAAGGAAGACAAAGACGGCTTTCATCCCAATCTTATACAATTAGTGAGTGTTCATTTTCAGGCTTTTGAAATCATTGAATGTGAAATCTGTTAGCAGCTTTTAAGGACTGGGGAAAATGACGACACCGTGATAAACTATGCCGCAAAACACTTTTCTGGGACTATCATGGGTATCATCAGTATTTCTAGAACACTGAACAGCTGCATGTACCATGAAAAAGACAGACTTTAGATACATTATAGAAAGCCTGTAAACAAGAACTAGTGTTAAGTAACTGCATAAACTGCAATACTGTGCAGATGTCGGAGACCACCCTTCATTTATTAGTTTCCAGTCCAAACACCCATTGTGTATAAATGATTAATTTTTTCAGCATCGGGTAAAAGGCAGAAAAACATGTTTATCAGAAAATTACACAAAAGCCTCAACAAATAAATATAATATTTTTTTAGTATTTAGTTTGTTCACTCTTTGAAAAGAAATCTGCAGGATATTTTTCCACACCTCAATAATTCAGTCTTAGACGCTGATTGCATTTTCTGTTTCTCATGGTCCAATAATGTTGAGCTCTGGACTCTGGTGTGGTCAGTCCAATTTTCTGAGAATACCAGCAGCTTCTCTTGATTTGTCTTCTTTTTTCTTTATTTCCTTTTCTCAGTAACAGCTTCTTGACAGCTATTCATCCTTTCAGACTCATAGTATTGAGTTGTCTTCTCACAGGGGAAGGATGGAATTCTTTCAGATCTGAAGCGAAAGTGGAGCTTGATTTTCTCCTCTCTCTCAAAGGTGAAAGTACTGTTTATTTGATGGGGACGGTTTTGGTGGTCTATCAGGTCCTTCATGGTTGTTAAAAGTCATGGTTTCTCTAGATCTTTTAATATTTTTTTTGTTTGTAAGCTTTCCCCTTCGTTATGCAAATGGGTTATTGCATATCTACTATGCTTTTGCGAATGCAGACCATGCCTTTTTAAATGAGATAATGAGAGAAGGGGAACTTTGGAGGAATTTTGGGCTGGAGTTCAGTACGGCTTCTGCGGGTCATGAGAAGGCCGACCCCCCTGTATATTAAAGATCAAGTGCAGGCGTGGATAAGGTGGAGGAGAAGGGGCAGGAGGTGGGGTGCGACATTTCGTCACAAGAAGGAGGAGTGTAGGACTGGTATTTATAGGAAGCTTGAATTGAGACGGAGGAGTTTTAGGCGTGGTCTTCCTCAAACTTCAGTTAGGTCATAACTCCATTAAAATATATCCTGAAAAATGAATGATTTGAACCTAAAGGCCATTTTAACTGGAAATTAAATTAACGAAGTACAGTCTCATTTACACAGTACTGTACATAGCAGCGATAAATGTTAACCCATTATGCAACTGTTTTATTTATTTAATTTATTTTTACCAATGGTTTATTACTGCCTTATTTTTTGGTTCTTCTAAGTTAATTATTACGTTTTAAAAACACTGAATTAACAAAAACTGAACTGTATGTAACTTATTTGTGGCAACAGTGTGCATTCTGTCCATTCCAACATTTCAAAAACTAAACATCATGATACACATTACATATCGTGGAAATGCCTTCGAATACTGTAATTTTATATTTTTGCCATAATGTCCACCCTTAATCCTCATACTGACCTTCTTCGGTGCACACTTTGACGGACATTGCTCTCTCTCTGCCAGAGAAGTAGCGGGCACTCACAGTTACCAGGTATTGTGTACCAGGCTGTAGGTTAGTCAGCAATGTCGAGTTCTGCCTGTTACTGACTTTAACCACGTGGAGCTTCCCTGCAGGGAGGACAGAGTACTCGACCTGGTAGCTCTGCACAGAATCAGGCTGCAGGGGGCCCCAGCTGACCCTCACACTGTTCATGGTTGACTCTGACACAGATACCTGAGCTGGACTCTGCACCTCTGGTTTGACAGGTGCAACTGGAGAAAGAAAAGTACAATGTAATGTAACTAATATGGAATCTTACACTAACCCATTTTCATTTTAGGGTCCGCCTGAATCATTAGCAAACTTTCTTTTTTGTTTGTTACTTGCTGGTATCCGTTTGTCTACTTAGCATTCAAAAGTTTCTCTGATTGATTTTGAAAAAACCCTTTAAATCATAAGACTACTGTATATATTTTTAACTGCAGTTACAAACTTTGTTGCACCATGTGATAAACTGGTGCAATTTTTTATTATTTCTCACTCATAGATTTTCAATCAATTCAACATCTCTGTGTGTACAATGCATAAAGGAGTATATATATAGTTTATATATATTTTTGCTTAGTGTTTATTCTATTTAAACAGTATTTAAATAAGCTTCTAAAGGTATAAGGTATAATAAATTCTTCATAAACACTTCATTATTTAGGACACAGTTAAGAGCATTTCAGATAGCACATATGTCTCAAGGGAACACCAGGAGCATCCTGTTGCTCTCACCTGGCTGTGTGGTAAAGGTGGTGTTTAGCCTGTTGAAAACCTCTGGGTTGGATACAGGGTGTAGAGTGACTAAGTATTTGGTGTCTGGACGCAGGTTGGTCAGCTTGGCTGAGCTGGAGTCTCCAGGGCGGACGATTCTCTGATAGTGTCCAAACTCTGTTGAAGGGTTGGTGCCAGGGCTTCCCCCGACCACTTCTACATTTCCTGAGCGAACAGGTCCAAACCGGATGTCATAGTGACCAGTACCTGCAAGCACAGGCCTCCAGTACAACTCCGCACTAGTAGAGGAGATGTCTCGGACCTGCAGCCTCTCAGCACGAATGATCTCTGGGTAAACAGAAATAAAGAGAGGCAGAAAAAAATTAAATGTAATGAGAGAGGATAAATGAATGAAGACAAGGGGGTGTTCCTTTTCAAACTCTCTCAACTGCACTTCTTTTCACTGTTGTCTATGAAACAAGGTGCACAGCAACTGAAAAGCAATCCTCCAGCCTAAGCAGTGAGCATGTCATGTTTACGTAGAGACGTGCACGTGTATGCAAGCATTCAGTAAACCACTCAAGGTGCCAGTTTTGAATACTTAAATCACTATTTGGGTACTCGTTACATTTTGTCACAGAAAGACAGAGAAAATATACGGACTAACAATTCAGTGAAATTAAAATTTTATGTTTTAACAGCTCAGTACATTATATTAGTGTATTATATTACACTTTTCTACTATGAATCAAGAGTGCCTCAATGTGAGCGCATTGCCAAGGACACATTGTTAAGGATGTGACTGATGAGGCACAGAGGTAGGGCGGCAGTGTTAGCCATAATTTTGGCTCATTAACTCATCTGAAGAGGCAGCCTCCATTTCTCATTCAACAGCTATATACATTAAGCCAGAGGTTCCCCCCCATGGTTAACCGATCAGCTGTTATTAACACTTACAGACACTCGAATATCAACAATCCGAAAGCACTAAGCGCCCATCAAAAAGCTCAATTCCCCATCCAAAGCAGACCAATCAACAACAAGTATGCCTTCTCTTCAGTCACTTATCCCAGATGGAGAAAAAGCTAGTTTTGGCTTGAGTTTTGGTTTTCGAACAGCTTACTCTGTACATTTTTTTTCCCTGCAGAGGATGCATTGATTTGTTTTTACTTAGAAAATTTACAAAACATGTCATTTGGCCAAGGATGTTTAAACTTTTCCATAAGTCTGTATGTCAGAAATGTTTATTTGCACATCTTTGTTTAGCTTTTTCTCAAACCTTCTTTCTCTCAAGTCTCATATTTACCGATGTGTCAATCAAACAGGTGTCTTTTCACACATGAGACATGGCGCACTTCTCGTTTAAAAAGGCGTCAACTGAATGGTCCCTATGCAGTCAGGGGGGCCTCCAGCGCATTCAATCGTTGTGCAATAACATTTCTGAAAATAGAAAACTCAGTCAGAGGATGCTCCTATGACAAATGGCTGTCTCGTAAGTGTGCCTGGTAAAGCCTTTAAATAGCTCTAGAAAGTCAACACACTTCACACTTGATCAAACTGTGCTTATGTGTCTATATATGACTTCTTACATGTGTGTGTATATACATACATATATATACACACACACACACACACACGTATATACACATAAGGGTTTATACTTATGTGAAACCCACTCAGCAAAGACAAATGCTTTCTATCAATATGCACGTCTAGCGCCCTGGGAGGGCTCCAATGGGGGAAGTAGAGGACAAAATAATTTCTGTATTATTAGCTCCTTCTCCCATTACAGTGTCCCTTGCTCTGTCCCGTCTTCCTTCGTCACCTTCTAGTCCAGTACTGCCGTCTCGCGCTATTTGTGTCAGAGTCGTCTGGTATAGAAGTCTAGAATTCTCCAGCACACAAGAGAGGAGGCCCAGAAATGTCAACACCCATACAGTGCATCTGCTTTTTACTTATTCTCCTTAAGAGTAAATGTAGTTTCTTCAGCTATTAGACAACATAAAGCATGTTCAAAGTGTGTTTATTGTCCCATTCACACCTAATTTTCTCATTTACAAGGTAAAATAATCAATGTTTAGGTCACTGCATAAGAGTAGGGCTATCACTATGAGTTATATTAGTAATCGTACTGATTATTCTTACAATTAACTTTAAACTTTTTATAAAAAGGCCAAACTGTAAAAATGCTCTTAACAAAACGATAACAAAACAACCGCAGCTTTTCAAAGATTCTGAAGTTCTTCATAGGAAAAAGATCCTTTATAGGAAAAGAGCCTTTAAAATGACTCATAATGTGGAAAACTTTTCCTCATTATTTTGAAACAAAAGAGTTACATTCAGTAAGTAAACACTGATATCATTTCAAAATGTTCTGATCCCTCCCCAGTCCATGTTTGGAAAATATGCTGGAAAAACACCCTGTTCTGAACTCATTGTTTCTGTGCTATCACAAAAACTGAAAAAAGTAAAATGTAAGAAAAATGTAAGATATGAGCCCTTTTAAATATATAAAAATATTAAGGGACAAAACAAACTGCATAAAAATGAGTGTTTTCATCAGGCTCTGTTTCTTACTCTAACATCCTCTGACTGAGTTTTCTATTTTCAGAAATGTCATTGCACAACGACCAGTAGGATTTTAATTTAAAATATAAATTAAATTTTAATTTAAAATATAAATTAGCAGTATGCAAACTGCCTACTAATAACCACAAATTAATGAAAAAGGTACATTTTAATTCATGATTTTATAAACCCAGTTGAATTAGTTATTTGTGATAACCCTAGTTTTAATAGTTTAATCACATTTTTTCAGGTATTAGACAACATAAAGCATATTTTAGAAATTTCCCTTCTGATGTTCTGATTAACAAAATAAAAACAGCTACTACAGAGTTACATGAGATTTAAGTTTGCTCTAAATAAGTTAATTCAACACTTTTATGTTACAGCACATAGTATGCATGATGAGAAATATGCATTTTCATCATGTAAACTGCACAATAACCACTGCTGATTCATCTATTTTTGACCAAGTTAAAGGATCTTAAAAGCGTATTTATCTCTCATCTAATTTTAACAATGTATGAAATATTCAGTGTTCATGTAGCTGTTCCAGAGTTAGATGAGATTTAAGTTCTAAAGCTCTACAGAAGTTAGTTCAACCCTGAACACTGTACAGCACATGAGGTTCCCCTGTTTTAAAGCTCTTACCAATGATGGCGTTCCTCAGGTCCTCAGTAATGATGCCCATATGTTCAATGTCCACAAAGTACAAGTGCTCCTCAGAAGGTGGGCTCACTACATCTCTCAGAATCTGGTAGTTCCCTCGGCCTGTGGACACCACCAGCACAGCCACACCGTCCTCCCTCAGATCAGCCATTGGCCCCTGCACGTGTCCAGGCTCCACTCCATCAGTCAGCCACACTAGAACTCTTGGCAGTCCTGGCCTGGCTTCCCCAGGCATGCCTGACCTTAACACCCGCTCTTTAGCTATCACTAGAGCCTGCTCTGTGTTGGTGTCTCCTCCAAGCTGTTTAGTCCTCCGTAGTGCGGACTGTAGTTCCTGCTGGGTGCTGTAGGCCCCAAAACCGAACTCCAGATGAGGGTCAGTACCAACCTGAAGCAGCCCAATTCTCACCTGGTCAGGCCCCAGAGAAAAAGGCAACACAAGTTCCGACAGGAAGCTGAGCATGTGGGAGAAATCAAAAGACGACACACTGCCAGAAGAGTCCAGCAGGAACAAGACATCACCCTCACAGCAGTTCAGAACTGTGGGAGCAGAAAAGAGGAAGAACGTCACAAGTGAGAATAATGTACTGCTGAGCAGTGGTGTACAAAATTCCTGCACTGCTGTACTGCTAAAGGAAAAAACATAATACAGCAGCTATAAAAACCTACAGTACATTCACTTTTTTGTACTTTGACTCAAATAAAACTACAGATAATATTTTAATATTTTACCAAGGATATTTCTTTCACTGAAGTACAAGATTTTTTAGCTGTAGAGGATTTTTTAGCTTTTTCGGGCACTGCTGCTGAGGTGAGTTGCTAAGAGGGATGAGTTCTAGTGTGTTTATACAACACATAGCAGCGCTGACACGTATTCTCAATAATATGAAATCTTAGAGCCAGAAGAAGAGGCTCGGTAAAACAACCAAATAGCACTGGTTGAGATTACACATTGGGTTGCCAGGTATCTGGTTTTGGACCGGACAGTCTGGTTTAGAGCTCCGGTGTCTGGCTGACGCTGTCAACCAGATGGTAAAATATATGGTTGAGTCTTGCTGTAAATGTATAACATTTATTGAAGCAGACAATACGCTACTCTAGGCCTGTCACTGCATTTCTTTCTCTTCCTCTCTCTCTCTCTCTCTCTGTCTCTCTCTCTCTGTCTCTCTCGCAGGGTTTCTCAGTTATGGGGGCGGGTGCATTCTGTGGCTGCATCTCAAACCACATATACCAAACCAAATAGCATCGAATTAGCACACCATCAGCTTTACTATTTTGAACATACTATTTAGTACGCTAGTGTGCGGATTGAGACACACAGGATGTGCGGATGTGTGTAGGCACATAGGTGAAGTTAGACTATATTGTAAGTGAAACTCAATTACAGTTACTTTCATAAAGTTTCAATTATGCATCTGTACCTGTTTTATGTATCAATTAACCTACAGAAGATATAGAAAATACACTAAAGGCTCTCATGGTTTTACTGCCAGATCACTAGGTTAGAACGTTTATTTGTACAGCCTATTTGTTAAACCTATACAGTTCGTTTTTAAAAATATGAAGCAAAATGTAAAAACAAACAAAATAAATCAGATAAAACACAATTATCAGACTGTTTTAAAACAGACAGCATAGGGAACATGATAAAAGACATGTTGGATGCTTGCTGGATAGCCCTTCCCCACCACTGGCCACCATCCTGCCCAGATCCTGGCCTGTTTTGTTTTTGCACGGGTAAAATCTGGCAACCCTTGCTATGCACAGCAGAACCTAGGAAACAGGGATGTTACATGCATATAAATATGTTTTTCTCTAATACAGGAGTTGAATACAGATAGATTTTTTGCTATAAAAGATGTGATCTCAAACATACTAAACTGGAATGGGTTCCACTGAGTTTCCCCCGAACTCCTGGTCTCACTTAAACTGGAAAAGCTACCAAATTTGTGTTTTCCTGACATTTATATTTATCTCATACACAACCCCTCCTGCTATTCAAGAGAGTCTCTCTAAGCATTTAAAAGCACAGAAGCTTACTGGCTCTTCACGTCAGGGTGGGTAAAGGAGGCCATGGTGTTGCATAAGGAGGTGAAAACAGTCTTTGTTATCACAGGAAGGGTAAGGCGATATCAGCTAATTAACACAGATGTGAACAATGCTAGCCTTTAGATAACTTTTGCCAATGTTAACAGTCCCCCGAACGGAGCTGCAAACAGCCGGGTATAGCTTTACTTCTCTGTTTCTGGAGATTTAAATGATGCTTTTCTGAGCATATCGTGAATATTGCAGTACTTAAAAAACACTTCCAAACTGCATGTTTGATTACAAAGAGAGCAAAACTAGTGTTTAATTGGATTTTGTGCAAAGTAATATATGAAATGTCAAAAACAAAAATTTGGATTCATAGTTTTTAATAGTATTTTTTTTCGTGTGGCACTACTTTGTTCCAACTTATCAGATGTCAGAAAAAATAAATACCACAACATATCATGCATCACTAAATCATATTGTGATATTACACTTTTGCTATATCGCCCAGCTCTACTTTGTGTACATTCAAATTTACTGGCATTGAAATCTAAAGATTTGTATATGAAAAATATCAGTTATATCAACCCACAATTCCCATTTCGGTTCATCCCTACTTGTTGTGTTACAATAAGAGTCCTTGGCTAAAACCTCTCGAACTACATTCACACAACATTCTGGATAAGGGCATTCACTAAATATGTAAATGCAAGGAGGACTTCATTCTGAATGTTACCATTTCTTTTCAATAGGGGTTGAATAGAGTTTAAAGTGATTTCAGACATACTGGCATAAACTGGAATGACCTCCACTGGTCTGTTAAAACACGACATCAAGGAAGGTAAGAATAAACCTCCCTGCACTGAACTATTTACACTCTGTGTGTATTTATATCGACCTGTCTTCTCTTTTTTTTTTTTTGTTAATTATGCACCAGTTTTGTTAGTTATGCAAATGTACTGACTGCTGCAATCAGAAATTTGCATATTGTTGCAACACTATTATGAAATAAATAAAATACTTAAGCTAATAACCACTAATTACTCTGATTGAGACTGAGGTGTTTACTTTGCAATGTTTCATTTTCATTCTGATGTAAACAAGAGTTCTCAGTGCTACAAGCTCAATAATATTGCCATGTGCACTGCATAACTCCCTCAGTTGGAGACGTAGAGGAGAAGATATTAATTTCCAACCATTAAGGTGTTTATCAAAAGCAATTTGTTCCTTAATCACAGTTCTCCCTAGAGCGAAGCATGTACACAATTAAAGTAAGCTCAAAATAAATGCATCCAGACAAAGAACAATAAGGAACATCCTAAACTCTCTAATCTTACTGGCCTTGTTCCTCCCTCCCTCCCTCCCTCCCTCTGTATTTTCCAGGGATGTCCTCCCTGCTCTCCCTTGTGCAACTGTACACCCCTGCACAAAATCTTAATTCCCTCACTTCCCTTCTCTATGTCTTTGGAACAACGCAGTCACACAGTCATTAAACGTTTACAATGAAGGCAGTAAAATGGGGAAACCCAAAAGCTTAAAGAGAAGGTCAAGCTAAGAAGAGAGGGGAAATGAGGGAGAAATATGTCATTTAAGCTGGAACGGCAGCCCCTGAAAAATGTGATGAGGAAAGTGTCAGAATTGAGGAAGAAAAGAAAAGAGTGGAAGATTCTTTCAAAATATTTAGAAAGCGGGAGAAAAGCCGTGATGATTTGCCAATGATTTTTCCTGGCAGAGAAATCTCCCTAAATTAAGAGTTGAAAAATAAACATAAACAGATGGTCTGAGGGAGCAGCAGGACTACTGGATACCACAGGGGAGGAATAAAAGGGGTGCAGAGAAAGGGGAAAAAAAGAGAGTAAAGGGGGAGGTGAGAACTGGCAGCTCCTGAAGAATGAAGGGAAGGAATGCACAATCTATTCCAGAGACCAGACTGGCAAGACAGAATGAAATCTGTGTGAGTGAGAGAAAGAGAGAGAGAGAGAGAGAGAGAGAGAGGGAGAGAAAGAGCCCATGCCAACTAAGACAATCTAGTAATGCCCACCCAAAGTGCGGCGAGGACAGTTGTGGGCATTTAAAGCCATCTGCCACATGCCAAAAATAAACGTCTCCTAAGTACTTTCTGATTCCCACCTAGTGCTCTTCTATATTTTGAACAAAGCACTATTTTAGTCTTGCAATGAAAGCAGTTTACAAAACCCTTTGGACTGTGCACAGACAGTCTAAGATAAAAAAAAGCAACATCATAGTAATATTTTGGGTGAAGTAATAGTAGTGATATATGGAAGCCCAATTATCATTATAACTTAATCATGTATAATATTGGAATCATTTCAGTGTGAGTAGATAATGGCTTAAAATCATCAGCTTTTAACAAATGTTTAAATTTGACAAATATTTTAAACCAATATTTGATGAGGTATTCATAGCAGATAATTTAGGCTACTGCACTAAAACGTCTGCATTTTGTTCATGTTACTACCCCTCATTTGTTTGATTTCCAGTCTAAACAGCCAATAAGTCATTCATTTTTCAGTATCAGGAACAAATCAGTAAATATTTAACAGAAATTACATGAAGAATCAACAACTCAATATAATCAGTATTTCACTTTTTTAAGACACCTGCTTTCAGTTTTTCAAAGAAACTTGCAGAGATATTTTTCCACACCTCCAAAGTTCAGTCTTAGAAGTTGGTTGCAACTGTTTTCTGTTAATCAAAATCCAAGTAATCCCACATTCAGTGATGCTGAGGTCTGGCCTCTGGGGTGGACAGTCCATTGTTCTGAGAACACCAGCATCTTCTTTGTATGATTTTCTTTGTCTTTGTATAGTTCTCTTTCTCAAAAATGGCCTCTTCACAGCTACACATCCTTTCAGCTTCATAGTGCTGAGTACTCTCACAGTGGAAGGATGGGCAGAAACACCTGTGGATTTTTTCAGATCTGAAGGAAGAGTGGCGCTTGATTTTCTCCTCTCTCAAAGATGAAAGTTTAAAACACTGTTTATCTGATGGTGACAGTTTTGGTGGCCTACCAGGTCTTGCACAGTTGTTAGGGGCCAGATGTTCTAATTTCCTTAGCGATATCTCCTGATAAATGAATAACTTGAACTTAATGGCTCTTTTGACTGTAAATGAAATAAACGAAGGGTGATGTCTGACTACAGCACAGCGATGTAGAAATAAATGTTATGTTTCTCTGTAATCCTAATTCAAGGAGTCCCAGTTTCTACATTTTATAAAAATGTATGCATCAGCATCAGCAGATATGTACATGTAAGATATCGGATATTGGCCCAAGATTTCCATGTCTGTGCATCCCTGTTTATACATATTCAGCCCACTGGGAGATTAATAAAACACCACGGCTGGAAGACACATTTTATGTTACAACGAGACCTTGGGAAAAACCCTTAATGCTACATTCACTCACTTTTGTAAAGTGCTTAGGATAAAACCATCTGCTGAACATACAAATATAAAACGAAAATTATTCTGAATGTGGCTTTGTCTACTTCACACACCTGCTTTGTTTAATAAAAAAGACTAAATAAATAGATAAAACAGAAACAAGTTTTCTTTTTTAGGCATATTTTGGCGTATAAAATTGTAAATGGCCATATCTCGTAATTTGTCATAATGCAACACTAAGCATATCACATATCTATAAAAACTGCAATATAACTGTATTGTGGCTAAAGTATTGTGATATTGTGGGGTCTGTACTGATTCCCACTCTAACGCTTTGCAGTGACTCAGAATTCTGCTCAGCGCGTGGCCGTGTCAAGACATGGTGGGATGTGTGAAAAATGTCCTCACACTCCAGGCCACAGAGACCACATCTCAGTCTGACATATTTCCCTGCACACCTGCTGTTTGCTAGCCACTCTGAGTCTGAATTAGTGTGCAGTGCCCACTGCATTAGCTATCAGATATATGGGCTTATGCCTGGATCAAGGCCCAGGTGGCATAAATAAATTCCCCCGTGGGACTTTCTGACAGAGCTAAAATGGGGCCTGATGGTAACAAGCATGCAGCGCACTGGGTCCATTAGACTAAATCCCTTAAAGCAGGAATGCTGTGGGAAAAGAAAAGTCAAGAGGTGTGCTCTTTTACAGACAAACAGACTCGACTGCATGTTTACACGTCCACTCTCTATCTCTCTGTCACTCTCTAGACACACACATATATGGTGTACTTCAGATGGATTAAGTCCTCAGTAAGCACTTACACCATCTAATAAGCACTTTTCATCACATAAATTACATTTACCAGCTCGTAACCATCCCTATGTGGGTGTTTTGTTCAAGTGCAGTCAAATACTGAGACATGAACGTGAATGAGGAGGTAAGCATAATGATTAAAATCACAGATGAGTGGGCAGAATGGGAATATTTATTGATATTGTGACAACAATATGCTTTTCTGAGCATTTTTTGGAAATTTTTCATCACTAATTAACTGCCTACTTAATTACAAAGAGAGCATAATTAGTCTGGTTTATTTGGTTTTTGTGCAGTAGTGTATGTGAAATGTTGAATAAAATCATTTGGATCTTTTTTGTCTGTTCCAACTTATCAAACCTTTGGGAAAACTAAATATTGTGATGCATACAGTGTATCGTGGAAATGTCTCAAAGTATCGTGATATTATATTTATGCCACATCGTCCACCTCTACGACGAAACGTGAATAACTGCTATTATACTGCCAATGGTTAATGATTTAATAACGACTGCTCCACAGCAACACAATATATACCTATGTTTAAAGGTTTGTCCCTGGATTTGTATAAAAAAAGGGAAAAAATCTTGAAATCTGTAACCTATACGCCCTGAGATGGGCTGGTGACCTGTCCAGGGTGTATCCTGCCTTCCGCCCAGTGACCACTGGGATAGGCTCCAGCACCCCCCCGCGACCCAGAAGGATAAGCTGTTTATAAAATGTATGTATATGTGTGTGTGTGTGTGTGTGTGTGTGTGTGTGTGTGTAACCTACACACTTGAAAACGGTTCTTCAAGATTTTTTTTTACTAAAGGCAATGGTTACATATAGAACTGTGATGACTCAAAGAACCATTTGAATGTTCACTGGCTCTTTTCCATAATGGAGGAACTGTTAAATATTTTAAAAACCCTCTAAAAAATGGCCCTATACAGCGCTAAAAAGGGTTACACGTCTGAGACCTGTGGAACTCTTTTTGCTGCGATACAGAACCATCTCTAAAAGACCCAAGGGACCCATTTAACCTGGCAAAGAACCACTAATGAATTCAAATGGTTCTTTGACTCCACTTGCTACTTAAGAAGTAATACACTCTAAGAGTATACACTCTTAGCACAAAATGGTTATATAAAGTACCAAAAAGGTTCTTTGACTTGTATCAATGGTGTAACTCTTTTGGTGCTATGCAGGACCATTTTTCAAAGGTTCTTTAAACAGGAATCAGTTTCTCAATCATAGAGAAGTCATTTAACCATGCAAAGAACACTAAAACATTCTTATGGTTCTTTGTGTTTCTATATATATAACCACTGCCTTTACTAAAGAACCATTTAAGAACTATTTTTATGTGTGCACTCTTAGCCAAAAGGGTTCCACTATTGTTACCTCACAGAACCTTTTTGATACTATACAGAACCCTTTTTTTTTTGCTAAGAGTGTTGTCAGGTCAGCTAAAAAATGCACACAAAGGTATCTGTTACAACAGAATAATTCTTGCCAAACATAAGTGGAATAACTGGAAGACTACAACCGTGTGGATATCAATTTATTCATAACACCTGATAAAGCCCGAATTGTGTACATTTAAAGCCCCGTGTTTTCACCCTATACTCATCATGGCGTTGTAACGTGTGATGGATTAAACTGACCTGGAACCGCGTCCACGTCCTGACAACCTCCTGCCTGCAGGTAAAAACTCAACACCACACACGTGAGCACTGCTCGGAACTCCATTACAGCCTTCATGTGAAGTCTTTTTCAGGTATTTGGCTGATATTCGAGCCTAATGAAGGCGTCCTCGACCCCAAAACACACAGTTGGTCCTCCTCAGAGAAGAAGCATTATTTTTTCGCGCCTTTTCACTTGTTTTTTTTCCCCCTCACCGTCAGTCTTGGAGGTGTTCACGGTAGAGGATTAACGTGAACCTCTCTTGCCTTTTCGAGCTCCTTTTGTGGGTGAAACAACAAAAAAATGCTCCCAAAATGACCGAGCTGTACACCTGTATAACTGCTTCACGACTAGCCCTCGACTGCTGGCTGCTTCTCTGAAGCTCTGCTCACTTTTTTTCTTCTCCTCTCGTCTTGAGCAAAACCAAAAACAGACTGTGAGCACTGCTCAGCTACTGAATCCGCCCGGCACCCTCCCTTTTCTCTGCCTCGCTCCCTCCTCTCCTCTCCTCTCCTCTCCACTCATGTCTTAGTTTAGACGACCGACTAGCCTTCACCACTTTGGACTCGTTCCCAGTTGTTGGTCATTGTGATCTTTCCTCATGTTAGTCACTCTCTGTGTGACTGTAGCCTGAAGGCTTCAGCTCTAACAGAGCAGATCGTTCTGAAAACATACATAATGATCTTACTGAGATATATTATAGGGGGTCTGATCTGGATTCACTTTCTAGAAGAGGTAGGTAGAGCAGCTTAAATCTATACTCAAGTAAAACTATTGTTACTTCTATGAAATAGAGACTCAGGTAAAAGTAAAAGTAAGTGTTTCCATAAGAAACAGCTTCTCTAGAAGCACGAAAGCTACAGCAGGTCAAACACCACTTAAGTGCTGAGTAACTTACAGAATTACAGTGTACTTGTACACAGTAGGGTACATCTGTCAGCATACACTGTTAGAAATAAAGGCTCTGTGCAGGTACATTTTTTGTTCTTCAAGGTACAAACAATGTAAATGTTCCATCAAAGGTACAACAGTGGTTTTAAGGTCCAAATGTGTACCTTAAATAAGTTTTTCCAAATATAAAAGAATGCATTTGTATTTTTTATTACCTAGTGTTTTAAAACAGAACGATAAAATAAAAAGCCTGGAGACGAGACGGGGTGAGTGGAGTCAATACAACTTATACAATACAAATATAATTTCGGTATAATTATTCAGTATAAAAATATAATTACGGTACAGTTATGTTCCCTGACTAAAGGTACTGAGATGTTCCTTTGAGGGTACTACCCCAGTGACATGAGGGGTGCTGCCCCAGTGACAGTTTAGTACCTTTTTTTCTTAGAGTGTAGGAATTAAACTTTGTTAAGCTCTGTTCTTTACTTTTTTATGCACTGATGGTCAAAAATAATTATAAACCTCAAAAGTCAAAAGTTTTACCAGTCACAAAGCGGTCCAGACGTGGTACCCTTAAGGGTACATCTCAGTACCTTTAGTCAGGGATCATAACTGTACCATAATCCACTGAAATTACATTTTCCAAGTTGTATTGACTCCACACACCCCGTCTCGTCTCCAGGCTTTTTATTTTATTGTTCTGCTTTAAAACATTAAGTTATGAAAAGGTACAAAGATGTACTTTTTACCTGGGAAAAACATATTTAAGGTCCACAGTTGGACCTTAAAACCACTGTTGGACCTTTGAGGGTACATTTACATTGTTTGCACCTTGATGCACGAAAATACCAGCACAGTACCTTTATTTCCAACAGTGTACAGTTTAAAAGTATGGAATCACTGTTATTGCTTTTAGTAATATAGAGCAAATTTGGTTGCACACAAGTGTAGAAAATGATTCTAACTAGTTTCAAATAATTATTTGAACATTAGGAAGCTGTCAAGAAACAATAAAAAAATGCTAGATGTGTGCAGAATGATGAACAAAGTGGTGGTTTTAAAATGACTGAAAAAGCTACGCAACATCAACAGTTAAATTCTAATAAAATCAGTGAGCACTGAGAGTTCATCATATTTCATAAGATAAGATAAGATAAGATAAGATAAGAAAAGATAATCCTTTATTAGTCCCACAACGGGGGGAATTCTCATATTTTTCAACCAGCAATGAACGCGCCTCGGATTAACCTCACAGGTTACGATAGAAAGAACTCTCTCTCTCAAATCCCAATACTTTTTATTCACTACTTTCTTTCACGGAATTCTTGAAAACTTGAGTAAAACATCTCCCAATACCTTTTGTGAAACAGTTTGTAGTATTTATTTCCCACTCCAATCAGTTATTATTGTATATAAACTGCAAACTTTTGAGCGGGTGTGTACCCAACAGTTATTCAGCAATGCTCCATCAAAATCGGATTGAAGTACATGAGACTGAGCAAATGTAACCAACTCTCTGCTCACCTCTGGCTGTAACAGCGCAGTGCTTTCTGAAAACATGCATAACAATCTTACTGAGATGCGTTACTAGAACGGGGGTCTGATCTGGATACACTTTCCAGTTAAAGAAGTCCTGAAATTTCTGTCGCGGTTTTGAGCTTAGCTCAGCGGTCACAGGCGCATAACACTGAAATATATCTGCTTAGAAATAGTGTGTCTTTCAACAGATGGAGGGACTTCGGTATGGCTAACAGATGTGGATGTTTTTGCCAGCTTATAGAGAGTGCTAAACAGAGGTGTAAGGTGTCTGGGGTAACAGGTTACACAACTAAATGTATTTACCCCTAAGTTGGATTGTTTGTATTGATTCCAGACAGTCTGAGGTCTTTACTGAGCTGCAGATGTCTGAATTTGTGTGCTGTGGTTTTGTGAGTGGGGGCAGAAATGATTCAATGAATCAATTGTGTGAAAAAAGAGAAGCACAGATAAAATAGCAAACAGGTGAAGTAAGAAAAGGTAGCAAAAGGTCTTGAACCTGAAGCCCTGTTCAACTACAAAGGGGGGTAGTGCCTCAACACACCTAGTAAGCAAACATAGACTGCTTGTGAAAGAGTAGTCTAGTGAGCAGACATTGATATTAAGTCCCACTGAATGTACAGTAGTGTAGACTCTTCCTTTTTTCAGCATATATTAGATCAGTCTTGCTAAGAGGACACTACCATTCAAAAGTTTGGAATCACCATTTTTCAATAAGGAAAAACTACTTTTCCTGCAGATAGATATAGAACTGTGCAGGTCCAAGACCACCCTGCATTTATTTAACTTCCTGTCAAAACAGCCATTTAAGTACTGCACTGGCTACCTGTATCTTTCAGGACAGATTTTAGGGTTCTGCTACTAGTTTTCAGGGCTCTAAATGACCAGTACCCCACTTACATCATAGAATGTCTGTCTGTTTATGTTCCAGCACGTGATCTTAGGTCTGCAGACAGTGGCCATCTGCAAATACCTTCCATAAAATACAGAAAACATGGAGAGGCCTCTTTCAGTTATTGTGCTTCTAAACTGTAATAGACCCGCCTCAATGCCTAAATAGTTGACAAGGTGTTCTTTTCAAGTGCTGCTCCTTTTTTCTCAAAACATATCTTTGGTGATTGTGACTAAAGAGCTCAATTTGTATGTCATCAATTCACATCTCTTGTTGACTTTTGTGATGAGGTTACTGTTAAGGTTTTCTTTCTGATGTCTCTTCCATGCAGATCATGTTTGTGCAAGTAACGTTGCACAGTAGAATGATGCACCACCACTTCTGTGTCAGCTAAACCTCCCTGTAGGGCCTTTGCTGTAACATGGGGCCTTTGCTTTGCCTTTCTGGCCAGCATATGAGCAGCTATATAAAAAGAGTTTTCTGAATCTTCCAGATCTCGCGGTGACTTCCACAGTTCCCCTTAACTGCCATTTCCAAATGAAGTTTTGAACAGTGAAAACAACAAAAAAGTGTTATTGTTTACAATAGTTTGCTGCAGTGGTTGTGTTTACTTCTTTTCATTTCAAAAGCCAACAAAATATGTGGGTGTCCAAACTTGTGCATACAACTATATTTGTGGAAGCCATAGTACAAGCTGTGTCAGTGGCACTTATCCATAACCACAAAGTTTCAGATGAAAATCCTTTCAAACAGTGTAAATGCCAGACATCTATTGGTTTGTAATATCCACTTGCACCTTTGAGATATGTCTGGCCCAAAGTTGTTATTAAAGGGTGCAATTAGGCCTTTAGTGCAGAGTAAAAAACAGCTGCAGCGATAAGATCAAAATCCCCACTACATGGAGGTTTATATTTTAATTGCACAGGTGTCTCTTTGAGTATCACGTCTGGAAGTTTTGACTGTGAGATTATACAACTTCAAACTTTTTACTTAGAGTTCAGAGATTTTTTAGAGGTTGTAGATCCATCTTTCTGTGGTTTTTTTTTATGGAACCGATACAAAGCTCTTCTATCAAACATTGTTCCTCATAGGGTCAGGGTGTCCCAAAGTAGCTCAATTTTTTTTTCCTTTATGAGTTATTATTGAAACAGATCACTCATACGTTATTCACCACAGTGCTTCACTCTGTTCAACATTCTGAATCTGATGTAATCACATTCCAGCGACAGAGCTCTGGATGGAAATAAAAATCTCCATTGTGCAAGAATGTTTGGGTGAGTAATCACTTGGATATCAAGTATTACTGCATGACATTATACTCAACTCAATTAGAAAGAATGAAATACCACACAGTTTGCAAAAGGCCAAAACTTGCATTTTTCAAAAACTTCAGAATTGTAAACACCTACAGAACAAAGTGCAATTTAATGCTGTGTTATTCTAGCTGTTCTGACGGATCATCAAATTGCAAAGAACCATAAGAAACCCCAGGCAGAAAGTTTTTAGATTAAATTGTTGTTTATGGAACTAGACAAGTTTCCATGAATTCTGGTTTTAAAGGGCATGTGAAAGAGTCTACACAACCCATACAGGGAAACTAAGCTGCAATAATAGACCATTTTCAATTCACTATGTTTGTGATGTCATAAAAACAACAAGTTTACATATATTGACCTGTTCAGTCTGCGATGAACTGGCGACCTGTCCAGGGTGTATCCTGCCTTCCGCCCAATGGCCGCCAGCACCCAATGCCCCCATGCGACCCAGAAGGATAATCGGTTTAGAAAATGTGTGTGTGTGTGTGTGTGTGTGTGAGTGTGACCTATTCAGTCTACTGCAGTTTAGCCCCACCAATTCACACTGAGAGCTTTTCCAACTGATAATGACCCCTAAAATGTAGAGACGTTAAACATATAGCACTTTACAGCATATCAGATCATTTAGAAAGCATTAAAAAGTGCCAAAAAGAAAAGCCAAGGCAGTGACCATGCAAGTGTTAAGCGAAGTGAGGTAGAATTACCTTTTAATGTAATTATATCTCATTAAAGAGCCTGCAGAAATAGTCTCTCACACTGCATATGATCACAACTGTCAGAATTATGGAACTCCATGACCAAGGAAACATGAGAGAAGAGTTGGCAGAGCGGGCAGTGGGCATGCTAGCTGAAAGCAGCTTGAGTCTGTAGTGAAGGCTAGGCTCTTTGGAGGCTGCCAAACCCAGCTCAGCTTTCTTAGTGTGCAAGAATGGAAATACATTGTAAGCAGAGGCAGAGTATGAATGTATGGAGAAACATAACACTTCTTTGATACTTCTGACAGTTTTAATACATCAGTTACTCCACCCTCTGAAAAGATTTTCAGAAATTGTGTTGCTCTAAAGATCAGAGCACAGAGACCAAACATTCGGCAACAAGCTTTCTAATGTTTGTCTTATCCAGAAAACCAAAGGCAGTGACAGGCCAAATGAATCAGAATGAATGAGATTTGTTCTGCAATCAACCACAGGTACACCAAGCAGACCTTTGGGTTTGTTTGTGTTTGTTGCTCTGTGAAAAGTGTCACTTTCTAGAACTTTTAAAATAACATTCCTTTTTTTCGTCCATTACTCAGCCAGTCTGGTCATGCCCACTGTTACATCATAATGAGACATTACACCATGATGCAATGTCAACAAAGTTAATCTAGAGGGCTAAAGTCTGTATATGCTTTCTCCAGTGTTCCTAAAGCCTTTTGTTTAGACTGAGGAGTTTTTTCCAAACCGCTTATATTTTCAGGTAGAAAAGAGTTACCGCCCCTAGTGACAGTAAAAACTTGTTGACTGCTGGTTTAAAAAAACATAGTTAATTTTTTGATTTACTTCATGCAAACCACAGCATGACACCAGTGTTTACACATATGAACATAACTGAACTTGCTGGGTGATGTGGTATCCTACTTTAATATCTCATTTATTGCACTAGCATAGATAAGATTGTTCTAGAAACACAGCTGCACTGGATATGACACTTATAGTTATACGTAAAGCTGCCTATGTTAAGGAGTACATTTTGAGACTTTCTCACACACATCAGAAAAAAATGACTTCATGTCTTAGAAAATAATCGAGTGAAAAAATCACGTCTCAGCTCTCATTCGTCAGGTGTAAAACGCAACAGGCTAAGTGACCACAAACTCTCAGCTGATACATGATTTGTGTGAGATTCGCAATTTTGTTCTTTCTTATTAGATTATTTACTGTTTAATGGGCCAGTCAAAGATGACAGCATACTACAACTACAGCCTTTACTCAACTGTGCTTTCATTATGTTCTTTTAATTGACAAAGATTAAGCCTTAACTCTCACACTATCAATTTGCTTGTCCGCTTCAGTGTAAATGGCTGTCACAAATTTACTGGACCAAATAAGGTAAAGGAACCCCCCCCAAACCCCACCCAGCCTGGTTTAACCATTTACCACAGTTACTTTCCACATGGTTACCCAATTAAAAGGATTCTGTTACTGGCACAGGCCTACGTCATTAAAAATTACATAGATTTTATACTCTTTAAAATTGTGTATATTTTAAGCCACTGCACATCAAGGCAAACCACCAGTTTAATCAAAACTCTCACAGTAAATTGTTAATCTTTACCCTGCTTTAGAATTCCTAAATTAATTTATAATCAGCTTCACGTAGCTTCATATAACCCTTACATTACGTTACATACATTAGCGGCTGAATTGTATCAGGTCTGTTAGAGCAAGGAAATCCCCAAAAAGTCTCGTGAACAGTGTTCTATGGCATCAGGAGCTTTCCTTGACCTGTGTGCTAATGAGCACTAGGCAGAATACATAAACAACAGCCATCCACCTATGACCAAAATACTCCAGTTTTCCATCCTTCCATCCTGTATTTGTTGAGAGTCATCCGAATGCCCTCTACCTTCCTGGCCTTAAGTATGACTCTTCAGCACCTGCGTCACCATAACTTCCCTCTCAGCAGTCTTTCTGTCTGTCCTGACTTCCACCCCCCCCCACTTTCAAGGTTTGTTATGAGCGCTCTTTCTGACAGCCAACTCCCATCTGGACCCCATGTGTTGGTATGCAGGTCACACTGTAAACAGGCTGTTTATGGGATTTTGATTTATCATTACATGCATGTCTGATTAGATATGAAAGTTTCACAACATCTGTCTGATGCCACTGTTGTTACTTTTCTAAGCATTAACCCCTTGAATCATATGGGCCTGTATGTGGATCTGCACTTCAATTCTTCACTCTTATAACTGCATAACTTACACATTAGTAGTTACAGAATAATTTATGATAGTTACTGAATAGTAATTTTTAAGATTAATAACTCAATATTAAGCCTAGTGCTCAGGGGGTTAAGAAAATGATAACAGCTATCTATAAGGATATCCTAGTAGTGCCTGGAATGCAAAGGGCAATCCCACAGACTGCTGAGTGGAAGCAATTAATCATTAAGTTTCCTTCACAGTGCAGTCTACAAGAACAAGTTCTATTGTAAAAGCGTGTGTTTTGTTTCTAGGGACAGATTTTTTAAATGAAATATAGCTCCCTGAGGAGTATAAAAAATAGCACTTCAATTTTGTCTTTGTATGATGTATTTTGTCCTGTCATTTACTCCTCTTCTTTTCTGGGAATTGATTTTGTATGCTAATCACCACTGCTCTCATTGGCTGTCCTAGGAGAAGCGGCAGGGGAAGGAGTATGACCAATACTGGTGAGCTCAACAAAGGCTGCAGCCTTGTTGAGACCAAGACCATACATGTTTGACTTTTTAATCTTGTTTATGCTGAGAGCCAGACACAATCACTAAATTACAGGCATGTGTCAACCTAGCAAGTCATTACACAGTGATGTTTAATGCAGAAGCCCTATAATTCGTTTTGTAGCTTTTGTTTACTCATTTTGCCACTGATAATATAATACTAATTTCCACTAGCCTGGTAATGGGTATTTCCATTGTGCGTTCATGACAAGCTAATGTTGGTTAAAATTTCCATTTAGTACAGACATTTAAAGCTTGTAACAGACATTCAGGCAACATATATTTTACATTGGATGCTACACTTTAGATGTTGACTCCTTAAGTAAAGATTTAAACTCAAAGCCTGCCTCTGAATATTATTGTTAGCTTAGCTATATGCCCAACTTGTGGGCGGAAAATGGTCTGAATCAGGCCACAGAGAGTCTGTTAATGTCCACGAAAAAGAGTCTTCTGTTTATTAGAGATGTTCGTTTGTGAAATGGCAGCTGTGATGGTGAGTATGTTTAAAGGCTGGGTGAGTGGCCGTGGTTATTTGTGTGGGGCAGGTTGCAAATAACGGGCGGCACGGTGGCGCAGTGGGTAGCGCTGTCGCCTCACAGCAAGAATGGCCTGGGTTCGATTCCCAGCCGGGCGACCAGGGTCATTTCTGTGTGGAGTTTGCCTGTTCTCCCCGTGTCTGTGTGGGTTTCCTCCGGGTACTCCGGTTTCCTCCCACAGTCCAAAGACATGCAGTCAGGCTGATTGGACGTGCTAAAATTGCCCCTAGGTGTGAGTGTGCGTGTGAATGTGTATGTCTGTCTGTCTGCCCTGCAATGGACTGGCGACCTGTCCAGGGTGTATCCTGCCTTCCGCCCAATGACAGCTGGGATAGGCTCCAGCACCCCACCGCGACCCAGAAGGATAAGCGGTTTAGATGATGTATGTATGTATGTATGTAGGTTGCAAATAACCTAGTAAGATTTCCATAAAAGGGAAATATTCCAAAAAACTTCACATTTCACAGTTTCTTGGATGGTAGATACAATCATAAATAACACACATGTGGGCTGGCAAGGACAATGCAGTTTTGTTTATTATGTTTTCTTAAAATGTATGATTAAGTATTAGCTACTGTACTATGTCCATGCTAGTGGTTTTATGAATGGTCTGACAACCTGCTCCATCTTAATCATCACTGCGGCCTGGTCTGTCCTCAGCTGGAGAACCAAAACAGCTGCTTCATTATTTCAGTGTTCATAGTTTTCCAGCTCTGAGGGACCAGAGCTCACTTTATAGATTTTCCAATGAGATTTCTGGCAAATGAAATGTAGCTTTGTGATGCCTTCAGCAAGCTGTTCCTCCCACAAGCCAGTATGATGATGCTTTGGACAAAGCACACATTTCTCCTTATGAATGAACATCTGACATGTTTATGGCATTCCAAAAACAAGGGATGGATTTCACATGCTTGAAAAGAATTCATAAAAACAGATTTTATGCCTGAGAAAACTCTGACAAAGAAGGAGTGGTTTGGTTTAGGCAAATCACTGTATCTTCATGATGATCCGCATGGAATGAGTAGACTGGGACCATTCCTTTATTTACTTTCACATTCAATCATAGCTCCTTCTCTACAGAGTCAGATGGGAGTGGAGTGTTAATGTCAGAAACTCTGTTTAGCTTGTGAGTAAAGCATGCTGAAAGTCAGAGTGTTGAGTCAGCAGGTTACAGGCAGTTATGCCTAAAGTGGAGGATCCAGCAAAATGCCCTAAATCAAGCCCAGTGCAACAAGACAAAAAGCTTCGCCCTATACTAGCTCTGTAAAGAAGTGTTTATATCTGCCTTCACATTGCAAGGATTCCTCAGAGGCCTCCCTCCCTCGTAATCTTCTCCTCTCTGTTCTGCATCTTCACTCTTCTTTTTGAAATTTCTCCTTTTATTTATCTGTTCTCTTGTCATCAAACTCCCAGAATCCTATTTTTTTCTCCACATTTTTAAAACTAAAGGTTCTTCAAGTTGTTCTTGGCTTGGACACATTGTTCTAACAAATACCTTTACCAGTTGGTGAAGGTTCTGCTTTAGAAAGATTCCTTACTATAGCATTTCTCTTATACTAACCAATTTTTCAAGGAACCAGAAATTAAAAGGTTCCTTAGGAAGCCAAAAGTGGTTCTTCTATGGCATTGCTCCAAACTCTTTTTGACATTTTTATTTTTAAGAATGTACTTGTGTCAATTTCTTCTACTTATATTTATTTGATCTTTCTTTTAATCTCATCATTATGGCCTTGAATTCCTGTTGTGTTCCTTTTTCCTCTGCTTGACTTGGCTAGAATCTAATACAGCTGCACTCCTTTGGTTTCTTCCCCAGTCAAATCATGACCTATTCTCATAGCCACCCACCCCCACCATTCCCTCAAGTGTACAGCTGCCTCCTACCCATGGTAACATACATACACAGTGCACACTCAAGCACAACTCTCCACCCCACATGAACCCACGGTGTACTCACGCTAGCTTGTATGGATTAGACATGTGTCGATATTTTATGCTGCATTATGTACAATTTTTTTTTGTTGAAATTAAAAGAAGTAGCAATACTGAGTCAGGAGATTAAAACACTGTAAAGTATGCTGTGTGTGCTGTTGTGAGTCACCCTATAAAGCCTGAAATAGTAATTTAGTAGTCAGAGGTATTGGGTTGGATTTCACTGGATTCTTTCGGGCCATGTCATGTGTCTTTACCTATTAACGTCACACGCACAGGCTCAAAAAGAAGGTCAAGCTCAATGTTTAGCTCAATGCAAAATCAACATTATACTGATGAAGATATGATGACCATAGTAGATAATTCAACTACATCCTGAGATGACACATCTTTCACAGAGATTTGACTGAGTTCTTTTGAATACTGTCTCTACATGCTCTCAAGTATCAGATTCATCTGCTTAGGGAAGGGGTCCAAAGCACAGCCATTACATAATGTTCTTCCGCACATTGCATGCAATTAGACCCCCCCCACACGCACACACACAAAAAAAAACATAGCTTACTAATAAGATAAACTGTGAAATACAACACATGCAATACTGTTATGTTAAAATACCGTCACTGTATTTTGATCAAACAAGCAGTCTTACCAAAAATTTTGTAGATATGCAGAGTCACTCTGGTTTCATGAGGTTCCACTATGCTGTCACATTGATATCCCATTAGTTTAAAACAAACTGGTGTGATTGCTCTGTCATTGTGGTTCATTAGAACGAGTTAGAACACTGC
Organism: Colossoma macropomum; assembly: GCF_904425465.1. NCBI lineage: Eukaryota > Metazoa > Chordata > Actinopteri > Characiformes > Serrasalmidae > Colossoma > Colossoma macropomum. Next base: position 10,256,389 of record NW_023494802.1, on the reverse strand, counting down.
CATTCAAACACTGGTGTGCACCACATAAGTGAGCTGAGACCACCTAAAAAGGTTGTTTGCAGTCAGTAACTGACTTTTTTAATCATCTCTTATGGTCCGTTTTATCGTCTCTTGAGCTCTGAATCGATGTTTGTGTTAAATACTTGTTATACACACATTTCAGCACACACATCAATTACGTAATATATTAATGAACCAAGTTTTTGTGGTTTTATAAAGGCAGCTAAGTCGTGTGTTAGACTGATTTCATCTCACACAGTCTCTCGTGGCTTATTGCTCTAAAATATCACAAGACAGAGAAAGCAACACACATATAACCCACAAGCTCAGTTAGGCCAGTGCACAGCATGATTCAGAACATTTATTGGATATTATTCCAGTTGTTGTCACTAAACATCATAAAATCCACCCAATCAGTTGTGACTTTTTTGTCCATGGCACTTTTGTTTACATCTTTTGGTTTGATGTCAAATGTATCAGTGTGAACACTCAAAGAAACCAGAACTGAAATGTAACAGCATATCGTTTTCTGCTTTGGTTCTGATCAAGGATACCAAACTACAAATGTAAACGCACCTTTAATGTGACATTGGTCTGAGCACCTCACAATAACCAACATCTTACAGTAACGCTTGCAGTGCTGTCGTTATACTTAGTGTGCTAGCTAGAGAGCTGTGATGAAGCAAACGCGTTGCCCATCGCCAGAGACTATGAGACTGTGTATGTGTGTGTGTGTAATACTTACCTGTATACCTGCCTCTAATATTCACCTGTTGTCTATTCCCTAGCAGAATGAGCAAAAGGGAGGCAGAGCAGACTGAGCTCACTCATGAGTGTGCCAGAGGGCCCACGGCTAGTTCATGGGAGGGGTGATGTCTCCAACCTAGGTCCTAGAAGAGAAAGCGAGACAGGTCAATAAATGTGCGCACTGTATTGAAAACACTTTTACCAGTAACATAATGTACTAAGGCCTTATGACATTGATTGTTTTAGATCATGTTGGTATTTAGCCTTGTTTTAACCCACTCTTATAGGATAGCAACATTCCTGTGGACTGGAATGGGTTGGCTCAGGTGATACAGGGGCGGGGCTAATCCTATAAGAAGTATGGGAGATGTTTAGTAGAGGAAGGCTGGCTCGATAGTACTCACCTCAGACTGAGAGGCAGCTGAGGGAGATGTGAGTAGAGCCAGTCAGAAGTGTAGTTCTATGGCCTTGTGGCCTAGGACTAAATAAACTTACCTGTGCTGCTACTGAGTCAGGTTAATATTTTAACTACCGTTTGTTTGCCCAGTTTTTCTTTTGTATGTTTTGCACATCTGTAAATAAATCACTCACCATTTGAACAGAACCACTCAGAGTCATCATATCTTCCACCTGTAACTTCACCCCTCATACCATTCAGTCACAATCTACATGGTGACTTCGTGTCTCTTCATGGAGTTCAGCGAAGCATCATCACAAGAGTCTACCATTCAGTGCAGAAAAAATGAGGGGAAACCAAAAGCATGATCCCCATTAAGACTTAAAATGTTTTTTCAGAAATAAATGAAGACTGCTGTGCTATAATATAGTGCCAAAAGAATAAGGCTATTAAAAAAAGACATTCAGAACAGTGAATGTATGTTCATCTAATGAATGTAGTGCTTTTTCTGAATACAATATTGTGATAATATTGTAAACCACAATGAAATGTTAGGTCCTTATCGCAATATGAATCTTTATAGCCACACATGGTCAGTAGTGGTTGGAAAAATAATCAATGCTTAGATGTATTGTGATTCACTCTCAAAGGATTCAGAAAGAAAATGCAGGATCTCACTAATGCATTGATGTTTGCAGTCACAAATTAGTCAGATTTCATGAATATGAAGTAAAGGAGACTGCAAACCAGCTAACAGGCTAATCCAGTACCATTCAGGGATAAGCTTTAAATGAAAATATTTACTTCAACTGTATTAACTGTAAAGCTGCAGCATAATGTACAAAATATGCTCTGGGTATGTGGATGTCACCTTAATTAATTTAAGTAATTTTAGAGGTCTCCCAGGCCTATGCCCAACATTTCTGATGAAAAATAAAAACTACCTATATATATTATGTGACACAAAGAACAAAAAGCAAAATAAATAAATAGAAATGTAACCAGTAGGGAGGGGGGATGCTATGATATCCCACATGGTTTCTAATGTGTTGCTAGGCTTTTACTATGCTATCCCAGATGGTTGCTAAGATGCTACTAGGCTTTTACTATGGTACTTGCTCACTCAACTTTGTTGATGGTGCAGCAGAGGGGTGCTGACATCTTAGGGAGCCCTCATGCCTTTGCCACATTCAGGCTCTCCCTTTTAGTTGGCGGTAATAATCAAGGCTGTAATAGCTTGGCCTGCTAGAGTGACTGCTTGCACTCTGTCAACACTATATGTTGTTCTCAGTCACTGCAAACAGAACTAACTGTCTGTGTGTGACTATACATTACACTTTGCAGCAGCATTTGTTAGGCTACATGCAGGGGTGTAGCCAGAACCTTTTTTAGTGAGGTGGCCAGGTTCGACCAAGCGATTATACTGGGATGGCAAACTGAAAGGGAATAAAAGTTGTGTGATAAAGTTATTATAGAGAATAATATTTGGCTAGGTCACAACCTAAAATACCCTAGCATTCACAGCAACTGGATTCACCACTTATAAAATACCGCCTGCATCATTAACTCGTTAAAATCCCAGGCATTTTACATACTAAGGCTTAATATGCAGTAACTACAGGGACTTCAGCGCAAACTGGTTGAGCTACTTTTAGGTTCTAGAAGTGTGTAATAAAACTTTCTTTGCTGGGCTTAACAACCACCCATACTGTGAGGTCTGATGCTGTTGCTTCATCTGCCTTGAAGGGTGCCCCGTTCGCCCACCTTCTACACCAGCTTAACCATCAAGGAGCTTCCTGCTGTCCAATGCTGTGCAGAAAGCTTTGCCCAGATGCCTCTCACCCTCCTGATGATACTGGTGCCTGTGCAGACACAAACTGTTCCATCGTAGACATTGTTTTACATGCCTTCCAATACAGCTCTTCTCATATTTAGGTGTTGCTAGGCCAATGCTTTGGTGTCCTAGCTTTTTGCTTATATGTGTTTGTGAGTTTGGACCATGCCTTCAACATGTGGTGGTAGTATGAGGGACGACTGGTTGAAGGAGGGGAGAGAACTCTGAGAACTTGGGCTGGAGTTCTGGGCAGCTTCTGCTTGTAGCAAGAAGTCCGGACCCGCCTTGTAACTGTGGCAGGACTGTAATAGGACTGAGGAACAGAGAGGAGATGGGGTGGTGATGGGGACTGCAAGAACGTCATCACGGAAAACGAAAGGTAAGGTCAATTTATAAGCCATTAGATTGGATGGAGGGGGGTTTCAGGCATGTTCCTCCCCCACAAACTTCAGTTGTTCCATAACTCTAACACACACACACACATTATATGTATATGTACACATTACCTTGCAACAGTATTCAACCAAGTATTCAAAAGTCAGATCAGATGACACAAAATATATATAAGTATGTGTAATCGGCCCCAAAAGCACATATGCACTATACCCACTCTATAATCCTGTGAAGTTTTATGGTTCTAGCTTAACAGCTTTGAATAATTAGATTACGAACAGTAAGCTGCCTTCATCAGCAGTGGGTAACTGGAGCCATTTTCTCATCGAATTAGAATTTTCTGTCAAATTAGATGTACTTGGGCAGGAAATTCACCAAACTGTGAAGGAATCTGGCCCTCCAGGACCTAAATTCCCCCACCACTGGTTTAAATGGTGAAACAAGACTTTACAAGGGCACAAAATTGTAGTGTATGTTCACATTCAGCTAAGCTAACATTAAATTGAATGATTATTACAGGCGAAAATCATAATGTAGTCTACAGAAAAAAATGGAGATTCGTAGAGATGCATTGAGAATTATTTTATTATCACATCTTGGCACCCTGAGTCAAAATCCCTGATTCTCACCCTTAATGCCTAGTGTGAAAGGAAAAACTGGCCTATTTGTAGTGATGATCAGGCTGCATTTTACCACTCCAGTGGGAATCAGTGGCAGTTTTTGAAGCTAAATCAGTACAAGAGTGTGTTTGCTGTGAATTATCTTCTCGTGTGTTTACTTTGACTGAATAGGCGGATGTGAGAAGGGTGTGTTTGTTTTATACTGCCTTTGATTGGGTGCCAGATTTTTTCCGAGAGTGCCCCCTTGGTGTGAACCTGTCTCGACAGATTCTGGTGCGGATGTACTTATGAAAACACACTTCTCCGTTTCGCCTGACTTACGTTTCAGAACAATAGCAGAGGTGGTTAATAGTGTGAGTCACTATGAGTGTGTGTGTGTGTGTGTGCATGTGCACGTGTCTCAGTAAAGCAGTAGTGCAGGCCTACTGCCTGCTTACATGCCTACTGCCTGCCTCTCAACAGGTCTAGTGATGACAGTCTGATGACAGTGTCTCGTTGCACCTTTGATGTTAGCAGACATACTTGTTTCTCATTTGCTTCTTCCGTCTTTTCCTTGCTTTCCCTCTCCTCTCCTTCATTTTCAGCGCCCCAGGCTCAGTGTTGGGGTGTCTGGCTGCGTTGTTTGATAAGCCTCTTGTCAGACTGACAGAAGGGAGATGGAAATGGGTGAGAGGAGTCATTGTTTGTCAGTGATCCCTGCCCTCGAGCAGTGTTTCAGCCACACTGCCTGAGAGGCTTCATCTACAAATGTAAGGATTGTGAGGATATCTTGCTCCAGCTAAATACACAATACTGCGGCATTCCCCAAAAGGTCAATGAATGCAATGAAACAGCAATGGAAAGAGACTGTTGACATGAGGAGTGTGGGAGAACTCTCTAGTTTTTCAACAGCCCAACTGCTCTCACTTTGACATTTATAGTTGCATATTTTTGATCCTGTAATAAAAAGAATATAGTATTTAAATTACACTACAATTAATTCTATTCATATTTTGGAATATACTGACGATTCATAACAAAATGTTCATCATTATAGAGGAAATATTGAAGAATAAGTACATTGAGGTCTGTGGAACTAAGCGTAACACTTTACAGCAGCATTTTTAAGGCTACATGCAGGGTTGTAGCCACAACTTTTTCAGTGAGGTGGCCAGTTCGACCAAGCGATTGTTTTGGGGTGGCAAACTGAAAGGGAAAAAAGGTGTGGGGTAAAATTATAAGAGAGAATCAACCTAATAACAACATAATCTACCATAGCATTCACAAAAACTGGATCCACCTCTGAAGAAATCTAGCTTGTATCATTAAAATTAAATCCCAGGCCTATTACATACTTATTATTTGGTAACTACAGGGACTTCAGTGAAAACTGGTTGAGCTATTCTTGAGTCATAGAAGTGTGTAATAAAACTTGGACCAGCTGGCATTTAGCATACATCATAAACAATAGACGTTACCATACAATAGTAAATGTTATTAGTTGCTACGTTTTGACGGTTGCCTCATCTTATCATCATCATCATCATGTAGTCTAATTTATATAATGTAGCTTGCAGATCAGCACTGCTGAAGTGTACTGGGCTAATTATTAGTTTGGTCATAATTCTATGGAGATTAACAAAATAATAGTTTTTATCTTGTTAATCAGTTATTAACCAGTTAACCACATTTTTGAATACAGTTTCATACTAAAAACCTGAAATTGTTTTTCATTATGTTATGTGAAATTTATTGAATGATTTGTTCCCTGCAGTATTCTGTTAACTATACTTAACTATGGTTAACTGGTTTAGAGATTTATTTAGGTGTTTAAAATGTTTTCCTAATACAGAAGGCCAGAAAATAAACAAGAATAACATTAATGATTTGAGCAGCATTCACTGGTTTGTGAGATATACTGATTATTGAGTGCAGCGTCACACAAAGTAGCTAAACTTATCTATGGTGATTCCCTTATTGATTACAGTTGACTGTCTTTGTTTAGCTGGGGTGGCCAGAAGGGTGGCCACTGACTACCCTTTGTCTATGCCCCTTGCTAAGTGACACCTACAAATCCCTTCATGACAACTAACAAAACCCACACAAACTTTTATAAAAGCTTATTCCAACCAGAGTCGGTTGTCATAAAGGCTTCTTTTATGCATTTTGAGGTCATTTCACCTCAGCAATTGTGTTAACAACTGACCCTTATTGCAAAAATCATTTCTAAATGTCTGTGAAAGGCTTATGTAAGTGTCACATAGCCATATGAATGCTGCCTTGTAGTAAAGTGACACTGAACTACATTTATCATTGACAATAAGCCTTTGGTATTCAACAAGAGCTGTAGAATCTACTGGTATGCTGATCTTAACCATGAAATCTATGGCAAGAACTGCAGTCTGTCACAGTTTCCCAACCAATTTATCACACTTTGCTATGGAGGAATGGGCAAATATTGCTTCATCACATTGTGCATGGTTGATACATTTCATCCAGAAAGCTTACAGACTCTGATAGCTGCTAGTTGAACTTATCCTGACTCGGGTAAAAGAATGATATACTTTTGTCTAATGTTGATTTGTCCATTTCTATGTGTCAAAGTCCTAGATTATGTGTCAGTTCCGCCCTGAGATCCACTTATGACATTTAAGTGGGCATAAACAACATAAACTGTCAAAATTAATTTTGACATGCACATTATTTATTTGTTTTTTTTAACTTTGAATTTTTGAAGTCTGATTTTGCTGCTGTACCTTTAAGACTTATGTAGGATATATGTAAGTTATTTATGTTCTGAATGGCTGCTCTGGACTGTGTCTCTGTCTATAGTCTGGGATAAAACACTGCTTATATTGTCGTGTGCAAAAGTTTGCACACCCTCGATTAAATGTTTTGTTGACTTCCTAAGGGAAAATAAGTTAACACAGCGAACACACCTGCACAATTTTATGCACAATTTATTACGATTATGATTATTTGTTGAATGTAACATATGTCATATTTAAATGTGTTCTCTGTAGAGGGTGTGTTAACTTATTCTCACCTAGAAAGTGAACAAAATGTAATTGGACTGGGTGTTTTCTAACTTTTGCAGACAACCTTAATTCAGCATAATTAGGTGGAGTTAAACTACTGTGTACTAAAGAGGAGGATATACAGTAATGCACTGGTTTTCAGGACAACACAAAAATGTGGTTTTAACAGCTATATTTTCAATTAATTCTATTTTCAGTGAAATGAGCCCTTTAAAAGACAAGCGCCACAACAAAAATGCAGGTACAGAAAAAGAAAATATTAGAAAAAACACATTGAACCATTTCATTTTAACGTTCAGTGTCCTGGAAAAAAATAATAAGACTGGGTAGAGATCACTCCAGATTAAACTCCAACCAGGTTCCTTTCAGCACGTTCCATCTGAAACTGATATCATCTGCAGTGAAATCAAACTTGAAGGGCGTATCTAAATCAAACCTTCAAGGGGATTTCCAGAACTCGTTCTTTTATTGTATCTCAATGATGAAACATTTTTTCTCAAGTCTCGCTCTATAAAGAAAGACTTCGCAAAAGATTTTTATACAGTGAGACTTTTATGTTTGAGTGATGGCACATTTATGTGATTAAGCACTTACAAGATGAGGATACGTCTCACAGTAACATCAGTGCAAACAGGCTGTGCTCTGTAGACTCAGACAGCCGAAGCACACACAGCTGAGATTCGTCTTTGAATCTACGGAAAATCATTTTGACAATGTACGCGCTCTGTACTAACAGTTACATAACAGGAAGTCTTCTTTCTAACATTTGTCAATGTTAAATATTAGTGTCCACTTATGCTTTTGTGAGTTTAGTACTAAAAACAGTCATAATTAATTTAACTTTTCATCCCTTAGAATTTTGTTGCTGTGCCTTTAAGACTGATAAATGTAAATGACCTCTTTTCTGATTGGAGGCCTCATTCAAAAAGCAGTCCAGGCTGAAACACTCCTTATAACGTCTGTGTGAATGGGCCGGGCTAAACCGCTGTAGGCTGAATAGACCACTGAAGTCCTGTGTTGGCGTAATGTCCATATATGGAACTCTGGGTCTAAGCATGAATTCTCTATAGCAAGAATAAATGAAGTTTTAAAAATCACCTCTATTTTGCCTCTCCTACCGTAGAGCACATTTATATGTAGTTTTGTATATAAAACCTCCATGTATGATATTTTGACAGTTTAAATCAGCTTATCAAAAAAAAAAAACTTGTTAGCCACATTAGCCTCATTAAAACTGTAAAGCTGAAGTCAGCTTCTTGTTCAAATTATTCCGTTCCACCTTAAATGGTGCAGCAGCTATAATAACGCCTCAGGTGACAGAATGTAACTGCTGCACCATTTAAGGTGAATGGAAAAATCAAACTGGTAAATGTCCCTAAAAGAATAATTAGGATATTTTGCGAGCCTAAATCAGCTTATCAAGAGTTAAGTAGTAACCTTAATAATAATAATAAGTAGTAACCTTAATAATAATTTTTTTACTTAATTAACATTAAAAACACAATAAAACATTTAAAACACTGAGTTACTGTGCTGTCCTAATGATGTGCACTTGCTTGGTAGGATTGCCTCAAAAGTAGGATAAATTGTTAGAACACAAGCTATGGAGGTCGTATCACTTTGTGGTTTGTCAGCCTTCTTTAAAGATGAGCAGCAGAGTATTAAAAGAGGTGAATACCACTTTTTCAGTCTGGTCATGCTGAGCAGTGTAGCCTAAGTGCTGGTAAGCTTGTAGGGCTACTAGATTGGCAAAGTGTGCTGGCATATTTTTAAGGAGGCTGTCGGTCTAATGTTGTCCATTTAGTGCACAGTAGCTTTAGCTTACATGTAGCAGTGTTCATATTTTGACTCTGTAATGACCTCGTAATTCAGAGGATCCAGTGATACTGTACAAAAAGAATGTTCACAGGACAAAATGTATCAGCTTTGGAACATTTTTGATTAGCACACGACGCGACAGAGAAATTTCTTTTAGACCCGGAGTTCCTGATGTCGGCATAAGAGCATATCTACGACTACTGAATGATGACAAGTATTTACACACTGTATCAAACTTTTTTATTTCAAAAAAGCAAAGTTTGGTTTCCCTACATACAGGCCCTTTAAAGCTTTTCTGATGTCACACAGATGTAGGCCTAGGAATAGTTCAATGAAAAATCAGATTCACACAATTTCGTTCTTACCTGTAATGTAGTCAATAATCCAAGACATGTTTGGTGTCAGAAGGTTGTTTCTTTAGTTTGGCACTGAAGCTATGAAGCTAATGTAGCTGACAAGTAATGAAAGATTATACCCTCCAGTTAGCATCAAGCAAACATCTTCCCTGCCAAACTATCCCTTTATGTTTTGTGCATATTTTGCACATATGGAAAGAAAGAGAGGAAACAGACTGAAACAGACACACTATCCTCCCACTTGAAGCAATGTGCTTACATGGACATGTTCTCATCCAAACAAAACCAGACTACTGTGTGATGATGAGTCATCATCCGCTCGAATAGACTTGGCTATTTTCAGAACTTTGTGGTTAAATGCATTTTACATTTACAAAAGTCACACCACCAAACTCTGAAAACAAATTTGGCTCTGAGGTGACAGCTATGCTTTATCAACTCCATCGGTTAAACTGAGTTTAAAGCAAGCTAATTACTAAGACTGAAAAGATAGAGACCCCCAATACTGAGCATTAATTATTGCTATTTAATATTATCTGGAAACATGAAAGTTATTGTTATATTAGTATGTCATACATGATAATGTAGACTACAGACTAAAATCCCTCAGTCCAAACTTCTCAGGTCCTTCAAGTTAAGCAGAAATTGCTGGATTCTCACCGAGTTACATATTGCAAAGGCAGTATTCAGAATACAGTTACCTACACTTTTAGGAGAATACTTACAGAATATTTACCCACTGAAGTAAAAAAATATGCACCATCTTTAAAAGAAGCACCAGCAATGCTTGTTTATTAACTATTTTAAAATCAGTGCATGGCTTGTAAAGACAAACTCTAAAGATAAACTCAAAAAACAGTTTCTCTACAAGGAAAGTTCCTGCTAACGCCTGAGTGGACTGGTAAATCAGTGTGATGACCCTAATTTGCATACAGACCATAAAGACTTAATACAATTCTATTTGAGGGGGGTGTAGGGGTTAGAGATAATGAGGACTAGCTTAAAGGAGACCTCCACCAATTTTTCAAAAAAATAAAAAAAGTCCATGTAATTAATTGAATGAGATGTAAACAAAGCTATTCAGAGTGGTTTGGTGTGAAATGCTCCATTCTGAGTCAGAATTGTTAACAGCGGTAGTGATAGGAACCAGATGTCCACCTCTGAAAGCTCCCTCACAGAAGGTTATTACATGAAGTGTTTATCTACATTGCATATAAAAACTCAGAAGAAACGTGTAGGTTCACTGGTCATTTTGGATAGTAAATAAAAGGCTATATTTGTGTTGTAGACATCGTGACCACTGGTTTTCTATCACCACCACTGTAAAGAAATCAGAGTCAGCAAGTTTCTCTATAATGAACCTTTTCACATCAAACCACTTTGAATGACTGTTTACGTCTCCAGGACTGAATTATTCTGAAATTTGAAAAATTGGTGGTATTCCCCTTTAAGTACATGTTCCCACTGTTCAGTAACAGAGCTGTTCTTCTAGAATGAGCTTTTCGGCATCTGTTGTATCTGTTGTTGTTGTTATAACTATTTATAAATTAATTAGATAGATTGTAATTATTAGCTGATTAGTTGGACCCACTTCTTAAAAAAGTTCACCAGTGAAGTTTCTCTCCACAGCATGAACGGGGGAGGTTGAGTCGGTGCTGCCCCCTTCTGGCCATTACTGGTAAACGCAGGTTGTTGGGTTTGCGGGGATTTCCACGAAGTATATGTTGTTCCAAGCATATGCTAATATGTGTGAGCTACTAACTGCGACAAGTACAATAATTATACAGCTATTTTAGTGTTTTATGCGAGTCGGTAAAGAAACATTACTTTTTAGTTCAGGGCAGACGAGATTAGCCTGTAGGCTGCGTCACGACACAGAGGGGTTGGACACGTCGAAGAAGGACAGGGAAAAAAAAACAAGGCTGAACTTTCATCTGACCGTCAGATAACTCACTACAGCTACCGACTGGCTCATGTTATGGAGTGAAACATTGTGGTTAGCAGGCTGCTATTGGGAGCATGGACTCAACAGATGGAGGTACTTCGGGTCTAGAGTTCAGTCCGGGTGGCTCGGCACGAACTTTAGCTCGCTAACTGACAAACGTTACTGGAAAACCGGTAACTGAAAGAGGCAGCTTGTTTAGCTAACCAGCTAAAACAGTTTGGCTAACACTGATATCAAGCCTTAATGAGGTTAATATTCCTAACGTCGCTCTTTAAAAAGATGGTTCTTCAAGAGTTCTTTAGGAAGGGGAATGGTTCTGTTTAAAACCATGAGTTCTAGAATAATATCATGCTTAAATGGTATGGTGAAATAGTTCTTCAGATTGATGGAGAATGAGTTGTATATGGTTCTATATGGACCCTTTTTGAAAATGGTTCTAAGTGGCACCAACAATAGTTACGATGTCAGGCTTGTAACAGTAGTATAACCCCTTTTGGTGCTATGTACAACCATAGACAAGGCATTCTAGATCAATCTGAAGAACCACCATGCGAAGAACCATTAAGGCATGAAATAGTTCTATATAGAACTAATTAATCCAGTGAAGCTATTCCCTTTGCTAAAGACCCCTCGAAGAACCGACTTTTTTGCAGTGTAACTGGATTATCAGATGGTTTAATTCCTCTATTTGTACTTTGAAGTAAAACACTGCCTCTCAGTCTGCAGATACGGTGCCATATTGCTGGCTAGTAAGCCCACCTACGTGTAACGTAACTGTAGCGTTACTAACAGCTAACGTGGACTGCGCCCCTCTGAAGTGATGCTCAGGCCTGACAGTACACAAAGTTGTGTTTACATGTGGTTTTAATGCTTTTGTGCGATGTTTGCAGTGGCAGTGAATGAGTACAGTTTGGCAGAAGAAGTGTCTCTTCACTGGGAGCTCATTAGACTTTAATTAATATAAGGCAAAATTACGACATTTATAGTTATCTTGACTTTTTTGCCACAGTATGCTTTTCTGGGTGTATCTTGGATGTCCCCAGGACTTAAAGTACACTGACCAACTGCATGATTCATTACGAGGAGGGCATCATTAGTCCTGTTTAATTCAGATCTAGTGCAGCACAGCATGTGAAACGCTAAATAAAAATCACTGTATTCAGTTTTTTAAGTATTTTTTAAATGTGGCAGTACAGAATTTCAGTCCTCATAAAAATATTTTTGCCATATGGCAGACCCCTGGCTCCAATCACTTCATGTGGATATTGACCTCCCCAAATTCAGGTTTATAATCAGTTCTGTGGCTGTTTAAGTATTTATGTAGTGGACACTGATAGCAGACAATAAGCTGTAATAAGATCAATTACTGTTGTTTTTATGTAATAACATTACATAATATTACATGTTACATGTTGTGCAGGAAACAAAATGAAGTGTAAAATTACATATTTGTAGGCAGATTTCATAAATATTATTAGGATTATTTGTTCATCTGCTTATTTCTGGTTGTTCATTTTTCTAAACACTGTGAAAGATACTTAAATTAAAAACATTCTAAAATTGAGCATAAGGCAGTGCTAAATGTAGTCACAACCTACTTAGCTGGCTCTTTCAGACTTTCTGGGCCTTCGCTAAGCCTGTGTTGCCAAAACGAGAAAATCGTGGTCTGGTCTTTATCATTTTGTCTTCACGTGATTCATGCATGTATTGTCCCTTTATTATGTGCTGTCACTTCATCTGTGCAGACCCAGGGGGGAAGGAAGCCAAACTGAATGGACAGGATAAGTCGGCAGCTGAAGCAGCTACTGGAAGGCAGCTAAGCGAGCCAGGGCGATTTGCTTACGCTGCCTTGTGTGGTGTGTCACTTGGTCAGCTGTTTCCAGGACCTGAACAAAGGTAGTAGGGAAAAAATTCAAAGTATGTGTTATTGTTGCCATTATTTTTAACCATTAGATTACACCACATCTGTCACCACCATGCACAGAGAGAGTTACCTGTTTGAATCCTTGGACTGACCGAGTTTTCCTGGTTGGTGACTGGACTGATGGTTGCTACTTCCAGGATCGTATATATGAACAGTTTGCCATTGCCCCTTTGGACAAGGCTCTTAAAGGAACCTAATCCCTATCTGCCTCATCTGTGTTATACCATTGATTACCACAGACAGCAGTTTGACTGTTCAGATAAACCCGTTGACATGAAACACACTTATAATAGAAGCTCATGCTTCTATTATAGCGGCTTTAGAAATCTCTTGTTTCAGGAATGCGTCTAAATTATTATAAATGGTAATCAAGTATATGCTACAATAAGATTAGGTTGAAAAACACCATGGTATTCTTTTAAGTATGGATGCACAATCATCACTACTTAAAAGGTAAAAATTAAAAAATGTATCAGGTGTTTAGGTTTGACCAAGATTTTAAACCAATGTCTGATGATGTATTTATTGTGTGGAATGTTAAGGGTGATGCTGAGCTGCTGTGCTAATTTTTTTGCATTTTATTCATTTGACTGCATTTGGAACCCTACAGACATCAATCAGTCACCTTTATATTCACTCAGAAATACATGGATGGTGTCCCCCACTTACAGTGTAGCCGAGCATGCGTGTACAAATATAGTGAAGAGAACAGGGATTGAAAAGTAAAAAATGGAATTTAAGAAGCTAATAAAGAAAGATAAAAATAATAATAAGATATAAGATAATAAGATAAAGATAAAATAACAACAAATTATATTGTAAAAAAACTAATAAAGCTAAATGGATAATAAGAAACTAAGACACTTAAAATTGTAGCTACAAATAACTAGGATTGTAAGCAAATAAGATTAAAAAAGTTGTTAAAGTTGTGAATCTGACAGCCAACTAAAATTATCAGTAGAACAATAAAATAAAAAAAAACTAAAATTAACTAAGAAAACACTAAGATCATCTAAAAGAGTTGCAGGCTGAGTGAAGGTGGTTAGAGATTAAATGTTAAAATGGGTCAAGTGACATTGCGAGTGGAGCGTTAGAGACTAAATGTTATATTTCCCAATGTTTCAAATCAAGATTAGAAATCATACTATTTATAAATATTGGGAATATTTATCTCTGCTGCCCCAGATGGAGCTGCTCTGCTTAGTGAGGCTGTTGTTAGGGAGCAAAATGACAAATTTCTGTTGTAACTTATTCAGTATTGAATCATTAAAGTATATCATATTTTATAAATTAACCTATTGACCTCCTCACAGAAAGTTTCGTGAGCAGTACCTGGAAGGGTTAGTGCAGTGGCTGGGTCTTGATGAGTCTGTCATGCCGGTCATGCAGGCTTTCCTGGCTGGACTTGGATGTGAAGGCAGTGACACCTTCCTGTCCATCCTACAGGCAGAGCCGCTACTCAGTGCAGGATCCTTACCTATTACACAGGTGTGTAAATGAACGTGATTGATCAGCCTATAGTAGTGCTTATGTTACGCTTATGTCACGCTTATGTCACTTGCGTCGTAATAACTTTCTCTGTTTTTGTTTTCTCTCAGGACCTTGTTTCATTCTCTCTAAAAGATGGTAAGGATCTTTTTAAATGTATGACACTGAGCTCTGGGCTGCTTGACACGGACAAGACTATTAGCAGTGTGATTATATATCTGTGTATTGCTGTTTACTTTCCTATATATTAATAATAACATATTAGTGAATCAAGAGCTTATTCAGAACACCAACATAAGGAACTGTGCTTGGTCAAGATGCTCACAGCACTCAAAAACACATTGTAATTAGAAAACTCATTACGTCCTTCTAAGATTTCTGTGTTGCAATGACCAATGTCGCAATAATGATTAAGACACAATATACTGCAGCTCTGCTCTGGATATTTTTAAACACGTTTGTTTAGAAAACAAACATGTTTATAAGAACATGTTTATATTTTCATTTTTTTCTGTTTTTAGCCCAAAAGTCTGGGTTTTTGTTTAGTGCTGTGATCACTGGTCCTGCTGTAGGTCAGTATGATGCCAGAGCCCGTGTCTTGATCCGACATGTGAGCTGCCTGCTGCGTGTGTGCCCTCAGCAGCTGGAGGACTTTGAGGAGACACTTGGAGAGCGGTTGAGAGAAGGAGGAGAGGAGAGCGAGTAAGAGATCAACCTTCTAATGCTTTCCCCAATCCACTGTTTTATGCTGTCTTTAAAATGTATCAGTAAAATGTACAAACATAAGGCTTTTAATGTTCATGTTATTATTTAGTAACGTTTTGGTCTTTTGGAATATCTTTAGGGGACTAATCCTTAGAAGCCTGGAGTTATTACTGTCATATTGCTCTGTTAATTAAATTATTAATGACATAGTTAATTTATCACATTTACATTTGATTTGCATTCTATATTGAATGGTTTGAGTCTGAGACCTACAGCATTTTTCTGGATGTTGCCTTGTGCTTTCTTAAATGCTGGGATCTAAACAGCAGTGCTTTAACCCTTAAAAGTAAAAAAATATAACTGTCATTTTGCTGTAATATTCAATTGCATTTACTAAATTACATGATGAATTGCATAGTTAATTACATATTAAGTTACATTTACTTTTGATTTATATTACAGTAGTTAAAAACTTTGAGTACAATGAATTTTATTTAATGTTTCACATATTGTACTGCACTAAATCCATTTAAAAATGACTAATTATGCGCTCTTTGTAGTGAAACATGCAACTGTTCAGTGTGCTTTAAGGCTTTAAGTACCAACGATAGCCACATGCTGAGAAAAATATGTTGACGTAATTTATTACAGTAACAGTAAACATTGTTGTATTGCACACCATTACATTTGAGTCTGCACAGCATTCTTTTCCTAGAAAACAAGACTGTATGCACAACAGTAACTTTTCCATAAAATTTCTCCTCTTCAACTTACAAGAAAAAATAAAAAGATCCATATGTTTCAGTGACCCAAGAGTGAAAAATAAATAGTATGAGATTAGAGATTGTTTGTTTTGGCAGGTCATAGCTGACGACTGTTAGGAAAATTTCACAGTGAAAACAGTCCATCAACATCAGTGACCACTGTTACAAGCCTATCATAATGTGTTAGTATTTATATGAGAAGAGCTCAGTGTATTGTGAGGCAGGTGAAACAATGTCTATGAAAAAATGTTCATTATATTTTTTAAAAGCACTAGTTAAATTCAGGCCTGTCTAATCATCATCAAAAGAATTGGCATATAATGTCTCAGGAATTCATTTCTGTATGCTATTTGCAGTTATAACCTAAAACCCATTTTAGTGAATGAAGTAAAATGATAATTTGTGTTTTCTGTTTTTGTGTCACATTGCATTCAGTTAGGATTCATGACAACAGTAAGTACAAGACCGTACATAAAACCTTGGAAAACATTTTGGAAAACAATTTTGTTTTCTCACTAAAGAACCCATTACATGTCTATAATGAGTCGGTATTCTGGGTCCCTTGCCTGTCCATTAGATTTCTTCCACTACTGACCCATGACTCATTTTTTCCACAGAGAAGAGTCATCAAGAAGACGAAAGAAAGAAAGGGGGCGCAGACTACGCCGTTACTTGCTGATAGGTCTTGCCACCGTTGGTGGTGGCACGGTAATTGGTAGGTAGAAACACCATTACATGTTTTTGTGTCTACAAGCAATGCTGTGTTATGCATTTGTTTCAAAAATTGACAAGCATCACTTTATGGACTGTGTATTGTGCAGAAAAATGAATTTATTATTTTTAATGTATAATTTAATTATTGGCAAAGACAAACATTCAGATAATATTTTTTATTTAACAATTATGCCATAACTTTGTTCTTTGTTCAACACTATTAATAATTAATTAGTCTAATAACAATTATGTTCAATGATTATGTCTGACTATGCCTATCAAATAGCCATGACAGACCACTACAAAATTCAGAATGCAAGTTAAAATAGACAAATTGATTTTATGCTATTAAAGACAATATCAAGTGATTGAATGTGGTTGAGGTATCTCCATATGGAGAGAACTTGGAACTGTGGTTAATCTTCCCAAGAGTGGCCGATCAAACTTCCTGCAGAGAGCACCTCGATGACTCATCCAAGAAGTCTCAAAAGAACCTGGATGATCATCTAAGGAACTACAGGTCTCGCTTGCCTCAGATAAGGTCAGCGTTCCTGTTTCCACCTTTAGAAAGAGACTAGCAATGGTATTCCTGGGAGAGCTACAAGGCAAAAACCACTGCTAACCAAGAGGAACTTAAAGGCTCATTTCAAATTTGGCTAAAACAACTTTATGTCCACCAAGCCTTTTGGAATAATGTTCTGCAGAATGATGAGTTAAAAGTGGTAGTTTTTGAAGACACTGGTCCCATTAACATCTGGCATAAAGCTGTCACAGCATTCCATAATAAGAACATCATACCAACAGTTAAATGTAGTGGTGGCGTGATGTTGTGATTATGTTATGCCAATTTAGGGCCTGCTCTCTACCAGAAAATCCTGCAGGAGAATGTCCAGTCATCAGTCTTTGATCTTAAGCGGTCTGAAGCACAAAAGGAAGTCCATCTCTGAATGACTCAGAGAAACTAAACTAAGGTTTTTGAAGTGTCCTAGTCATAGTCCTGACTTGAACCCGATTAAGATGCAAGCAGCAAGACCTTAAACAGGCAGCTCAAAAGCCCTCCAGTGTGGCTGAATTAAGGTGATTCTTTAAAGAAGAGTGAGGCAAAATTCCTCCACAGTGATGTGAATGACTGATCTCTGAACTGATCTCTTTCTTTGCAGTTGTTGCTGCTAAAGGTGAAACAACCAGTAATTAAATTAAGGGGGCAACTGTTTTTTCATACAGGTGTTGCAAAACATTTTTCCCTTAATAAATGAAATTATTTACAAACCTGGTTTTGTGTTTCCTCATGTTCTCTGTGTCTTATATTACATTATGTATGATTTTTCATGGCACTGTAACAAGCTGACTGGTGAGGTATCTTAAGATTGGATCTCTCTTTCTGAGTCATATGTGTTTAATTATGTGAGATGAGTTTAGGGGGCCCCCAGTAGTTAGGCCACTGGTGGGGACCCCTCCACTGTAGGTTATAAATGATCAGTTGTTGCTGTTTATTTCATTTACAGTGAACATCAATAAATATTTCTTTTGTTGTCCATGTGTCCTAGGTGTGACGGGAGGTCTGGCTGCCCCTTTGGTGGCTGCTGGGGCAGGGGCAGTGTTGGGAGCAGGAGGAGCCGCTGCTCTGGGATCAGCCACTGGCATTGCCATTATGGCTTCTCTCTTTGGAGCTGCAGGAGCAGGCTTAACTGGTGAGTGGACTGTGACCATCGTTATCTATAGAGTACCTAATTACCTCTCATACATGCCAGTGGGAGTCTGGGGAGCCTTGAACTCATGGCTCTCATTGTGCTTTTGATTTTTCCCTCTTTAAACTGTCACTTTGTTGTCATGTTGTACCGGCCATGCTGATTTATTTTTCTCACTCATTATCAGGCTATAAGATGAACAAACGAGTGGGTGCCATCGAGGAGTTTGAGTTTCTTCCTTTGAGCCCGGGGAAGCACCTTCATCTTACTGTGGCTGTGACAGGATGGCTCAGCACTGGCAAATACAGTCAGTGTTTAATGCAACATCATTAACAAGTCGTTGCATTTCTGTCAATTATTTCTATCAATCATTTAAGTAGATGATACATATTTTGTGCACAGGTAACAAGTAAGAATGTACAATATGCAACAAATTGTAACTTTTGTTCAAGTTTATCCCGATATTGATTTTTGCTATGTTGATATAGCAGAAAGCTGCAGTATGCAAAGGGGGTTCCAACAAATTACTGGTGTTTTTTTGTTGTGGCTATCAGTAATCTAACGAAGCTCAGATGTTCCAGATGAGTTTTTAATGGGTGTTTTCATGATCCAAAATTAAATAGACTTCCTGGAAAATGTGTATGTAGCTTGTATGCCGATATCCAATATTTTTCATGTACGTATCGGCCGATACCAATGTCGATAACGATGCAGATACATAAACATTTATAAAATAGAAAAAAACAGAACTAGCTTTACCTGGATTAGCGTTATGTTAAAACGTATAATTTATCTGTTGGGTTACACACGCAGTAAATTTAATAAAATGCAGACATTTTAGTGCAGTAGTGCAGAGTCGCCTAAACATTCTGCTCTTGCGAAATACAGTAAATACATCGTCAAATACCAGTTTGAAGTATCGGTCACTCAGATGCCGATATGATTCCAATATCATTGTGTGCTCCTATTTTTTTTGTTTCATTTTCATTGCTTTTCATTGTTGGACAAAGAAAATCTCAACAGCTATTCTCTAAATGCTCTGTGAAAACACTAGCCTGTTAACATCAGCATCAAATCGACAAGCAAGTCATTCTGTGGTGCTCACGCGACGCAGAGGTAGTCTGTGTGAAACAGGCCTCATCATGTCACATCAAAGGTTTACAAATGTGTTAAATGTTGCTAGGCATCTCACAACTGCAATATGTAATAAAATTGCATGTTAATATTGGGCCCTATTAATAGGACACCGGCTTTTGATGTTTGTATGAGACATAATGTGCAGAAATTAAAGGGGAAATCGATGGTTAAGATGTAAACAAAGTCATATAGAGTGGTTTAATGATAAATGCTTCATTCTAAAGAAACTTACAGAGTCAGAATTGTTCATAGTGATGGTGAAAGTAACCAGACGTCTGAACAGTTTAATGCCTCTAAAAGCTCCCTCCCAGAAAGGTATTACATAAAATGGTTATGAACATGCTGCCTATTTAGACAATGGCAAACATTGCAGCCCCCAGTTCTTATCACCATCTCTGTAAAGAAACCTGAGTCTGTGAGTTTCTCTAAAATGCACAATTTCACATCAGAACACTCTGAATGACATCTCAACCTTGATTCATCTGAATTATCCAGATGTTTTGAAAAATTTGTGGAATTCTGTTGTTTTTACTTTGTCATTCTTCTAGGTTCCTTCCAGGCCCCATGGCGCAGTCTGGGTGCCTGTGGAGAACAGTACTGTCTGAAGTGGGAGTCACGCTACCTGATGGATCTGGGATGTATACTGGACTCCCTGTGGGATGGATTAGTTAGCATTGTGGCTCAGGAGGCCCTCAAATACACAGTGTTGTCAGGTGGGTCTTCTTTGAGCTATGCCACTGAACATGGCACAATTTTGGATTTTTTGTTAGTTTAGCTGCACCGAAATCAACAGCTTTTTACGAAATTAAATATTGTTAAATCCCAGCACATTTCATTCACTGCAGTTTTTTTTGGGGACTGGCTTTGAATAAGGTTTTTGGCATTGCCATTGCAATAGAATGTGTCCTCAGTCATTAAACTGGCATGTTTTTCTACCAGGATCATACAGCCTTAGTGCAACATGATTCATTTGCTGTTATTTCTCAATGTAACAACAACAACTGTACCTTGACATGGTGAAGTCATTTCCTCCCTACACTTCAGAACAGAAATTTAATGCTTCACCCTAGGTCACCAAATATAATCTCAGAATAGCACATGCTTTTAATGTGTCAAACATTGACGTAGGAAGCTCACGGTTCAATTTGCTTCTTTATTTTATTGACTGAAGATTTCCCGTCTCACTCATGCGCAGGCATTGTTACGGCTCTGACCTGGCCCGCGTCTCTGCTGGCAGTAGCGAGCGTGATTGACAACCCATGGGGAGTGTGTCTGAGCCGTTCAGCGGAGGTGGGAAAGCACCTGGCCCAAGTGCTCCGGAGCCGGCAACAGGTTAGTGAGGTGTTAGATGGAAAAGTTAGATGAAAGAAGTTTCTTTTCTCTGCTCTTAATGGCTGCTCTATGTCGCTGCCCACATAGACTGAGAGAAAGTGAGCTGTCCACTCTTTGGTGGCTGCGCTCTAGTTCAGAACCACTAATTAGAATGGTGTCCTTAACTGCCTCTTCTTTGTGTCTCTACTTGAATGAAGGGAAAGCGGCCTGTCAGTCTGATTGGCTTTAGCCTTGGAGCTCGAGTCATCTACTTCTGTCTAGAGGAGCTTGCCAATGACCAAGGTGCATTTTTGTTACCTCTAGAACATTTGAACAATGTGTAAATGAGCACATAAGCAGGGTGAATATTGAAGGATTATTTAACATGCACTACTTTAGAGCCTTCCCTTTGTCTCCACTGAATGATGGAAAGGTGAAGACATTAATTTGCAGAGCTTGGGCTGCAGTGGTGAGCCTTATCTGCTCCAGCACATTGAAAGATGTGTCATGTCTCATTACTGGCCAGGTAGTGAAGGTGTCGTGGAAGATGTCATTCTGCTGGGAGCCCCTGTAGATGGATCTGAGAAAACATGGGATCGGCTCTCCAAAGTAGTCGCTGGGAAGATTGTCAATGGATATTGCAGGTTAGAAGATTACAAATTGCTTGAAAGCTTAGCACATATATATATATATATATATATATATATATATATATATATATATATATATATATATATATGAGAAATGTATCGGAAAAAAAATTGTCATTTTCTTTTAGAGGCGATTGGCTCCTAGGATTTCTGTATAGAAGTTCAGCTGTTCAGCTGTCTGTGGCAGGGCTGCAGCCAATCAGCTCCAGTGCTCGCCGCATAATTAATGTGGATCTGTCTTCTGTGGTAAGTAAATGGCACTGCTAACATCAAGAGCACTGCCCAGGACCACAGGATAGAAACAGACTATTCCTAATAAACATTTGAAAAATGGATTCAGACTTAGATTTTCCACAGTATGTGTCCTTTAACTCATCTAAGTTCCTTCATTTTTTAACAAAAGACTTACAGTATGCTATAGTATGTAGACATTTTTAAAATTTCCAAAACATACCATTCACTCCCCAGTCCATACAGTCCAAAAATATTGTAAAAAATAAAATACAAGAACAATGTATGATGTGTAGTGTAGAATTGTTTAGACACATTAAAGTGCCCGTACCAAAAAAAACCCTACATTTTCTTCTCCCTCCCTAATTTTGAGATTTTGATGTAGTATGTTAACATTTCAAAATGTAAGCTGCCTGTTTTGAATTGCCAGGGAAATTATTCACTCTTTTTGTGACGTCACAAAGTCCAACACATTTACAAATATCCATCTATTCAGCATTGAGCAGTTTAGCCTGTCCGTTTACATGAAAGTTATAAAGCGTGTTTCAGCTCAGACTGCTTTTTGAATGAGGCACAATACAGGGCAGCATAACATATACCAGTCTCAAAGACACAGTAACAAAAGCAGCCTGTTTAATTCTAAGGCATGGGAAAGGTTGGAAAATGGTCATTTAAAAATGACAGTTTTCAGTACATAAACGTTGTAACAGGAAAGTGGAAAAAGTAAAATACAAGAGAAATATAGAACATGGCCCCTTTAAACAGCCACAAAGGAGAGGATAACAATACATATATGTAAAGCAGCATCTTTTTGAAAGTGATCCTTAAAAACTGAACACATTAATTTGCAGAAAACTATATTGAAGTGAAATATTTTGGTGTATACAGAACATGTTAAACGTATTCACTCAGTTTCAGACTCTGTGCCATAGTAACACAGCCAAACCATGTACTCAGCTGTCCGTATTGACTGGCACAAGAAATAAGAGTCCTTGTGACCGTGCGTAAATAAAGGAATCTGTGATAAGCAGCGCACATTCATTGGACATTGAGCACAAGTTACAGCATAAGAACCTTGACCAGGGACTACGCTTTAAATGGTTTAAACCATCTGCAGAACTTTATTTTGTAGATTGCAGTGATATCTTTTTGTGCTCCTGTGCACAAATAACATGAATCTAAACAACAAACAAGGACAAGTGAATGTTCCTACTAAAAAGCAGCAAATATCCTAATAAAGAATGTACATTGGCTAAAAGTATTGAGAAAGTCTAGCATTGCTAGCACCCCTACTTTAAACTGAATTTTATCATGTTTTTAGGTCAAAGGTCACTTGGATTACATGCGTCAGATGGACACTATCCTTGTAGCAGTTGGTGTTCCTACCAAGGAAGGAGCTGGCGTTATGGCTGTCCATCCACAGACACTGTCTGTAGCTCAGGGAACTCTAGACATGCCAGCTCAGGCGATCCAGTCAGCCAAGGAAAATGGACAACATGAGAAAAAACCTTTAACTAACTCAAACAACAATGTGGAGACTAACACAAAAGAATTCACAAAGACTGAAGGACAGGAATATTGTGCTGAGGGTGAGAAAGAAGACGGTTGGGATATTCCAGACATTTCAGACTTATTAGACTCGCTCAGTGACGCTGACCCTGGTCAAAAGGACAGCAGTGTTTGTCATGCCACTGAAGGCAGCAAAGGCCCAGACTGTCAGGGCAGAGTGGAGGAATCGGGTGAAAGTGACATAGACACTGAACACATGTCCTGGGACTGGGACACCACCCACTGGACTACTGAGCACCACTCAAGACGAACTGTACAAACCACACAGGACCAGCTAGCCAATGGCAGGCCAGCTTTTTCTCAGCCAACTGCAACACCACCTACACACTCTCTTCAAACCCCAGACCCAGAACACTCAGCGACAACAAACGTGGACTCAAATGGTAAACTAGCTTAAATCAGCACTTCTCAGGCCTTGTCCTGGAGTGCCCTTGCGCTACCGAGTTCAGTGCTGTAAAACACCTGATTCAACTCATCAGCTAATTATAAAGCTTTCCATGAGATGAATCAGGTGTGTTAGTAGAAGGAAAATATTAAACTGTATAATTCAGGGGTACTACAAGGCTGCGATTGGGACATACACTGCAAAAAATGTTATGTTGGCAAGCAAAAGCATCTCAAACAAGAAATATATGTCATCGCTGCCAAACAAAAACTTTTTTTTACATAATTTTCAATTAATGTTCCATTTTCAGTTTATTGGAGCATACAACATTATAAAAGTACAATTTTATATTAATAATATAAAAGTTAATGTAAGCCCAAAGCTAACAAAGGAGCCATGAGCTAACATACTAGTCATAATACAATGATACAATATTATACACTGCAATACAATTTAATACAATATATGTTATGTTGTTATGTCTCTTATTTGTAGACATTATTATGTTACAACATTTTAAATGTTAAATTATTTGAAGTGAAATGATCTTACTGCACTGACAGATAATCGGGCCTTTTTCTTGATACAATCACTGTATAAATAAATATTTAAACAATCATTAAATATTCTTGAAATCTCATAGTGACTAATATTAGATATGTTGCCTTCATTTAAGGTGCCTTCCCTTGCCAACATATCATTTTTTGCCAAATACTGGAATAAAAGCAACTGGAATCTTTTACTGATTTGTTTAAACTTGTCATAAATTATTTTAAAATTGTATTAACTTCTCGATTGTCTTAACAGCTGACACTGTGAATGTAGAAGTAACTGTTTTTGTAGCAAACAGCCTTGTGGAAATTTATGCTCAGCTTTGCTCAACTCTTGAAAGCCCATGTAGATTCTTAATTAAAAGCCTTGTTACCGCTTAACGGACAGCCACTTGACATTGTGGTGGGTATTAGTGAGATTTCTTTCACTCTAGTCTTGTCTTCCATCTGTTGTGGTTGTTATGGTAATGCTAGAAGTGGGAGATGTGTTGCAGGCTCTGTAATTCTGTGTTATATGCATCCCAGGCAGCCTTCATGCTCATCTTCCTAGTGTGGTGCTGTCTCGGTTTGGTTGGTCTCAACACCAAACACCCCCACACGGTTTTGGCAAGAGTGATATGAATACGCAGAATTCACTCCAAAGAATCTTAACACTTGTTTGGGCCCTGTCTTGACACATTTTGTGTGTAATCTATGATAGGCTTTCACATGGGCTGTATCATCCCTCCTGCCTAGTGTGCTTTTTTCTCCCCTCAGTCTATCAACATGCTCCTCAGTCAAGCGTGTCGACCTGGTTGGGCAGAAGTAACGGCAGGTCAATCTCTGCATGCTCGGCATCCAGCAGGTTTACAGCATCGGTCGCCGTGGCTGGTGGCTGTGGCGGGTCGGAGGCCAGCGAAGGTGGCTCGGTGGGTAGCTGAGGCTCACCTGAGTTGCGCAGGGAGAGGGAGAGCGGGGGTGAAGGGCGTCTAGGGATGTGTGAGGAGGAGCAGCAGGGCAACAGCCGCCCCAGCGCCCTCTTGAAGTCCCGCATGAAGAGGGGGTAGATGATGGGGTTCATGGTGCTGTTGCAGTAGCCGAGCCAAGTGATGGCATCGAAGAGCGAGGGAGGAATGCACTCACACACGGCCTAAACAAACGGAAAACAAAAAGGTCTTGCATCATGGAGGAGGTCAATACTTGGAATGGAAAAGGTCATGGATGTCTAGTTTCCCTGGAGGAAAGAGGAGCCGGGAGGCTTGAGGGAAGATGAAAAGGGTAGGAGAGAAAGAGAGAGAAGAGAGAGAGAGAGAGCTATTCACACACCATATTGAGTGTGAAGGAGGGAAACAGACAGGCGCACCCAGAAGCTCTCCGTGTCTGTGCTGTTTTCCGTGGGAGAAGAGCAAGGGACACAGATGGGGGGTGAGATGACTGGATTACTGAAAGCAGGATGGGTATAATTTGAGAGTGGGACGGGTATAATTACAGAATTAAAGAGGGGGACTTTCTGTTTGTCAGTCTGTCAAAATGTCAGGGGCTCCTACATTGATTGAGAAGCAGAGCTGGTGCATACAATTAGAATCTAAGAATTACGTGTCTATCAAATAGTCTTTGGAGAAGGCAATGGTGGAAATGAATAAGTTGAAGACTGGATGTACTTGAAGCACACATCACATGTTTGGATCGAACATCAAGACCTTTTCCAATGATGATTCTCCTAAAATGGTAGGAAGTTAGGGACGCTCACCTGCGCCAAGTTGGTGATGAAGAATGGCAACCAGGCACTGAAGAACAGCCCCAGCAGAACTCCCAGTGTCAGGCTAGCCTTCAGTGCCCTCTTCCCCTGCCTGTGAGCCAGACGTCGTTCACTGTTCACTGACAGCTGGAAAAAGAGTGGCACAAATGTTCAGAAAGACTTTGCTAAGGTTTCCTTCACTTAACTTCAAATGCTCCCTTGCCTGGAAGAGATTATTTTTTTACCCCAGAAGATGACCCTTAAGTACAGCAACTCATCTCTGCTGAACTGCTCTGGTCCCTATGCATCTCCAAGGACTTTATCTTTCATCTTGGTATATAAAGCTTTTAGCACCTTCCACATCCACACTTATGTCTGCACATTTCCACTTGTGTTTTTCACCGCCTCTGTGAGGAACATCTTTTGATTTTAAAACTCTTTCACCTCTTTCTCCTGCACTCATTTATCTTTTTTTTTCTTATATGAAGGACATGGTGACTATACCAATGTCAACTCCAGCACCTCTTAATTTTTTTTTCATGGACTAGAGAATATAGTAGATGAGAATAGAAAGGCAAGGCTAACTTCACTGTGAGCATGTAAGTGCACGCTGCATCCTGTCTCTCTCACTCTTTCTCATTTTCTTCCTTCTTTCTCACACACATGCGTGCCTGCATGCAGAAGATTTCTCCCATCAATACTCTCGCTTTTTCATGTTAACCCTTGCTATCCCCAATACATTTAATTCCTTCTCCTTGCTCTACCTCCCTCAGCTGTCTATTGTGCATTCTCACCGGAGCGTGCTGCGATATTGGAGGATCCGGATGGCTGAAGTCATCTCCATCCTGGGCAGCGTGTCCAAGTGAAGGAGGATGGGACGGCTCTCCTGGAGAATGATGCGGATATGGAGGATGTGTGAGCGCTTCTACTTGACGCGCTTGTCTCCTGGCGGCCAGCAGGATGCGGCAGTAGGTGAAGCAGATGGCCGTGGAGGGCAGGAAGAAGGTAAGGAAGGTGGCCACCAAGGCAAAGGGCAGGGTGACACTTAGGCGGCACTGCAGAGACGGGGTGACCGAGTTAGAGAACTGGAAGTATGAAGGCGGGTAATAGGAGCTCATCTCTGGCACTGTGGCATTGACCAAGCTGTGCCCAGAGTGGTCCTGTGGACGTCCCAGGCTGTGCCAGTCCATCTTTATTGGCAGGAAGGAAGTTAGGGCTGCCAAGCCCCAAGCGCCACCCACGAGCAGCAAAGCACGGGGCGGGGTCATACGCTGCTTGTAGCGCAAGGGGGAGATAATAAGGAGGTAGCGATCCAGGCTGATCACGCACAAGTTGAGGATGGATGCGCTGCAGCACATCACATCGAAGCAGAGCCAGACGGGGCAGAAGCCTGGAGAAAGAACCCAGGTCCCACACAGAACGTTCAGCATGGCAGGTGGCATCACCACCAGGGCCACCATCAAGTCCGAAAAGAACAAGGACACCAGGAAGCAGTTGGAGGTACAACGCAGTGACCGGTGGGCAAAGACCAGGGCTATCAACAGGATGTTCCCGCAAGCTGTCATCAGAATGATGAGGGACAGCATGATTGCTAGAAGCCACGGACCACTGCCACTGATGCTCCACACATCACTGCTGTGAACGTTGTCACTGAAGGTCCTGTTGTTATGATCCACACCTGATGCTTCTGCCCAGGGCAGAGTGGAGTCGCTCATTGTAGGAGCTGCCAGTTAGAATGTCTTTGGCCTTCTATTCTTAATGAGCCATTATTTTGCAGGCACATGGAGTTGAAGGTTAGACCTTGAGCCAAAGGATCTTCAGGAGGTGAATGAGCTCCTCAGGTGAGGAAAAGAGATGTCCCATTGTAGTATTCCCCATCCGTCTTCCCTCTGGCAAGGTTAGTTCTTTTCATCAGCTCCCTTACTTTCACTCTGTGCTAAGGTAGTCAGATACCGTCAGTCCCATTCAGCTCAGAAAGGAGCTAAGTGGCAAAAATATTTCCGATGTCTGGCTTCTTCCAAGCTTAGCACCAGTATGAGCAATTCTGTTTCTGTCAGCGTGTTTCAAAGCTGCGTGTCATGATGACACTCAATTGGGGGAGGGCAACTGAGAGGTGGGCTTTAGTATGAGTATGTGTGTAAGAGAGAGAGACTGCTCTGTGAAAACAGAAGAATCAGACCTTTGCAGTTGTAGCACCTGGAAAATGATTAAAACAGAACGTTCTGAGATTTGGATGTCACTTTTAAGATTTCTTTTGTGTTAAAAGCTTTTGTTTCGTTGATTACTGTGCTCCTATGGTTGTCTCTTTGTCTACAAGTGCACTACAGGTATCAGTGTTTGCGTGCTTTTCCTCTCGACTCTTCACTCCTCCTAATCCCTGTGCCTTCCACTCCAGTGTGCCTTCCAGCTTGGCTTGCCACTGCCGAGGACAGAACGTGTCTGAGCATCACACTCTTAATGCGTGCTTATGCACCTTCACAGGCAATGCTAATTCAGAATTAATGAAGAGGTTCCATCAGTATAGATTTTTTAACATGGACCAGTAATTTTGAAGCAGATACTTCTTTCTTTTTTTGTGACAATAATTAGCTCACTTCAGAAAAATACATTTGTGTGTGTAGTCACATCAAATTATATAATTTTTCCACCTTTTGCCCAAAAAGACTAACTACTTATTAACTAGTTTTTATTCATAGGGAAGCACTGATATGGAAACTGCGGGACAATGCAGATATCTGATATTTTTCATGTACATATCTGCCAGTGCCAATATATAAACACATAAAATGTACAACATGGGAGTAGATGCACCTTTATTATCATTGTGGAGAAATAATAAATAAAATGAATAGCACACAGATATTTTAGTATAATAGCTGAGCATCATCTAAATGATCTGCTCTTCCACAGTTACAATAAGTACATCATCAAATAACGGTTTGAAGTATTGGTCTAATCTAAACATCTGTTCAATAGCAGGAATTCCTGGCCTAAAATTTAACGTTAGGCATATCCTGTAGCACAGCATTGAACCCCTCAGCTTCATCAGTTTGACAGAATTTATAATCTTGTGTTTTTGTCCATCATTGTTCTCTTACTACAATACCCAGCATGCATTATACAAATACATCATACTACTCTTAGGAAATCCTACAGCACTCAACAAAGCCTGTCTGCATGCCACTGATGTACAAGCTATTAAACATATCTGTTAGCGCTATAACACTTTATAAAATTTTTCATATTGCTACAGAAACAGTTCAGTTGAAGAATTAGTAACACCATTTCAAACAGCCGACCCTGCAAAATCCACCTCAAAGCAATGGTAGCCTGTCAAAATATACTTCCTCCTTCAAGATACATTAGAAGAGGATTTAGTGAAAGTCTTTTAAACTGGGAAACCTCACTTTAAAGATGACTGCTGCACTGCTGTAAGAGGCAAGCAGGCATGTTTATAACAGACTTAGTGAGGGTTAAATTTTTCCATTTTAGCCTGAGTGCCTCTTTAAACCATTATCTGCAGATATTCATGTGAATCCAATGCCACTGTCCACCCCTAATTTTTATTTATTTTTAATAGCTGGGTTTTAACATAAGTTTCAGAAAAATGAATTAGCAGACCAGGAAACATTAAGCAGTATTACATGATATAGCTGTGTGTATATATATATATATATATATATATATATATATATATATATATATATATATATACATATACACACACACACACACACACACACACACACACACATACATACATACATATGACTACAACAAAAATCTGAAATACTTGTATCTAGGAATTAATAAAAGAATGAACTTATTAAAGGTTAAAAAAAAATATAGAACCAAAAAACTCTTCAGGCATTTGAAGGCAAAGCTTTAAGAAACACAATGATTTGTTGGCCATACAGTGTTTTCTCCAACGAAACTCAAAATCTCAATCTATAAATAATTTCAGTTTGGTTTAATCACAAATCTGTCCTGTTTTTACTTTTGGTTAAAAGCGCAATTACTGGTAAAAACATCAGCCTGTTATAATGAAGAGGTGCTTCATATGCTTGCACTTCACTGTAGAGACCAGATGCAACTCACGAATTGTCACACTGCCAAAAATTGCTCATTACATGCAGCAGGTTCGGTATCATTTGAACAGTTTGTGACAATGACCAAATGCATTGACTTAACACTGCTGTGTTGTGCTGTTTACTGCCAGGAGTGTTAATGATTAAATCCACTTTTGTGATTACATTTTTGTTTTCATGAAACCTGCATGAAATAAGCTTAAAATAATTCTAAAAGAAGAGAACGCCAAGATCATTTGCTGATGTCATAAAATAGCATTTAATAACTGCATTTGTTCCATTGCATATCATTCTCAAATCTACATTTGCCAACAAGGTTTTTTTTTGTTTTTTTTTTAAACAATGTGATTAAATAAAGACAGAATGTCTGGTTCAGGCACACAGAAGTGATGGAGGGTGAGGACAAGTCCACAGAGTGACATTAGTCTGTCGGCTCTCATGGGCAACAAAAGACGGAGACAGAATCCTTCATGGGACGGCGCTACTGCTCCTAAAAGAGAATAAAAATCGTCTGTTCATTGTTTGAACAAATAAAAAATAGAAGGAATCAATCAATGAGCCTCATCTGATACATTCCTGATATCGTGCTAACAAACTGATGCAAGTATTGCAATATTTGATAACTGTTTAAATTATATAACCTGCCTTAAATTTACTGACCTTAGTGGTGTTACTGTGTACAAGATACGGTGATCTTAGGTCATTCTGGCAGTTTGAGTAAGCCATGCCCAGCCCTGCTCCTGTGCCAAACGCAATTGGCAATGTCCTGCCTGTATGTACAGTACAAATACAGTAAGTTTTCATTATAAATAAGAAGAACTAATGCAGTCTAATTCACAACAGCAACATAACTGAGAATACTCACGTTTAAAGAATACAACCGAGAAGACGATACCTAAACCAAGACCAGCACCTACAGGAAAAAGACAACTGGTTTTAGACATGCATCATAAGAAACAGACCAGTCACAGACACAGTAGTGCTGTAAGATACCTCCGCTATGAGTTAGTGACTCACTTCCCACAGAGAGGATTTATGTCCGGATTAGATGTGCAATGTACCAAAGAGTTTTCCAACAGAGAAGCTTCTGTATCTGCCCAGCTCAGACCACAGCCTTTGATATTAACCCATTAATGTCCACCAAGTCAAATTAGTATAAGGAAGAACGCCACAGGACGTGTTCTGAATGTGATGTGACGGTGATGAAATTTTGTAGTCCTTTTATACCTTGAAAGAACATCTGATTCGCTCACTTCAGCACACATTTGATTTTTGGGGTTTTAATAATTTAATATAACAGGTGATAAAAACTTACTTTTCAGCAACAAGCTTGATCACACGGATAACTTCAAAAATTAAAGGGAAATTACACCAATTTTTCACTTCAATTTCTGAATAATGCAGTCCTTGAGATGCAAACAGAGTCATTCAGAGTGGTTTGACGTGAAATGGTTCACTGTAGAGAGACAGACTCAGTGGTGGTGATGGGAACCAGGGGGCACAATGTCTACATCACACATACAGCCATTTTATTTACTATCCAAAACCAACAGTTCACCAACACGAGTCCTCTGAGTTTGTGTGTGTAATCTGATGATGGTAAAACAGTCATCTGAAAATAGTACGTTGTCTTTGGGCACTATTTTGCCTTACAACGCCCTGCATATAACGCTCTGACATGAATGGATTATAATTTATTTTAAGCCAAAAATATTATAAAACAATGTGTCAAACATCAGACAGCACATTCATAACCATTTTATGTAACGTTAACAACTTTAACTCTGTGAGGGAGCTTTTAGAGGTGGACGTCTGGTTCCTATCACCACCACTGTAAACAATTCTGACTCCAAGTTTCTCGAGAACAGAGCATTTCACACCAAGCCTCTCCGAGTGGCTTTGTTTACGTCTTAAGCATTAAACTGTGCACATTTTTTTTTGAAAAATCGGTGGAGTTCCCCTTTAATGGGTTACAGTTTCTGGCTCGGATTCGGTGGAGCATGGTCAGTTTATATATGAGTCAGGCCTTGGTTTGCTCATTAGAGCTCCGGGTTGGTGTTTAGAAAGCAGTCCTGAGTCACAGGACTGATCCCAGATCAGATTCCTGCATATTTAGGACATTAGTTTGTGACACTGGCCGATTCTAGATCAGCATTGCTAAGTTACTCTTGAGGTGCGCCGTAAAAAACGGGCCCTGGACCCGGATTTCTGTAAAGCTTCTTTGAGACAAAGTATGTTTAAAAAGCGCCATATAAATAAAACCGAATCGAGTTTGGTCATTTCGGTTTTAACGCTGGCTGCATCAAGATGAACGCTAAGTTAGCTTTAGCCTGGCTCATTAACCTAACCTTGTAGTTAAGCTAGCTGTTGTAACGTTGAGCCTGTTTTAAAGGAATAACGTTCGTTTCGGTTCTTCCGTCTCTCCCAGTTTTCTCTCAGCCCATCTTACCGACTTTGATAGCGCAGTCCGCCAGGCAGCGGTCCCACTTCTGACCCACTTCTTTCTCAGACATGTCGATACGGTTGATGTTAGCGAGTTGAATCGGGTTGACTTTGTATAAGGCGGCTAAGCTGTCATTTTTCCCGAATGTATGAGGGAGGTCACCCACACAGCAGGAGCATTAGCGCCACCTGCTGGACGGGCGTGCTAGTCATGAGAGATAAAGGTGGGTAGATGGGCGTAAACAACCAAGGTGAAAGTGGTATTACTTCAGTGAAATAATGATTCAAATATAAGTAAAAGTACCTTTTGAAAAAGCAGCTTAAGTAGTACAAAATTATCAAGTCCAAAAGGTAGTCAGCAAAAGTCAAAGGTGTGAGCAACACTAACAATGTAAGATGAAGATAAACCCCAAAAAGGAATTTGCAAGTATATTAATGAATGTTGGAATTACATTTTGTGGTTGGAAATCAGTGTTGTCAATAGTAAAACCAATTTGGTTGTATAAAATGAATTCAGTGTGCCAGTCCTGTGCAACTTCACAGCTTTCAAATAATTAATAGGATTAATAGGAGGCTTACAAATTAAGTAGCTACAGACTCAAAATTCAGAAAAAAATAAAAAACAATCAGGGCTGTAGATTATTCCAAAATAACCAAAAATGCTGTATAACACCAAGAGTGTATAATAAATGAACATGCAGAAAACCTTGTATTTGAAATATAATCTGAAGATAACCTGACAAAAAAATTGCAAATAGCTAATTACAGTATATCATTTACTTTAATATAGTATATAATTCAAAACATCTAGTACTCGTTTTGTGTCTAGGTTATAAGATTTAAAACCAAACTGTATAAATTTATTATTGTACATAAAATAATAAAACTTCTTTTAAGTGATTCCAAACTCATCACCCACCGCTGTGTATGTGTAATACTTGTATGAATGTGGAGAGACAGTGAGGCTCCTGAAGTTTGTTTTCTCCCTGCATTAACTGAGACGCTTCAAACAACTTAACAAAACTCAGACTGGTCATTGTAATGTTTTATTAAGTCAACATTTAAGTACTTTTAACATTTCTGTATTCTCTTACATTTGACATATTGATAAAAAAATAATGACTGTGATAATTTCCTGAGGTGATAACACGACCATCTAATATTAGAAGCACCTGCATGACACTACAAGTATGACATATTAAGCATAGTCATGAACTAAATTACACTGTCAGTTGGTACTCTCTGTCTTAAAGTCTGCAAAACCAGCACCATGTACCTTACCTCAAGCTCAGGTTTTACTCTTGTGCTGTATTCACATACTGAAACACAGGCCAAGCTGTTGTAGCCAGTTCTGAGACACAGACTAGAACGGAATTTATGAGGAAAATACCAAAACACTTAAGAAGTTAATTTTATTAATTAAAAACTAGCATAGGCCAGTCAAAGTCGAGGCTACATTTTAAATATTTATTTATTTTAAAAATCATATTAAATGATCATATTAAACACATCATAGAATTAATATCTTGCAAAAAATATTCAACCCAAAAATGATTCAGGATTTGCTGTATTAAAATCACACAAACAAAATCTTAATTAACAAATATTTGCAGAACACACACAGTTAGGCTAAAGAAAATCTCACTGTAGTTAGTTTATATTTTTATAAACTGAAAGATACTTTGCATTTTTGACCATTTAAAAATGTGGAGAAACTGGGAAAAATCGAGAAAGATTTTAGTCAGTTAAAAAATGATGACACGATGACACGCTGCTCAAAAAGTGAGCTTTAGATTAGACTTTAAATACTGGCTCATTTACTGACAGCATATTATAGAGAGCAGTATCAGGCGTACTTCAAGTATTAACATTACTAGCAGCCACTCCACTGTTAGTCCTTACAGTCATAATAATGTATAGAATAATTTTCCTCAAATGTTTCTTGTTGATTTCAACAGAGGAGCCTCCTTGGGCATGTTATGGGTGTTTCTGATCAGCCTGAACACTCAGATTAAAGGCTTTTTAAAGAAATCACTAACAGGAAACTAACCACCATTATTTTACTCAGCATGACTGTTTTTGCATGAAAAATTATGTTAATACAGCAAAATCTGAGGATTTTCCAGAGTGAATATTTTTATAAATAAAATAAAAAAGACAGCTGCAGAAACAGAAGTATATTTAAATTTGCAGAGCACTGTCTACTGATGAGGGGCTGCTGTGTGTATTTCCTGAGAAAAACAGAAGAAAACTGCCTCTGTTAATCCATCACAGAAAGTGCAGCAGTGGGCAGCAGGAGGTCAGGATACACTGGGATGGTTCAGCGATTCGAATAAACCATGATACAGATATGAGCCAACAGGTGTCCTGAGAGTGAGATGGTACAATAGAAACTGCGGCCACAAGACAACTCTTTGTGTCTTTGGATGTCATCAATCCTTGTCAGCAACTTTGGGCTTAGGCTCTGTGTTGGGTTGGCTGACCTCTTCTCTGTGTGGTTTCAGGGTGTTCTTACTGATGGCCAAGAGATCACGCAGCTCCCTGTTTTCAATCTGAATTAATAAGAAAAGTTAAGTAAATTTCATGATGACAAACAAGAACCTCACAGTAACTGGCATAACATTAATATATAAAAATATAGTGAGCAAGTGTGTGTGTGTGTCTGTGTGTGTACGTGTACATATAAATCTGTCCAAAGAAAAACAAGTACCTCCGAAATAGTAACTTTACAGGAGAAGGCAAAAACACTCTTATCTTTTAAAGTAAGTCAGTGTAAAGCGATTTATTCCAAGTGATTTTAGTGCATTTCTATTGGTCCATGAAATTTTCACACAGTGTAAAGGACAGCTGGTGTGTTGAAATTATGTAAAAACAAGAATCGAGAA
The DNA here is from genome assembly GCF_904425465.1 of Colossoma macropomum. Lineage (NCBI taxonomy): Eukaryota > Metazoa > Chordata > Actinopteri > Characiformes > Serrasalmidae > Colossoma > Colossoma macropomum. The sequence goes on along the minus strand of NW_023494802.1, from coordinate 10,221,013 downwards.
AAATGGAGATACTGAGCTTTCTTTGGACAATGACAATTTATATGGTGAGGGGAACATCTGAGGCATTTAATGCGGCTGAAAATAATTACAGATATGCTGCCTGATGCCCCAGATGTTGTTTTATGATCGTTTTGAGATTATTATTGCATTTAAAAGCTCAGAAGATACAAGTATGTTCACATGTTCACTGGTCATTTTGAATAGTAAACAAAATGTCTATATTTGCTTTGTAGACATTGTGACCTCTGGTTGCTTTTACCACCACTGAAGTCAAGAAATTTCTCTAATGCAAAAAATAAATCAAAACACGCTAAATGACTTTGTTTACATGTCACTGATTGAATTATGCAAACATTTTTAAAAAATCAGTGTAAATCCCTTTTAACAAAGCCATGGACTAATACGTTACCTCCAGTTGAGCCAGTCTCTCTTTCACAGAGCAGTAGTGCTGGTCATCCACTTGTACTGCTCTCCGCATCACCTGACCCATCTCGCATATTCGCTCCAACTGGCTCTGCACCTCCTAGGCCAATGACAATGCTTTGTGAGCATGTGCTAGCAATATAAACCACAAAGGTGTAAAATCTACTCATATAAAACATTCATTACGGCAGAGAAGACATGGTACACACTTTGGCATGGTCCTCGTGAAGGCTGAGCACAGGCTTGGTGTCCAGCTCCTTCTTTCCCATCATTAGCTGAAGCATTTGTTTGCGGTATCGACCCATGATCAACTCCAGAGCGTACTGGTGCTCTTCCAAAGAAAGCCAAAGCTCTGTGGAACAGAGGGAAAACAGCACTGAGCAATCATTCGAAATGTTGTGCATCCAAGAAGTATTTATATCAAATCCATTTTCACCAGGCGTGCACATTATAATAAATTAGTAAATGAAGTAGCGTGCCTCTGTTCTCCTGCTGAAGTTCCTTGATTTGGGTGTTCTCCTGGGACAGCAGAACGTGGGGTTTATATTTGGAGAGCTCCTGGTATCCTGCACTTTCCTCCACGTACTGGGTGAATGAAAGAAACAGTGAAAAAATGTTGTAAGGAACATTTCTAATCAACATTTTTACTGATCACTCCTCATGATGGATTTTCAAGAGACAAAAGCGTGATGATTTATTTACAATCTATCATATGCCTTCTGACACACATTTCACTTTTAAAACACCCATATTCCTCCCTTTCTAAAATAAAGTTTTATGTAGTATTTGAAGTAGGGTTTTAACAATACATTCTGGTGTATCCATGTTGTTGCATAATCTATTAACAGCTAGAGCTGGGAGACAGAAAAAGTGCTGGAGTGAGATGTTGATTAGTGATTGGTAAAACATGCCTTTCAGACTCCAGCCCATGCAGTCTACATAGACAGTAAAGTCCAAAAACAGCCTCAATGTTGAACTCACTGTTTTTGTGACATAATGAAAACCAGTGTATTCATGTTTAAGTTATAAGAAATGTTTTGAGCTTGGACTGCTCGAGGGACGAGCTCCATATATGGAAACATTACCTGTTTTAGTGATGTCACAAAAACCAACACACTGACATACACCCACCTATGACCTTACAGTTTAGCCCCGCCCATTCATGTTGAAGTTACAATGAGTGTTTCAGTCTGAACTGCATTCAAAACATACCAGCCAACATACCAACACACAGCAGTCTTAGCCCAGCTAAAACTGCCTGTTTACTATAGATAAAGAATGGAAGTTGGTCATGTAAAGTGAATTAGGTTTTTCACATACAATCATTCAAACGTCACAAGTAGGAGAAACTAAAAATACACGATATGGACCATTAACGTTGAATAAGAGTCCTTGTGGCTGAGAGTAAATACAGGATTCTGTGAGTAACATATGTCAGTCTGTCACCACAGGGACACAGTCGAAGTGGATGAATGAAAGTCACATCGTTAGATAAAAATACAGCATGTACGATCTGTATGGTGGAGCCGCTGCTGGCCTACCTTGTCAGGCAGAGCGTTTCCCACCTCCTTCATGCTGTGGACCCTCTGGCTCAGGGCGCTCGACTGCTCGATCAGACTCTCCGCCGCCGTGTCGTGCTCTTTCAGCCTCTCCAGCAAAGTCCGAGCGTCCGACAGCACCTTCTCCAGCGTGCACGCCATGACTGTAACGATACCGTAGAAACACGGGCGAGATGTGCGGCCGTCTCGACTGTCGCTCCGGGTTTGTTTTGATGTCGCTGCCAAAACTAACTGTAAACACTGAAATAAGCTCGCTAGCTAAACTAATGCACTCAATGTTCAATTAAAGCTTGGAGATATGGCTTCATTAGTTACATGTTTCCTGCCTTCTGTCCTAATTTCACTCAGATGAGCGATTATTGATATAAAATCGAAAATAAACAGGAGATAGAGAAACTCGAAACTACAGAAACTCGAAACTGCGCATGCGCTCTACGCATTTCCGCCTCATCTGCCGGTGAACTGAGGCCTGGGAGCAGCTCTGCACTCCTAACATCTACACTTTCCGACTTTCGTTATCATTTTTAATAATATCTATATTTTATATATGTTTTTCTTATAGTCTTTCTTTGTATATCTTAAATTTTCAAAATGTATCTAAACATTTAAACTTTTAAAAATTGTTTGGGACGTTTTGGTGACTTTTAGTCTATGTAAATGTACATCGCAAAAAAGTCAAAGGCATTTTTTAGGCTGAGCAGTTATTTATATTAAATTAGTTGCATATACAACAAACTGTGTTAACGAAAAGAATAAAGAATCATTTTTTAAACAGGGCCGAAGGCTGATTCTTGTTCGAATTTTCTTTTCCACCTTAAATGGTGTGAGGCCAGAGTGTAACTTTAGATTGATAAAATTTCGTCCTCAAACGGGAGAAATCAGAGCCAGTTTAAGGGGAACCTGTCCACATACCATTTCTCCATCACTTAAAAACCATGGCTGTTAAACGCCAGAGGGCGCCCGCGAGCAAGTCCTTAATAAAGGGTGGTGAATGGAGCTAAACGGCTAAAACGACAAGTTAAGGAGGTTTCTGACCACTTAACCAGGACCTTCATTTAATTTTAGAATGTAGAAGGAAGTATTTGACTAAAAAAGCAAAGAAAACCTACCTGCATGTTTCCCTTTTTTCACAGCAAACGGGTTTTTGGCAGTAGGGTGCTAGCATTACTGCTACTGAGAGCTGATTGGTTGGCATTACTGCTGCTGAGTGCTGAGTGGTTGACATTACTGCTATGGAGTGCTGAGTGGTTGTTGAGCTAATCAGCTCATGAGTGAAGAGGTTTGCCCCTGTGATGAACCGAAACTCCTGTAACCGGAGTTCAAATATGCCTAAAATATAGCAGCGATGTTAAAATATTTTATGCTGTTCTGTGTTTTAGAAAATGAACGCGTTCTTCTACATTCAAAATGTTTGATCATTTATAAACTATGATTTTGCGCAAATGCTCCATATTAACCACAGACTGTATGATAATCCATTAATGTTGGACTCGCTTGGGAGCGCCCTCTAGTGTTTGACAAACCCTGAAGACTGAATTTTCCTCACGACACATTCTCAGGTGAAACACAGGCTTTTTTGTCTGAGACGGGGACCTCGTATCAAATGCAAACGTATGCAAAGTTATAGAGTGGTTTGCTTTATTGATCTGATGTATCATTACTTTTATTTCATTTCAAAAATAAACATTGTTAGCTCATAATACTAACATGTTGGTAGATCACAGTCAGTTCATTCACATACGTCCTGTTGCATGGTTAAATGGTCAGTAGAGGGCGTGATTGGCTGTACACAGCCATATAGAAATGGATGACCAGTGACCAGTCAATAGATGGTATGACTACACAGTTAATTCAATAGATAACCTAGTGTTAAATTTATCAGGCACATTTCTTTAAACTATATATAAATCTGGATACAGGGCACTGAGTTACAGCTCTGATCCCAGATCAGATTCCTCTCCGTTAATAACAGTTTTTGTAACAGTGACTGATTCCAGATCAGCACTCCTACTCCAAAACTGCTTTGTAAATACAGGCCCCGATCACTAATCACCCCCAGCGATGGCTTTTAAGGAGACAAAAACAAACCAGTGTGATATAGGATATTTATTTACATTCTATCATATTCATTTAAGACAATTTAACCATTAAGGCATCTAATAGTCTATATTAAATTATATAAACAGTATAAAAACATACATAAACTGGGCATACATTGGACTCCAAATATTATTTTAAAAATGTATCAACTTAATCCACTAAAGTTAAAGTTATATCTGTCAAGTAAAGAAATCCAACAACAGCCTTCATATTATACTGTGTGGGAGAAATATTTGTACAGTGGTGGAAAAAGGCAAAAAATCTGTCAGTCAACCATATCGTGTCATGTATCTGCCTTTTATCCCATTTAAACCTTTACAAAGTCTCTGCTCTAAGCTCATCTCCACCTCTCTAAAGAATCCTGTCAGCTGGTCTGGTGGTGGTGGCATCAGAATGCAGGGTGACTCCGCCTCTCACTGGGGAAGTGGATCTCCTTTCCCACCAGCTGCTGTGGGGCAGTCATGTGGACGGAGTTTGCAGTGGCCGTGGGCATGGCGAACGTTGGTGCGTGATGCTCGAGCAAAGCAGGAGGCCAGAGTTCTAGAGCTGCAGTCACAGGAGCCGTCCTACAACGGGGAAAGACTCAGTGTTAAAGCCAAACCAATCTTGAAAAGATCAAACTCTTGCAAAAAATGTTTCTAATATAAGGATTTATGCTGCTTTCAGGTACAGTTCTTTTAAAAGGGACCTTGTTGCAAAGTATGGCTTCGGATAGGAATCAGGAACCTAAATAAGACACCAAACACTATTTTTCACCTTATATTCGAAATGATAGCTCATGATTCTTCTTTGTTATGCGTAATACTCTTTCAACATATTTATGTGTTACCAGGGAGTAAATCTCTTGTAGCATTTAAAACAATTCTGACTCTAGGAAACAGTCAAATGTGTCATGACATCACAGGTTTTAATTAAATTCTTTTGAAAAGTGTAATAAATACACTGTCTGCTGTATTTACACAGGAATGGAGTAAGAGACAATTGTAACTAAAGATGGCACAACAGCACTTTTTCTTTTCTGGTACCGATATTGAAAGCTTGATTATCAGCCAATACCGATACCAATCCGATATTTTTTCTTTAAAGTAATGGTTCAAAAATACACAATTTTCACTTCTCCCAGTTGTAGTCAATCAACCAAGACACGTTTAGTTACATAAATTGGCTGCCTGCAGCTTCAGGCTAAAATTGTTATGGGATTGGATGAAATTCCTTGTTTTTTTCCCTCAGATGTCTGATCCAGTGTACTGATAGTACTGAATCGGTGCCATCTCTACTTCTATAATTCCAAAACTAATGCATTTACCACTTTCAGATGCATGTCTACATGCTACTCACCTCCAGAGTAACAGGACCAAGGCCTTTGTCCTTACTGAAGGGCGTCTTGTTGGCCTGGTTTTGACTCTGACCCTGTGTCTGGCCAGGCCCTGGCTCATCCTTTTGACCTGGTTTCATAAACCTGCGATTAACAATTTTGGTTACACTGTCGCTCCTGACCAGCGGCACAGCGGGAATCCGAGAAGGAGGCCCTTCTGTTTTCTTTAATCTTGCTGAACTGACGTGATCCCTACGTACCACTGGTGCTTTCTCTCCTCCTGGGCTGGGTTTCTCTCCGCGGCCACACACATTGCGAAAAAACTCTTGAACCAGGCCATACTTGTGGATTCTTGCAGATTTGCGGCCAGTGGGCTTATCGCTGCCTCCCCCAGACGCTGAGTTGGGTCTTGTGGTACTGGAGCGACCCCAGGCTGAGGAACCAGAAGGGGATTGAGAAAGGCTCCATAAACCACGCTCTTTAGAGGTCTCCAGCCTGGAGGAAACGGTCAGAGATGATGAGGAGGACAGGGTAGATGAGGTAAAGGAAGAAGAGGAGTTGGAAGAGTTGGAAGAAGAAGACGAGGAGGAAAAAGGGGAGGAGGCGGAGTGTCTTCGCTGGAGTTTGGGTGAGATAGAACAAGGAGGGAGCCTCTCTGAAGGCCCAGGCATCCTCTCCAGGGAAGCTGAGATCGGCTGGGTACGGCCAGATACAAATGAGGTGACCCTAGGTGACCAGTGTTTTCCTGCATATGCATTCCGAGGGCCCTCAGTCTGGAGGCCGACGCTGTTCATCTGTGGTTGGGTATGTGTTTGGGTTCCTGTGCTGATCACTGCCACTATATGGCTTCCTGAATCCCTTCCTCTCCTCCTTTCTGGAGTGCTGGGATGGGAAGACTGCAGCACACTAGCTGTCATTTCCTTCATGTCATCACTCATGTTGGCTGAAACCTCCAAAGCGAAAGGCAAGCAAGATGGAGATGAAATTCCATGAGGCTGGAAACCAGAAGAACTGGATCGAATGGCAGCAATGGGATCCCGCTCTATTGCACTGTGGCACTCTAGTGGCAGTGTACCAAGCCAGCTTTCATAGAGTGTGGCTGAATCTCCATTGATCTGTTGAGTTGAAGACAGGTGGCAGGTTTGTTCTTGCCTCTCCTGAAGCTCCTCGCACTCATCCTGATCTTCTATTGTCACAGCGCTTAGATGGATTCTGCGTGCTGATGGAGGGCTGTAGTATATCCTCAGCGCAGTTCTCTCTGGAGCTGTGTGGCTTTTCTGAGCTGCTTCCTGCTTTTGGTTCAGACCAGGGAAGCTGGGGGGCATGATGGGACAGTCCCAGGTCTTACATGGGTCTTCCCTGTCCATAAGAGCTGCCTCTCGACTGAGGTATAACCAGTTCTTGTTAGATATCCGTGCTGATTGGCCAGCTTTGAGATTTATCCTGTGAAGAAAACATTTTCTGTTTATTCTCATTGTAAGACCCACTCATGGATTCTGGACCCAATCTTGAGTCCCCTGACCAGTGTAACCGGCCCAGTTTTGTGCCTTAGTTGCAAAGGTAGAGGTTCATATGAATTCAGCATCCCTCAATCAGGCAAGGATGCACAGTGTCATTGATGCAAACACTGAAATATCACGAAATATCAAAAGCTATTTGACTCTAGAGCTTAAAGTATTTGTCTGAACCTGATAGGACCCAGCTGCCAACTTCAGACATCATTTTTCAAATATGTGTTGGGTTCTCATCAGGTCCAAATATCACATTCCGGTTCTCATAGCCGGCCTTGTATTGCCAGATATTTCTCTGCATTTCTCTCCTTACTTTATTCTTCCTACTACCATTCCCTTTTAATCTGGCACTCCTGTTGTTAACAGACCTTAGCACTGAGGTCCACAAGGCCAATGCTATGAGAAAATGGATATGAGGTAAATTAAATGTTAATCAATTTATCCAGTCCATTGTAGTGCTGCCAAAAGGATGTTTACATTTAATATGTTTGGCCAAAAATATATTTTTATGTTATACATAATATGTTCTATATACAGAAAGGGTTTTAGAATAAAACACAATGTGAGAGCAGTGCAATGCAGACTAAAAAACATTTGGGATGTTTTTGAGAGCTCTGCTTGATGAATAAATTTGTTAAAGCAGAATTTAAATTTAATGTTGGACTGCCGATTGTTTATTTGTGATTAATTTATAACTTTTATTTATTTATTTATTAGTGATGCAGCTATTACTGTAGCTACACGGTAATTTAACCTGCATTTTCATTATAAACATGAGGTTGTATTCAGTGCTTTGGCTGATGGGCTGATTCAGGTGCGTTTTATTCAGAATTTTAAATCTGGAGCAGTTTTGGGCTCAAAAACAAGTTTAGTCCTGACAAAAAATGTTGTCCGGTTAAACGTGAGTTAGGTACAAGCCTGTTCCATGTGCTTCTCATCTAAAAAAGGCATGATTTCAGAAATGTGCAAAGATACAAATATAAATTTTAGCCAATGAAGCCCATGTAGCTAAGAAGATTTAACATACTAAGTTAAATTTGAAATTATGGAGATAAAACTGACCTCTTGGTTTCTTCTTCTTTCTGTGGTGTCTTGAACCCATGGGACTGAAAGCAAATAAAAAACAGCAAATTGTCATGCTTTTTTTCTCAAACGAGCAGGTATCTAGAACCAATGTTTTTCAAGAATGGTTATATTAGAATGGAGAAATCAAAAATTGCTCAAATGTCAGAGAAAAACTTGAATATTTTGGGCATAGTGACAGCCTACAATATTAGTTTGTCTTAAGCAGTGTAGACACAGTACTAGGAGGAAAATGCCTGTCTTATTTAGGTAAAGTATGTCAGAGCGAGGGATTACAGTCAGTAGAGTATGCAGGAATGGGAGCAGAAACATTTTGCAGATCAAGAAAACTACTTGGATAAATTCCGAAGTCGTAGGCCTTATTTAACCCCAACACAAGTCCTGCATACAGCCGTATGTTCAAATAATGCATTTGAAAGATTTTGCGTGTGAATGTCTCAGTCTTTATAATGTCCTGTCATGTTTTCCATCCTTAGTATAATTCAGTCACTTTCTGATTTACCTATTAAGTCTCTGTAGTGCTGTCTCTGGTCAGTGTGCTCTGACTAAGCCCACTCTGAATCCAAAGTCCTGATTGCAGCTGATGTCTGCGCTTGCCCTACTGTACCACAGTCCCAACAGGGGATTAGCCTAAATTCCACCCTCACACATACTTGCCTAACCCTCGTTTCCTGAGCAACAGTTTGAAACATGGCCAATCGCTGAGTATTATGCTGTTAATACATAATAATCACTAGTATTAAATATGTAAGTAGCATTTGTAGCACAACTACAAGTTCAGTAATAAGTCATGTTGACAGTTGTTTTGAATTCAGTTCTGTGCGGATAAAAAAGGACAAGGTCACAAAAGTGACTAAAAGTTTAGAAGGGAAAACAAGAATGTGAGATATACGGCAAGACAAATCTTCTCACAGTGTGGATCTTTCTGGTTATGTGATGTTTAATGTATAACTGTAAAAGGAACAGCTCTCATTCTAAAAGTTCTGAGACAAGTTCGAAGTAAAACATGACTGCACACATCAGTTGAATTTTCAAAATTTCTGCATAATTCAATCATTGAAATGTAAACAAAGTCGTTCAGAGTGGTTTGATGTGAAAAGATGCAATGCAGAAAAAAAAACAACTCCAATTTCTTTACAGTGGTGGTGCTAGAAACCAGAGATTACATAGTTTACAACATAAATATAGCCATTTTATTTGATATCCAAAACCCCCAGTGAACCTAGATGTGTCTTCTTTTTATCTGTAATATTGATGATAATATTGGTAAATTTGGAAAAATCTGCCTCACAATACCCTGCATATACCTCTCCACCATGACTGGATTTGAAAAAATATCTCACAACTATTATAAATGTCTTTGGCATCAGGCAGCATAAGCATTTTGTGTAATAGCTTTCTGTGACAGCTTTTAGAGCCATTTAAATCTTCAGACATCTGGTTCCTATCACCACTACTGTGAACAATTCTGACTTCTCTAGAATGGAGCTTTTCACAGCAAGCCAGTCTGAACGATTTTTTTTATATCTTAACCATTTAATTATACAGAAAAAGTGAAAAATCAGTAAATTCCAATTAAAAGCCTTTGCTTTTTGCAATATTTTTTTTACCATTATATTGGTTGGTAACCTGCAGTTAATGAACTACATTACTTGATGGAAGAATGTACATTCTTATAAATGATGGTTCTTCAACGGATCTTTAGTAAAGAATTGGTTTTATATAGAACCAGGAACTCTTTAAGAACCCTTTGTATGATTAAAGAATTCTTTGCATCAATAAAGCATTCTTCAGATTGATGTAGAATGTGCTATAGATGGTTCTATAGAAAACTTTTTTGAAGAGGGCTCTATATAACATCAAAAGGGTTCTTCCTTTATTTCGATGTCAAGCCTGTAACAATAGAACTTTTTGGTGTTATATAGAACCCTTTTCAAAAAGGTTCTATATAGAACCATAGAAAACACACTCTCCATCAATCTGAAGAACCTTTAATGATGCAAAGAATCCTTTAATTATGCAAAGCGTTCTTTGTGTTTATGGTTCTGCACAAAACAATTTTTTTTGCTAAAGAACCCTTAAAGAACTGTCTTTTTTAAGTGTGTATATTTTTATTTTGATATATTTAATTGTGTTAATTACTATTATTATTACTTAAATAATTTAGTGGACATTGGACATCACTTACCTGGGCGGTCTTGTTTTGCTTATCCCAGTCCAGACGAGCCTGGCTCAAGTGTTTTAGAAGCTCCTTCCTCTCACAATTCCAGTTACGCTCACACACCTTAAGTTGTCGTGTCAAATCCATGACTGCAGCATAAGACTCAGCTAAAAGATGCTGAAGCTTCTCAACATGATCTTTCTGCAATGCCATCTTCAGGTCAGGAGAACCCTTTGCTCCTACTCTTCCAGATGTACCCTCCAGCTGTGTGCACAGACAAAAGCTTCAGTTATACTACTGATTAGACTTTATCCTTGGTTTATACCATGGATTCAGTCTAGCATTCCTTCAAAAGCAAAGAATGTGCACATGAGTGTAAAATAATTCTTAAGAGATTCTGCTGTTATGATATCTTCTTTAGTTTCCATGAATCTGTGCCGTTAGCTTTCCCTATCAGCACAACCTAACACAACCATAACCAACAACATAGATTCAAGATCTATCAGGAAGCCCAGCCCTGTTCACCACAGCTACATTCATAGAGGCTTAGCTGCCCATTTTAAATAAACATGTGTCATTGTAGCTCTTATGAGGTTTAAAAAAACCTCTCAGTTGGGGTAAAGCCAGACTAAATACATGAAGCAAGGAACTGCAGTGGAAAGTGAAGTTTGGATGCTTTTTGCCAGTCTATTATAAAAAGTTGTCAAGAAAGCAGTGATGCAAAAAATCCTTTCAGGGACCCTTAGCATATGTGATGTGTTCATTTGCTGGTTTCTCACCCTGCTTACGAGGCTCTTGAGTTCTGTACACTCCACTATCCATGCTGCTTTAGCTTGTGCAAACTGCTGTGCAATGCGCTGGCCAGCCCAGTACTCCTCCTGCAACTCGAAGCCTAAATCCTGCAGCGCAGCCCTCAGATCTGAGAGGAGAGCGCTGGTCACCTGTGGAGATGAGACAACACCCGGTGTATTAAAAGCACTGACTACAGTAACGATATCATGTATCAGTACTAGAGATGCAAAATCTGAATCAGCGAAGATCGAAATCTGCAGATTTTTGCTCCAAACACGCAGTCGGGAATTTATTGTTTTGATTTTGGCAGATCTTCGTAGCGATTTTATGACGTAAATGACGTAAATATCAGCCTGCCAAGTGCACTCCCATGTATTTGAATGCTATTGCTACACCTGTTCCAAAATATTGTGCTGTTATTAGGTATGAATAATTGTGCTAAAAACAGTTCCCTATATACGTTTAATTCAGCATTTTAATTGACTCATGTAGGCAACGAAATTTTCATTTACAAACTTAAAATGTCAGTTTGGCCAATTAAAGAGCACAGAATATTGTTTATATCGCAACTTAGGCTAAAGTACTGAAAATGTGCTAGTGCAGGGGGGCCAACTGGGAGGCCAAAGTGCAATGTTTGTGGAGGGCTGAGGGTTAAAACCCAAGACAACGCATCCCTAATCAGTACATTATACATCCCTACATATCATACATTTTCTTGTATTTTATTTTTTCCCTTAATGTCCACTTATAACATTTGTGTGGTTTTATGTAGCAAAAATGGTACATAATTAATTTTTACATGATCATTTTCCAACCTATATATATATATGGTATAAAGGGTATATATATATGGGGGATAGGCTCCCCCCGCAACCCAGAAGAATAAGTGGCTTAGAAAATGTTTTAAAAAAACACTCAAAAGGGGTGAAATTGCACATTCACACTGCTTTATTGTGAATGTAGGGTGCTAAACTGCTGTAGGCTGAATAGGATATATGGGAATGTGTTGGTTCTCATAGCAAATTCAAAATTAATTTTAAATGGACTGTTTTCACAGCTTAGGTCCTATATAATGACAATGGACTGGGTAGTGAATGGTGCATTTTAAACTTCAACAACGCTTAAAATTACTTCAAACTCCTTCATTTCAAACATTTTTTGGAAATTTGTTTTTCTATTATATGAGCCCCACAATACATCCCTACATCATTAGTATATTAGTACAGCCCTAATCAGTTATTTATATCATTCAGCTACAGTGAAAACATTTATTTCACCGCAACACCAAGCTTATCCATTATGGTGTGGGAATGGTGGTCCCACTCATTCCCCATACTTGTTCATACCTGTCTGTTGCACTTTTCATGAGGGTTATTCTCTACAGATGAGGTGCAGATTTTGCTGGATTCCTGTAACTCTGCTTCCATTTGAAGATAAAGATCTTTGTGAAAGTCCATCTGGAAATAATAAGTTACAGTTAATTAGAAAAGTAGATAATCTCAATAGATCTGTCTTCATCATTTATCTATTGTTCAGATTTCTATGCACATCACTTTCGGAACGCAGCTCTCTCTTTAGAATAGTACAAGAAAAACAATCTTAATGGCTTTACCTCAAACAGGCTCTTGCTCTCTCCAGTGGGTCTCTCCCCTTGACGCCATTGCTGGAGGAACCAGCGTAGTTGCAGTGTGAGCAGCTCCATACTGTCCTGGTCACAGGTGTGTCCCTGGCTGCTGCTTGAATGGCAGTCATCAGTAGGACTTTTCTGTGATTCTTGTTTGTCTGTCTCCAGCACCTTTTCTGTATTTGTATCGTCACCAGTTTCTGAAATCAAGCATTTTGATTCATGTTCAGTGGGTGCTGAACTCACGAGAACTTCTAATCTTGCAACTAGGGCACATAACTGGGCCTGTAGCACCTCTAATCCACTGGTTAGAGGGCTTAACATGGGGTCCAGAAGCCATGGGTGGGCCCTCCACTCAACTTCTTTTTTGCTGAGGTAAGGGGTGTCAGAGATTAAGTTATGGTTAGATGTTGGTGCGAGTCCATTTTTTGTTTGGCCTGTTAGCAATTGGATGGTTGACGTAACTAGCATAGCTTGATCACGGATTGCAAGGAGGACCTCTAAGTCCTTCAGGCTGACACTGCAGTCTGACTCAGACCGGGCTTGTTTAGCACACTCTGTATTTTCAGCAGACTTCTCTTGGTCTTCGAGTGGGTCCCTTTCTCCACCTACTGGCCCCTCTCTGAGGATCTGGCTTAGTGGACGGTCCTCTGATCCATTTGTCTCCTCAAACCTTGGATGTCCACTACACACCATTTCATCGGCATTCACTCCTACTCCCACACAGACAGACATAGCCAGACGCTCCCCTCCTCCTTCCATCACTTCATCTTCATCCTCTTGGCCACCTCCAGCTCTTTCCCGCATTTCACTCATCTCCGCCCGCAGCCCCCGGTTCTCCACCTCCAGCTCCACGATCCGCCGGCTAAGCAGCGTGGCCTCTTCTTCCACCAGTCGCAGATGAACTTTGACTTCTGCTTCGCGGGTGTGGGCGGAGGTAGTGGTGCCTGCAGCAGCCTGAGACGAATCCACGTCACCGTAAAGCAGCCTGTACTTGGCTAACTCCTCTCGCATGCTCTCGCACTCCACAGCCATCTTGGTCAGCTTCTTGCACATGAGTGCTGACTCTTCTTTAGCGAAATGGAGCTGGCATTTCAGATCTGCACTGTCTTCCTATTAAGCACAGACATTTTTATACGATCTGTTCAAGCAAGTAGATAGGAAATACTGTAATTTGAGAAATTTGACTTTACAAGGACATTTGTTCTTTGAAAGCTGACATGAATAGCAAATTCATCAGTACAATCATGAAATGTAGTTTTAATAAAAAACTCTGTTTTCACCTGTGGAGAGAGCCTCTTTTCATTCTTGCTGGCTGTTGATCTCAAACTCGATCTCCTCTTAAGAGAATTCTGTGGACACACCAATAGTATCGATGTGTAATTGGAATTTATTTATTATTCATTCATTATTCATATTAATTCATTTATTTTTAAAAGTTGAGTTATTTGCATTTCTTTTCAATACATAGTCCCATTTTGTTAAGTACAGTTAGTAGGCACACTAGGGCTGCACAATATGGACCTAAAATGTGTGCCTTTAACTGAATGTGCCACAAATGCAGACTTTTTTTTGCTGTGTAAACAGAAATCTAACTAACCTCTCCTTTAAGCAAATAGCAAATAAATACACAAAAGCACCATTTACCCTTAAAAAATACTTAGACCAGCTTACATCACACATTTTATACAATCTATTCAAGCAAGTAGATAAGAAATAATGTAATGACCTTAAAAAGCCAAGCATATTTTTGTGCACTGTAAGGTTGAATATGGACACAGTGTCATTGATGTGCAGCACTGCTGTAGACTGTGAAACGTTAGTGAGTTCCATGAGATACTTTAGTCTAAAACACTCAGGATTCCCTGAACAGCCTTTTCTATTCGTGTTTGCAGTCAGGCTACAAACAAAAATAAATGTGAATATTTTTATTTTCTTTATAGACAAACAAAAATGAATAAATATATGTTTCATTCCTTAAAAAGCTCCTAATGATTTTGCAGATGTTGTGACATGTCGTGGCCAATACTGTTCCATGCAGTCTATGCATTTAACACTGAGAGTGAGAATGATCATCATGTTTGAAACATTTTAATAGGGCAGTAGTTCAGGATGAGCTCTGCACAATATGTGCTGTTTAGACAAATGACTAAGTTACTTGCTCTCCATGTGGAAGACCAGTGTCAAGTCCATCAGGGAGGCACTTGTTGCGCTTCTAATGCTTTCCTGACAATCTAATTCTGTCCTTTTTGCGATACACATCTGAGGTAATTTGATCCATTCTGTCATCATGATGGGCTTATCGTGGAAACTCATATCACAATAGCATTAAAAATACAATTTATCGTGCAGCCCTAACGCACATATTGTGCATACAATACTCAGTCACTCTATCACAGTCCTGGCCCAAAGCCCTGTATCCAATACTACAGGCAAAGTATGCCTGCTGCTCTGAGTATGAGAGGAATGCCAGCTAGTGTCAGTCTCTCTGTCTGCTGCTCTGTTTGATTACTAGCCAGGGTTGAAGCAGCACCTACAAGCACAAACGGCCCTGGCTGTGACATTCCCAGTGGACATAAAATATAAAAATAACACCACTGACCCAAACTCAACTCAGTAATAAATATTTATAACAGTACTACACAGTTCCTCCTGACAGATCCTGATACTGCATTTAAAATGAGAGTTAAAAAGCTACATCCGACATTTTTTATATTAGGTTTATTTACTAAAAACTTTCATAACTGATTTGATTTTCTTGTTAATTTGCCAACTTCTATCTACCCCTTTGAATTTAACAGGTTTTCTTACTGTGCGTTTAAGACGGATATGTGAGTCAACATATTGTGAGTCATTTAAAAAACAGTGCAACGAAAATAGTTGATGTCAAAATTTGACGCAGGATTCTCTCATGGTGAACTTTTATGTTGAATGTTAGAAGAAGATACTGGAAAGTTGACACTGTACAATATTTATTTTATGCTAACTATGATAGATGAAGATATTTCTTTGTTCTTTGTTACATCTACAAACCAACATGAGCTCAGGGGATGAGCACATCATCCACTGAACAGAAAAGGATTTACCTCACAGAAGATGACCACTGACGTTACATGGTTAGCTCTGGCATTAGCTAGTGATTTAATCCACTGTGGATGAAAGAGCAGCCTTTCATTTTTAAATGTTTGCAGTAGTTTTATGGACTTTTCTGCCTGTTACAACATCTTTCTTTGTGCTACTCACTTTGTTTAGTAAAAGTAACTGTAGAACTCTGTTGCTCTGTTATTTAGAGAAACAGCTGACAAATTTACATTACATCAATTCTCTGCAATATGATTCTGGCCTAGTAAATATTTGGCTATGATTCATGCATTTTCTGTATTCGGCATCAGGCCCATATCAGGAACTCGTGTCTAAGCCAGTTTTCTCTAAGACAGAAATTAATGGCGTTTTCAAAAATCACTTCTGTCCACATCCTGTTGTAAACTAAAATGAAAGATGATACATTTTGTCTTGTGTACCTTTTTCACTGGATCCTCTGAATTACGAGGTTGTTAAGCAGTCAAAATATGAATAATATTGCTAAAAGCAAGCTAACGCTTCTGCACACTGAAATGAAAGTAAGTCTACTATTCAACTGTTATATACCAACACCAGCACAACTTCAGAGATCTCTACTGCTACACAGGCAAGTGTCAACTTTTTATGCCAGATTAGTCAAATGTATGCTGCACACTTGCAAACATCTGCACATCCGAGTTTAAATGTAATGCGTCAACTTTTGACAGCATCAACTATTTCCACTACACCAGTATGAAATAATTCCTATAGCTTCAATATTGGCTGAAAGGGCAGATGCATGTAAGGGCTGTTTTTGTAGGTTACATTTAATATATTGACTGTATGGACATACTACACCTAACTAACTTTTATTTTAAAAAAAGCATGATAAAGTATCCTTTCCATGATGTGGGCCCTGAATTCACAGAATAACCTGATTCAGCAATAACTAGTTCAATCTTCAATGAACTACAGCCACGCCTACATCTTGCGGGTGGTTTTATTGATTATGTCTCTGAGTTTAGTGTAGAGCTGGATAATCTGGTTGTGAGTGATTTGCTCTGTTCATGGGGATCAGAGCAGGGCAGCAGCTGTTGGAGATGAGCAAGCTGAGCTGAGCTGCAGCTATCCGCCTTTAAGCACCGAATCCTGGATTAAACTGACCGCTTGCCGTGGGGCAGCGCCGTTACTAAAGCAGAGCCAGGGCTCCTGGCCTCCGAGGCCAATGAGGAGTGAATTATTAGTGAAGTTAATAGTTATGTTGGGCCGATCATTTCTTTTTGACGAACTTGCATGAGGTGATGAGAAGAAATGCAGATGTCTTAAGCCTTTTTTTATCTTTAGAATAACATTAATACGCAGAAGGTAAAGGCATGACCCACATTTAGCCACATGCTAGATACCATACAACCAGTGGTGGACAGACAAGGACCTCCTCTGTAGATTTATTTATAGAGCATTGCACAGCTTCAGTCACCATCATTTGCTCTCTCCCCTTTTTTCTCTCCTTCTTTCTCTCTCTATCATCTCTCTCTTTCCTTCCCTGCACCCACAGGCGAGAATGACAGCTGTGCCTTGAATTCTACCCCTCAGATCTTATACTGCTGTGCTTTGCCCAAACAGTCAGCTGTTGGTCACGCCCATCATGCACATAGCTGGGGTCAAGGTCAGGCTGAAACCCAAACCCACTGAGAGAAGAGGAGACTGGGTCACTAAAGGACACAAACTTTAGGGGGATAAGTATAAAAACCTGACCATTCACTCGGTTAAAATGGACGCTGTTGATGTAATTTTCAGATACAGATCAATATGAAAATGTTTTAACTGATAACATTACTGGTTTTAAAGAGTTAAAATCTCTGATAACCAATAAACAACTCTGATAGAGATATGACAACAATAGTAGATAAAGTTTTGACTGAGTTCACCTTGTTTCATCTGCTTCAGGAAGGGACCTGAAGCACAACCCATGTTAAAAAATATTCTTCTGCATATTGCGTGCAATTACACATTGTCACCAGAGAGGTCTCCACATCTCCATAACTTACATAGTGTCACTTTAAATAATATAAATATTCAAATGCATCCCAGCATGGCTTTTTTTGGAATCTGTTAAATAACTCTTCCTTTCTTTATTTTTCATCAGTTCCTTTATTTTCCTTATTTTACATCATACCTGTAATAAAACATGAACAGCTAAATTAGCAGTCTCTAAAGAGTGATTAAAGCAAATGTGGCCAATAAATCCTCAGATATATATTTGATCTTCCTCATTTAAAGGTGTGTGTTCATTTTATTATAAAGGAAACAACTTCAAAGCAATTTCAGTGCTTTACTAGTCAGATTTTTTAAGTTGGTGATAAATCTGTGACACCAAAACATACAATTTTATCAGCCAACCCATATATAGTCAGTAAGACATTAATATAAATCACTGTATAGTTTAAAATTGCAATTAATTTTGATTGGAGCAGAAGATCACAGCGTCAACTGACATTCAGTTATGTTCAGTACAGAGTTTGCTGTGAAAGAGAATGGTGAAGTTAAGTGTTGAGACATTTTAAACAAACTGATGAAAAAGTAGAATGCACATTTTGCAAGTGGAAACTGTCTTACCACAGTTACACTGAACAGTTACACTTAGTCATGCTAAAATGACATTTAACTATTCGAATACTGATAAAATTACTAGACCATTTTTGTTTGCAATCACTGTCAATATTGAAAACGCCCATCCAAGTGGATGTACTGTCAGAACTGTGTGTTCATGTAGGAAACCAGTTAAGATGCTGTATCGCTGTGTCTGTACCTCTCTAGATTTGTCTATCTCTGTCTGCAGGACCTGCTTGGCCACCTCCAGATCCTGCAGCCGCTCCCGCAGCTCCTCATTCTCCCACTCCAACCGAGAGCTCTTCTTCTGCATGGCCTCCAACTCACTGTGCAGCCGAAGGGACACGCTTTTTGCTACCTGAAAGACGGTATTTGTGTATAATCAGATAAACAACATAAGTCGCCCATCAGCACTCCTCTGGGAAAAGAAGACTTGAACGGGCTTTATTTAAAACAGTGCTCAATTATACAGCATTTATGATATTAAAAAATGTCCAATGGCAATATCCAGGGGTTCAGGGTGCATGTGACTATATCATGATATTAATCACAGGATTCTGTTTTCCTTTTCCTAGTTGCTGTTTTAAGGACAGAAAATTAAAAGTAATTCCAATGATTTTCAAAATTTCTGTATGATTCATTGAAATGTAAACAAAGCCAGCCAGTCTGGACTGGAATGTTATGGAACCATATCTGTTCCATCAGATGGACAACTAAAAATGCTTCAAAAATTGCTTTTAATGGTGATTTTGAGTATTCAATAACTCATTTGGCAACATCACCAAGTATTCAAAACCTACATGCTTTTGTTATGAGCATGCTTTTCTTATTGCTGTAGATAAGCGCAATTTCTAAGGGTTAAGAAGACGTCTGGGTCTTATTATTGCATGCAGAAAACAGCACTTTGTTCCACCAGTGATAAAGAGAAGGATTAAGACATGTGGGAGGACAGAGTAAGTGATGCATTTGAAAGGTCAAGCTGCAGGAATCACCTTGGTGGTGTTTGAGGACAGAAGGACCTTAGAGAGAGCTCTAGTGTGCTGGATATTCTCTCCACACCCACACACACACACACACACACACACACACATACACTGTCCCAGTTTATACAAAACAGACTGAGAGTATCTATTTCTCCCACATGCCTCTAAAATAGACTGGTCATGGGTATGCCCCCAGCGAACAAAGACAGCTGTCGCAAGACTTCCTTCACTGATGCTGCTGGCCACAGTCCTTGACATATATATACTCTAGCACTTCCTCACATTTATTCTCCTACATACAGATTTCTGCAAGTAACACATCCCCCTTTAGTCATACAACTGTAGGGGTGTAACAATTTTTGATTCTGGGGTCAAGATTCGATTTGATATTTTTTCGATTTTCAGTATCACTCTGGCCAATTAAAAAAAAAAAAGCCACTGGAAAGTTTCCAGTTTAAAGACTAGAAAACCCCTTCTGATGATGCATCTTGAAGGTGGAGGAACGTTTAAATAACTACAACCACTTTATGGTGAAGTTGGGCTGTTTTTCCCCCATGAGCTGGAGGATGAAGAATGAAGGTTAGGAGGCAGAATATCTTACTGCAGCCAAAACTGTCTTCAAATCATCATTACAATGGAGAGCTGAAGATTGCTACCTGGCTAACCAGATACCTTATCTCAGTAGGGGTGCAACGATTATTCGACTTAGTCGACTAAAATCGACGACCAAATTAGTTGGCAACTATTTTAGTAGTCGATTAGTTGGTGACGTCATTACGCGTCTTTCTCACGCTCACTAGAAACGTTTTGGCATTACCGCTTACTGGAGACTTAATAATAGAGCGATGTCAGCCTCAAGAACAAAATCCTCTAATGTGTGAAAGCATTACGCCAAACTCAGAAAAAAGGTTGTCAGTTGTGCTATTTGTAAAGCTGATGTTAGCTGGCTATGGGAGCACATCCTCCACGATGGAGCATCTCAAGAGGAAACTTGTCGGAAGAAGATTCAGCTCGGCAAGATACGCCGCGTCCCAAATCGCATACTGGCACACTAAATAGTGTGTAAAAATAGCGCATATACCACTAGAAGTGCACTCATTAGTGTAGTGTGTTAAGCACAGGAGTGTGTGGTTCGGGACGCGGCGATAGTTGTGCTAGTGAGCTAGTTAGCTAATGTTAATGCTAAAAGCCGCCCTATTTCATGTTGTGAGCTGAGCTGGAACATTTGTATTTCGAAATGCAGGTTCTCTGGAATTGTTAACAGAGTTGGAACAGAGGAGCAAGTAACTATTATTCACAGCGACTCTTGTTGACTTTCCAGATAACGTTTACATTTTTAAACACTGCACCGTCGTCTTAGCGTCGAGGCCACCGGTGCGGTCAGATTCGGTGAACACAGGAGAGCGACTGCAGTTTTCTGTTCACCACGAACGCTTGGCTCCACTCGCTAACAGTTTAGGGAGGTAGCTTAGTTCTCCGTGAACACACGGGGTAGCTGGACAAAGGGTTACCGCTGAGTTTACACAGACAGCAGAATGCACAGAGCACAGACTGCACTATTTAAATTTAGATTTTTTAAAATTTATTTATTTGATTAAAGAAAAACTTATTTAGTTTGTTATGTTTTATTGCTGCTACTTTGCACATCCTTGGTTATAAATTTTGACAGGAAAAATATATTGAAGTTTTTTTTTATCTTTTGTATCAGCAACCTCAAGCTAAATTTAAAAGCTAAAAACTGCATAAAAATTATTTGATAATGTAGTGGTTCATAATCCGAATAATCGATTATTCGCTTCAGTAATCGATAGATAATTCAACTATGAAATTAGTTGTTTGTTGCAGCCCTACTCAGTACAGCTTCTTTTCTCTGGCTGAGAAGGTTAAAAACCTGCCTCTGTGTCCATTTTGTGCCCAATAAAGACAGAATTGCTATTTTCTTTGCAATTCGATAACCTAGGAGAGCTACACTAATTTGATGTATTTATTAGCCTATAGCTCAGTGGCTAGGTTAGCAGGCAACAGCTGGCATGTGTTAAAAAGTCTTGATTCTATAAAGCTCTCATTATATAATACACAGGGCCTAGTTTCCCCAAATCAACTTAGAGTTAAGGTCGTCTTAAACTGGTAGAGAGAGTGTTCAGTGTGATGCTTGCTCTACCATTTAAGAATCGTCTTTGCGCTAAGTTGCTTTTAGGAAACCCAGCCCAGATTGTTTCAACTCGGAACAATGCAGATTTTATTTGTAAGATTGCAAAGTCACATGTCCTAAACTTATAAAAAAAGGAGTGCTACCGAGCTATAAACAGTACAAAAATAGACAAGATGCTCCTAGATGCCTAGCTTTAATCATTGAGAGTGGTTTCTCCAAAAGACAGTAAATGAGAGACCCTCAGAAAAGAAAGAGAGACTATCAATGATACAATTTCAATACACTATTTTGAACATTCATTTTTCCAGTACCACACTGAAATCGTAACATCCTTATAAAACTGTCTTAACAAACTTAAACATAGTCATGCTTAATTTTCAGAACAAAACAGAACCAGGAGTCATGGATTTATGCTTACAAAGGATAAACAAGAGCTCAGGGAATTGTTGCATAGCATGGGGCAATGTTCAAGGGAAGCACACATTGATGTGGGCTACCCCTGCTGTGTTGATTGGCTTTTAATGGCAATAACGTTCCTGCACAGCTCTCTTCCCCTGATTGGCTGATGAGTTTAAACCAAAAAATGCTTGTGTTGTGAGTGGTCTGCCACAAAACAGCAGCTGGCAAGCACAGCACTCAGGATTTTTTCCCTCCATTTTACCGTAAAAGATAATTGGACCACCTCCAAAACAGAAAGCGTCTCACTATACACACATAGTCATGAAATCTCCAGCAAGTCTGTATAAACTCCAGTGCCCTCTCTTTATAAACTCCTTGACTAAAACCTCTGAAATGTTATCGCAGCCACGGTCTTTAGTAAGGGTTTTAGTAGTGCGGTTTGGAGCCTGAGAAGGTATCAAAACGAGACACAGTTGCACAACACAAAGTGAGATTATTCTGAATCACAGAATGTTGATTCATATATTGTGGCTCAGAGTCACACTTAGCTGGTCCAGTGTTGTGTAATCTGAACACACATCCTGGACTAATGAGGGACGTGGACGGCATCCTTCAAAGTGTTTCTTTACAAACACCAGTTTGTGAGGAACAGTCAGTCATCAAATTGCTAGTTAATGTAAGGGGAAAACCTGTAAGGGGAGTGACTTAATAACACAATGAAGGTAAATGGCACAATGAAAAGAAATGGTTGATCTTTCCCATAAATGACACTGAACATCATGACTCATGAATATATACACTCTTATAAACAAAAATTCCTAAATGGTTCTTGACTTGGATGTAGGCTTCTAGGAAACACCTTGAATTGGTAAGGACCCTATATTTTATGTGGAGGTTCTTTAAAATTTAAATTTCTTTATAAGCTCATACTCTGACATCTTCTTTAAAGAACCATCCTCTGAAAGGTTCCTTTGGGAACCAAAAGTGGTTAATCTTTGGCATCTCTCCAAAGAAACCTCGTTGGCACTAACAGTACTGTACAAATGAAAGAGACCATCCTTC
The DNA here is from genome assembly GCF_904425465.1 of Colossoma macropomum. Taxonomy (NCBI): domain Eukaryota; kingdom Metazoa; phylum Chordata; class Actinopteri; order Characiformes; family Serrasalmidae; genus Colossoma; species Colossoma macropomum. The sequence goes on along the minus strand of NW_023494802.1, from coordinate 10,198,179 downwards.
ATTCATTTACTTTTCAGTGCCGTTAAGTGCATGTTTTTCGTTTTTCTGGAGATCTTTATCTTCATCGTCAGATAAACCATACTTTCATCTTTGAGAGATAAAAAACTCAAGCCTCCACTCTTGCTACAGACTTGAATAAATCCACTGATATTTCTGTACATCCTTTCACTGTGAGAACACTTAATGCTATGGGTCTGAAAGGATGTGTAGCTGTCAAGAAGCCCTTACTGACAAAAGGAGAAAGAAGAAAATTTGCAAATCAGGGAAGCTGTTGGTCTTCTTAGAACAATGGACTGGCCACCCCAAAGGCCAGACCTGAATATCACCGCATTTCTGAGACTGCTTGGACTATGAGAAGCAGAACGTGCGACCAACTCCTAAGACAGAACTTTGGAAGTGTGAAAAATGATTGCTGCAGATTTCTTTGAAAATCTGAAAGCAAGTTTCCCAAATAGAATGGAAGCAGTAATGAAGGTAAAGGGTGGACACAATATATACTGAAAAATTCTATATTATATTTGGTTGTTGAGATTTCTATGTATAATTTTCTGTTAAATATATGTTTTCTGCTTTTTTTTCCTGAAGCTGAAAAATGAATAAATGAATGCCCATTTTGACTGGAAGTCAAATAAATGAAGGTGGTCTATGGCTTTTGCACTGTACTCATTTTTAAGAATATACAGTTCGCATGCTGGCCCACAAACATGCTTGCAAGAACCATATTATATTTAAGTTATTTTTTTTTTTTATGTAAGTCATCACCATTAACATCCAAAACAGTAGCCACTAACCCTGACATCGTGCTCCAGAGTGCGGATAAGTTCCCCGTCCACATGGCCGGTCTGAGCGACTCGCAGGCTGCGTCTCTCAGCCTTGCGGAGTCGGTACTGCAGGATGCGGCAGTTTTTGTTGGCCTGGTCCAGCTGCTGCCTGAGCTCCTGCAGCTGGTACACATCCTCCTCCATGTATATGTCCCTCATCTCCAGCATCTCAGAGCGCAGCTCCTCCATCTCATTCTGAATGAACAGCAACACAACGCTACTGGAGTCACCATGGCCACAGCACTGACACAGTGTGCATCACATCACAACCAAAACACTCATTCTAACATCTTGTCCTATAGGACCAAACAGTATTCATTATAACATGCACCTATTATATTTTTTTACCATCTGTACTGAAATAAAATGAAATTGTGAAATGGTCTCAATACTGGAGACAGCAAACCTTTTCCATTTATTTGAACTTCGTCAACATTTCATGAGCTGATAGAGGGTATTTTTATTAGAAATGACCCACAATTAGATATGATTTATTTGAACCAAAGAGACAGAATAAAGGGCAGTAACCAAAGGCTCAACTAAAAGCTCAAAAGAAAGACAGTAGTGAGGGGAGGACTACAGGCTACAGGCTTACTAAGGTGCAGTTAAGTACTGGTATGTTAAAGCAGAGCTGTGTGCCAAGCCTGAGCTGCTGGTGTTGCCTTTCTTCCATTCAAACCATTTGGTCTCAGTATTATTTGCTTGGCCTCTTTCTTGTCCTAACCTATCTGTTGCGTCAGTGACAATAAGGGATGACACCAGGTATTTAGCGAAAGTATTACAGGTTCGCTAAGAAGAAGCTAAACCCTAAATCCTTTTGCAACATGTCACGTTTACTTCTGCTCTCTTGCACTGTAGCATGGTCAACATACATACATACATACATAAATGAATGAATGAATGAATGGATGTCAAATAACACGCTGCAAACACTGCAATAAATGAGAAGACCCACTCTTCAATAGAAACCCAACTAGTGACTGCATATTTGAGACCGTCATGCAACTATCCAGTGGCCCAGTGTGGGCTGCCTAATGATGTGGGGCCAATGCCACACCAATGATCAAATCTCTTTCAGCCCAGTGTTGGCTCCCCACAACAGGCCAATGACATGGAACCTGTGCCACACCAATGGGGATGCTGGCTGACATTAATGGGTCATTTTGTGGGGCAAGGCCCCACCAATGAGACAGTACGCGCATCTAAATCCAGTATTTTGTTCATGAATCTATATTGGCGAATCAGCAAAAAAAACCCCAACTAAATAGTAACAAGAATTAAAAGCTACATAGATTAACATAGCGCTGTTGTCGGAAGAAAATCTTGTATCTCCAAAATGATAACTTTACAAGAGAAGGAAAAAAGCTGCTTTACTTTTAATGAAGGTCAATGGAACCAGACTTTTTTCCAAGTAATTTTGGGCCGTTTCTTTTGGTCCATTCATCATGAAATTCACACACAATGTAAAGGGCAACAGGCATTTTCAAATTATGTCAAAAACTAAAATAAACAACAAAAATGGAGATATGACATTTTCTTCTGACAGCAGCGATAGGATGGTTTGCATGTATTATTTTGTACTGGCTGCATTTCAAGGATGCACTGTGTGTTGCATGGATGTGCTGCACACACCTCCCCACTCTGCCCCTCTGTGGTTTTCTGATGCCCACTCATTAGTCGAAATATTACAGCCAGACCTGGTTTGACTACTTGGTGGCTATTTGGATCAAGCAAGCTAAAAATGTTCGAAAGAAGCAAACTCGTGCATCAATAACACACCAAATTTTGACTAAAATTCTTATTTATTTTGAAGGTGAGCGGCTGCAGTTTTTAACTCGCCCTCCCCTGAGGAAACCACAGGGCAATGCCAAAGATGAATCCTCTCTGGCAGTGCCAAGTGATACAGGACGAGGGAGAGTCCAATGGCGGGGAGGAGGGGGGTGTGCATTTTTAGCCCGTTTTCTCACAAGTAAGGATGACAGTTGTATTTAACTAATATGTGAACTCTTTCATTAACACCTGTTTTGTCACCGAAAAACATTTTATTCGGTCAGATTTACCTTTAAATATTCATTTTCTGATCTTAAGTCTTCAATCTCTCTCAGAAGCTCTCCATTAGGCCCCTCACTGAAGTCTCCGGTGAGGTCTGAGAAAGCCAGAGACGAGCTGAAGTTTAAGCGGCTGTCCAGCGAGGCGAAGGACCGCTCGTCTCCGGGAGAGATGCTCCTCTGCCCTCTGGTGAGATGGTCTACGGGCGAAGCCAAATGGTCACTCTCCCCGGTGTCCTCGGCTCCTCTCCGGCTCGCGTCCGCCGTCCTGTCTCCGTCGCTGCTCTGGCCGTCGTTAGTTAAAGCTGTCTTGCTCTCCTCAGAGGTGCTGTCTGAAACCTCCGAGCTGCTGTCCGTACAGGGGGGCTTACTGCGGGCACCGCCGGGATCTTTACCAGTATCCTCACACGTGTTACCGGCACCGGATGATTTCCTTCTCCCGGTTGTTTTTGCGCGGGTTTTTTGAGACCCAGGGGCGACGCGGTGGCTTTTCTCACCCCGTTTGCCCCTCTCGTCCCCTCCGCTCGCCCCTCCGGCCGGTTTCGAGTGGCCGTCTCGCGGTTTCGCTCGCGGCGGCGCGCGGTCGACGGGACCCACCGGCGCGCTCACGTGCAGCGCATGCCGGTGCCCGCGCCTTTCCTGCGCGTCTCCGCCGGTCATGGCTCGCGCGGTCCGCGGGATCTTGGACAGGAGCGAGAAAAACGGAGGAGCGTCTTCCACCTTAGTTTTCGTCATGCAGCTAAAAAAGAGGGAGAAAGAAAATTAAAACACACAGTGACAATAAAACGAAAAAGAAAATATGAAAATGAATTGGAAAGTGAAAAATTAATGAAAAAGAGTTACAAATGAAAATGAAGGCCTGATCAGTTACTTTTGTTCAGATGTGCGTACCGTGTTTGACCGCTCTGCGTAATGAGCGGTCAGCGCGTGTAGTTCAGGCTGGAGCTCAGCCGGTTTTAAAGCGGTCAGTTCTCTTAGTGTTTAAAGCAGCTTTGGCTGCAGATGAAACTCTGAGCAACTGCCCCGGTCTGAGTGTGTAAATCTGGGTTTGAAAACACAACGACCCGCCCCTTTCATCTCTCTCTCTCTCTCTCTCTCTCTCTCTCTCTCTCTCTGTCTCTCTCTCACTCTTACACACATTTTTTCTGTCTTTCTCTTCTTTTCTTCCTCTGCCTCTCTCTCTCTCTCTCTCTCTCTCTCTCTCTCTCTCTCTCTCTCTCTCTCTCTCTCTCTGTCTCTCTCTCTTTCCCTCTCTCTCTCTGTCTCTCTCTTTTTCACTCACTTTTTCTCTGTCTTTTTCTTTCTTTTAGGGAGTTTGTCCCTTGTTTGCTGCAGTCTTTACCCTTCTGGGAAGGATTTGAACTAGATGTTGGAACATTGCTGTGAGGATTTGATTGCATTCGGACACAAGAATATTCGTGAGGTCAGCTACTGGCCTCCACATCCCAATGCTGGGGGGCTTTATACCCCTTTGGCTTCACGTTCGAGTGCAGAGTTCACTAACTGCAGGGAGCGTCTAGGTACCTTACGACATATTGTACCTTCATCCCCTCCTTTGGCTTTATGGGAAACCAAGTGAATTCTGAAATAAGACTGTTAGTCCTCTTGGACTGTTCTGCCATCTGGTGTTGATAAGTGCAACTTCAGACACAGGCTGAAAAGTAGTGGAAGCAGTATATAAAAAATGCTCAAGACAAAAATGCCGCGTAAGAATATTTTTGAATTAGTTTTTAGTAAACATTAGATTGAATGTTTAATGATTTAATACAGCACAGGTCATGAAATAAATTTCTACAAATACTACTAAAAGTTTTATGCAACAGTAAACTGTGTGAAGAGATTACTGCAGAAAATCTTGGTCTTCTGAAGCAGGCGCAGATGTAGCCTCCAAGAAAATCAGTAAAAGCAAAAGCATGTTGCCTTTTTCTAGCTGACATATGTGGTATCAGTCATAAAGCAATCTGTCTGGAAAAGTGTGAAATTTAGGATGTTGACTGATAAATATATGTTACAAGAACTGTGACAAGACTTTTACAGCATTAATAAATCCAAGACCAAATAAGATTTATGGCAAATAGACATTAAACATAATATATAAGCAACGTATGAACTTTAGAAGGACTAATATGCAACTGAATAAAACATAGATTCCTTTCCTCACATATACTATATGGTGACTATTACACTAAAATACTCATCTAAATACAAATCTATCAAAAAATGTACTTAAATTTAAGTATTTAAGTATTTAACTAGCCACCATGTATTTCTAGCTGCACTTCGGTCAAAGAGCACAGCTGACAAGGTAGATATTTATTACAGTACTTATAAATAACACCCATCCATGCCTTTTTAGTCCCTTCCCCTTTATGTAACGTCAAACCCCGTCTATTTGTGCATAACCCTATATCCGCTTCCTATTGGTCTAAGCCCTGTCAATCAGCAGTCGGCCCGCCTCTTAGAAAATATCCGCAACCGTTCTGTAAGCCTATTGGCTTTCCGCCTGTCAATCATCCGGGCCTTGCGAAATAGGCCCGCCCTCGTGTCAGTCTTCCAAACTGGACGCTTGTTATCTGTTCACTCCCAGGAAAAATAATAAGAAGCTGGATCTTGGGTGATGTAAGACATTTGAGTATGTATTTTGTATTCTAACTCTAAAACTAAGGTGTTATATATGTGTTTTGTCAGCGTGTACGTGTCGTGTTAAAGACTGGCTCGCTTGAGGTGCAGTCAAGCTGTGTGCACGTAGCTCGCTAGCTGGTTAGCTTGGCAGCTAGCTATCGTCGACAGATACACACAGCGGGTAGCAGCGCTAAAGATGTGGGTCGTTTGGCTTTGAGGCTCGACGCCGAGTCAAAACAGAGAAGTTTAGCTGCTGTTGTTCACACGAAAGCACAGTCTACGTCTTTCGGCAGCAGCAGTGCCAAAGTATGCCAAACTTGCCAGCCAGCCAGTCTGTGTGCTAGCCTGCCTGCTCTGCTACAGCAGCGTTATTGACTGTTTTGTAACGGTGTGATGTGAACGGGTGGCCTGGAGTTGTGTGCGCCAAAAAGGTCAGCTTGACAAGCCGTCGTGTCCTGTGTAGGGATGACCGATATCACTACTGGTCTTTTATTTTTTTTCGTAATACCAAGGCCAGCATCTAAACACCAGTACTGATACCTGGTCTTTTTGTGCGCACTGAAAAGGGTCAATTTTAGTCATTTCTGAAGTGAAAAGTAGTAAATGCAGACATACTTAAATACACATGGGTTATTTAGTAAAGCCAGTGGTTCTGTTTAGAACTACGAGATCTATGTAGAATCATTTCATGCTTACATGTTTCTTTGCTGGGAGAAATGTATCTTCACTATGATGTAGATGTTGTATACAGTTCTATATAACTAGAACCTTTCTGAAAATGGTTCCTGGATGTTATTGCAGTCATATGTGTATTGGTAGATAATTGTTTGAGGAAGATTTATGATATTTGATTACATGTATTTTTTGTACTATAGGGCAGCAGAAATGTTTGGCAGCTTTTTGAGCTACTGTGCTAAAATGTGTCCATATTATTAACATCTTCACTTGTAACTTATACAAATAAATGAAACTTTTCTCAGTAATACTGGTCCAAATGATTCTAGTACATTTTAAAAAATGTTTATGCATCGGCATCGACAGATATGTACATTGAAAATAGCAGGTATCAGCATTGGCCCAGAATTACTTTATCAGTACATCCATAAAAATAATATTATATTTGAAAGCATTTGCATTAGTCTGGACTAAACATTCCAGTTTACCTCTATATGTGCCGTTTTATTGACCTTTTCGTTAATATGCTTTTCAAGTGTTAAACTAGCCTAATAATAGGCCTTCTCACTTCATACCTATATAATGTCTTTGTGCATGTTTCTGTCCAGCATACATTTTGTCCGGCACACATTTAGCATACATTTCTGTCCAAGGCTACATTTTGCCTTGATAAATAACTCTTTAATACTCTTGATACTCTTAATACTCTGACCATTGTTATTCTGTCTTCCTTGGCATTTAGGACATCAGTGCTGTGACTTCTGGTGTGGCTGCTGGGAGTAGTAAAAAGAGCTGTTTGTAGATGAAGGGTGAAAAGGACTGAAATGCTTATTTTTATTTGCAGAGCCAAGTTTACATGTAGGACAGACACATTTGTTGCCACACAGCCTTGTGTTGTATATCATGACTTGTGTTGTGCCTGGATTATTTGTGTACAGAGCTTTTACTGCCTTGAAGACCTCAGCATAGCTGACTGTTGTCATAGTCACCATATATAGCTCTGTAGCTATCAGCTTTCAATCTGCACAGAGACCTGTTCTCCCTTTCTATTGTTACTTTAAATGTGTAACTTCATTATACAGATTTAATGGAGCATATGGTATTCATAAGGCTGTGTTGTCACTATGGGAAGTGTTTTTCTTGATTGTGTGCTTGTGAACATCTACCTTTCATCAGCTATGACTACCTAAACCGTAGTATAATGGAGAGATATCGCAAGAACATACTCAGTACTGAGGAAAAGAGAAAATGACATGCAAAGCTGATTATTTATGCATTAAGTGTATATTTGTTTGAAGAAGCACTAACATTAGAATAAACGCAAATAAACAAAACATTCGGAATACATAATGAATACATTCTGTCTGTCATTGTGTTAGGATTGATGATATAAACTATGTACTGTATGGTAACTGTAAATATAGGGCTTCCTCTCCTATTTATCATACAGACATAGTTTATCTCGTCAGTCCTTCATTAAAATAAATCAGATATGCTGCTGATAGAATCGAACAAATCCATGCAATGACTGAAGTATAGCGAGTAGTCAGGCACTAAACGTGTATTCTTTAAACTTTATTCTACTAACCAAGATAATAATTAATGTTTTTAAAAAACAAGATGTTTTAGATTTTGCTGTGTTTGTGTTTAATTGTGTTAATTCTAATGTTACAGTGTTCTTTACCTGCAAAAATACACCTACTGCTGAGACAAATAAACAATTTTCATGGCTGCTTAAGACATTTGCGCAGTACTGTGTTGGTTATATCACTGTAGGATTTACCTTGTCTGGTAGAAACAGTGGTCAGCTGTTTATCTGCGTAACAGATCGCTGATTTTTGAAAGTCTTGCGTTACCTGAGTCTGACTCAGGCACCCTGCACCCCAGCTCCTTATTACAGACACGCATGCGGGTTCCTATTGTTGTGGCAAAATATAAAGAGGACTGACTTGTTTCTGTGTGGTGCAACTGCTTTGCTGGTGAAATTCCGTTCCAACTTGTTTGCAAACCTTAGAAAAACTAAATATCATATGTATTATTGATCCCCAAGTATCATGGTGTTACATTTTTGCATTGATGATACTTCTGTATGTTAATAAGACTGAAAAACTATCTGATCTGAGCTTGTGAATAAGCAAGTATGGTTGTTTAAAACCATGTAGCTTAGTTTGATGCTTAGTTTGCCATCTTTTTTAGGAGTGGCTCCTGGCTATTTGAATTTTAGACTGCTGTAGCTCCACTTTTGTTGACCGTCCTGCATGTCCCTTTCATAGTTATCAGTCAGTTGCATGCTGCTTTGACTATTGCAATTGCGTGAAGCATATTAAGCCATTTACTTGTTTTGAATAGCTAAAAACTCAGCAGGCAAAGCGATGGTATATCATTTCATGAGTCTGTAATGCAGAACTGTAGTATCTGGAGATATTTGGCAGGGTTGTAACAAACAGACCCCATCTCTCAGAGTAAGAGCTCTGGCTCGTGGTCATATTTTTGTTTTACAGTGTGAAAATTGCCTAAGATGGCCGGTTGAATGGCAGGTGGATGCTGGCTCTCTCAGTTTGTGGTCAGGATTAGGCAGCTGTATTTAGACCTTTTTACCAAGCACAGCTGCTTGAAGGCTGCAGCAAGGTGTGTTTTTGCCTTTTTATAAGAGTGCATGTGTTGTTATTAAAAGATTTTATCAGAATTAGATAATGTAACGTTTATATTATTTCTGTTTATAAGCATATTAGCAACACACTGCATTCATGCGCTGCCTAGCACTGCCCAGCACTGCTGTGATCTAAGGAAAGGACAGAAGAGCTGACTTTTGTAAGGACCAGCACTGTATAGCCTGTGTGAGGTATTCACACATACAGGATAACTCACACAGCCTATATTGTGCAGTTAGTTTACTTTATAAATTAATTATTCGGTTGACTTAGTACTATGGCTCCTAGCTGTTGGCTTTCCATGTGATGGCTTTCCATACATTCAGTTTGTTACAGATTACATAAGATTACAAATTGTCTCAATATTTTTCTTGTCAGCTATGCAATGCAGCTTCTCATTTCACTGTGTGTTTTCCATATAGAAATCGTACAGACTCCTGATGTGGAGGAACAATGCACTCTGACTGACGTCGTCATTAGTAACTGTCCATCATGAACAGTGAAGAGGAGTTTTATGATGCTGAGACAGGTGGGGATATTACAGTAGTAGGGCTGGCAGGTTCTCTGGTATTTCTGAACAAGTGCTTATATAATATAATACTCGTTCTCAAAATCAACAGTATCTGTAGCACTTTTTAATCGTCCATCTAACAGAACTTCCATTTTGATCACTGTTTCAGTCCACACCACTGTGATAGACACATGACTTGCATCAGTACGCAATAATGTATTTTTTAATTTGTGCACAAGTGAAGCATAAACTCCATAGAGATTAGAGGTGGGAATCATTGTGCACTTCACAGTTCAGGGTGCTAAGATGCGATTATAAAACGATCCTTAATGCATCTCGTTGCGTGTCAGTTTCTAATTTCAATAGCCTACAGTATGATTTAACACACTGTAGGCTGTAGACATGTATGCTTTTTCAACATTAACTGATTTAATGAAAACCACATATTAATTGATATTAATACTGAGTAACACAGCCTGTGTGTTTTTTTGAAAATGACTGCAAACACGTACGTTCATGGCTGTTTCGTCTCTTTAAATGACGCACACAAAAGCGACTTGCATGATAATATTGCCTCCCTACTGGAAAACCTTCAGACTGTGGCACATGCTCTGTTTACACATAAAAAAAAACAGTAAAGTATAACATTTTCATAATTTTACAACTCATCTAAACCTGTACTGAAAATGCCTCAGACGGTATGTCGCTCTCTGGGAAACAAATTGTATTTTTAACTTTGCATGCTGCAGCTTTACAGTAATCTTTGAGTAATAATTTCTACATAAAGCCTAATGCTAAACATCACTGGATTAGTTATTAGCATCTTTTGAGCTGGTTGCTAAACAAAGCCACATATTTAGATAAGGGTAAGTTTGCGAAGTTTTTCGGGTCTTTACATTATATACTCAACGGTTTGTGGCTGCAAACGTGCATTAAAGAGATTCTGCGTTTTCTTTCCTCCTCCACACAATGCTGCGCTAAAGTATTCTACTTAAAGTTGCTTTCGGTGCGTGTAAATTTATTTACAATAGGGGAAACTCGGAGACTATATAAAAGTCTGATAATGAAGTTTTGTGAATTGATTCAGAATCTTTTAAGAGAAAGTTGTGATGCATCTAAGAACAAATTATTTTTTCCACTGCAATAGAGATCATACAGATCATACAGTCCCACTTTCTATAGTATAGTTCATCATCATCGAATCAAAATGTACTAAAATAACGTAATCTTGTTGGTGTGGTAATTGCAGAGCAGCTCTTGTGCTGCACTAAAAGTGAGTGAGACTTCTCTGTGTTACAGCTGTAAAAGCTTGTGATTGTGATTCCATCAAAATAAACAGTTCTGTTGTGCCGAGTTTTACTCTCGCTGTAAAAATATTTAATTAGAAAGGAAAGGAGCTTATTCTCCCGCATGAGGTGGTTACGTGACTGAGCTGATTTGGAGGTAGTGTGGATAGATGGTACGCTGATAAAGATTGTTATACTTACTTGTCATACTCTCTAGAATTATCAGTTTCTTTTTTCTCATTTTTCACTGAGCATATTTGATTCGCCTCTTAATTTTTAGCTGATCGTTTAAAGTTTTTTTACACATGATTTCTCAGGCATCTTTACTCTTTTAGCTTCAAGCACATTGTTGTGCTCTTAGGTGAGGTGACATGGATGGCATGAATATATGATGCATTCAGTTAAACGTAATATACTTTATATATTGGCTTTCAAAAGCTTCCAAATACTAAATAGAGAAAAGAATACAAACATAGCAAATGAATACTTGGGTGGTCAAATGATTTGACCCAGCCCTACGCAAAGGTACAATTATATTTCTATAAAAAGTTTAACTACAGTCTCATTGTGTTTGTTTTTCCTCCTGTGTAATCCCTTGTGATCTTTACCCTCTCTCAGGTTTGGAATCGGATGACTCCTGTGAGGTTAGCTTTAAAGATGCCCCTGTGTATGAGGGGAAACAGACGTCAAATGGCCGTGTGCCATCAGAGAACGGAGTATGGGAGCGAAGGTATGGAACAAGGGTCTACACATCTATTAAAACGTCTAGTATCAAACCATAAAATCATGTGAAAAAGTGCTGTATGGTGTGTTTGAGGTGCACACATTAGATACGTGTATTGTTCGTATCTATTGGTACTTGTATGCGTCTTCGTTTCTTCATGTGCAGAACAACCCTCCCTGCTCCCATGTTCTCAAGAAATGATTTCAGTATTTGGGGCTTCCTGAAGAAATGCATTGGCATGGTAAGGGGAATACACTATACGTGGACAAGGATGTAGTCTTGGTCGACAGTGTTATAGCCAAGAGTGCTTCAGCACCCCCTATAACATGAATAAATCATTGATGAGGTTATATTCTTGTTATACTTATGCTAATCCATTGTTTTTTGTTTTTTTTCTTCTTCTTTTTTTTCTTTTTTGTTTTTGCCTTTTACTTCCACCTGTGAACGGAACAGGAGCTCTCTAAAATAACGATGCCTGTTGTTTTTAATGAGCCGCTGAGCTTCCTACAGAGAATTACAGAGTACATGGAACATACATACCTCATCCACAAAGCTTGCACAATGTCTGATTCGATAGAGCGAATGCAGGTAAACACTTTTTTCCCAGTTATATGTTACATTCAGACACATATCATATCATCTGTGCTGAACCCTTTTTTGTTGGTTAGCTTGTTGCTGCATTTGCTGTGTCTGCTGTGGCGTCACAGTGGGACAGAACTGGAAAGCCTTTTAACCCTTTACTGGGAGAGACATATGAACTCACAAGGTAAGCCAATAAGTAATACAGTCATGCGTATAACACAGCAGGGGTGCCGAACTCTGTTCCCAGAAGGCCAAAATTCAACACAGTTAAGTGATCTTCCTCCTCAACAAAACTTACTTAACATAGTAATTAATTGATTTGATGTTAATCACGTGTTCGAGCATGGAAATCAGCAAGCTGCACTTGGTTCTGGCCCTCCGGGACAGGAGTTTAAGACCCTCTTATATAGAGATTCTTCACAGTTGCAAAAAAAGAAAGCATACAAACAATGGTAAAGAAATTTCCTTAGAAACAGTAACCCATGTACCAAACACCACTAAATATTGTTCACAAACCTTGTTTTCACCTCAAAGGGGAATTCCATAGATTTAAAGGTCCATAATTCAGTTGTTGAGATGTGAACAAAGTCATTCATTCATTCTGATGTGAAATGCTGCTTTGTAGGGAAACATACCCATTTGAATATCTTTACACTAGTGGTGACAATAACCAGGGCTCCCAACATCCACAGCACAATTTCTCAGGCATCAGGCAGTGTATTCATAACAATATCATGTAATAACTTTCTGTGATGTAGCTTTTAGAGGCATTGAACTCTTCAGATGTCTGGTTCCTATCACTACCACTGTGAACAATTCTGACTGTCTCATATTTCCCACAACACTTTGTCTGTCTGTCAGTCTATCTCTCTGTCTGTCAACAGCACCTTAGTGTTTGTACATACTATGTGTTGTATTTCTTCATATTGCTTTGTATTTAATTTGTTGATACTGTGGTGATTTCTTCGTTTAGGGAAGATGAGAGTTACCGACTGATCTCAGAGCAGGTTAGCCACCATCCACCAGTCAGTGCTTTCTTTGCTGAATCGCTCAGCCAGGACTTTGTGTTCCACGGTTCCATTTATCCTAAACTGAAGTTCTGGGGCAAAAGTGTTGAGGCTGAACCCAAAGGCACTATGACATTGGAGCTGTCCAAGTAAGTATTTATGAGAAAACCGACAGTTAGGACAAAAAGCCGTTGCATAATGCTGTGAATCTGAAATGTGTCTTTTTGTTATTTCTGTTTGGTTAAGATTGTGTTTGTAGGATTTGAAGTAAACCAGACACACAACTGAGCAAATTTATCCTTTGCAGGCACAAGGAAGCATACACTTGGACAAACCCTATGTGTTGTGTGCACAATGTCATCCTGGGCAAACTGTGGATTGAGCAGTACGGAACAGTGGAGATAGTCAACCACAGGTAATGAAATCTGTCTTTTATCTCAGTGACCAGAAACAAGCCTGCTGTCTTATTTGGGAAGAACATCATGATAGACTATACAAATGTACATTTCCTTCCTTTATATTATTTGACAAGACACATTACCTGCTTTGTGGCTAAAATGTTCACTTGTTTTGTCTTCTTTTTTGCTGAAAATATTTTTCTGTGTGCCAGCACTGGAGACAAATGCGTGCTGAATTTTAAGCCATGTGGCATGTTTGGCAAAGAACTGCATCGGGTAGAAGGACATATCCAGGACAAGAAGTAAGCAGTCACTGGCATCAAATATCAAGCGGAATGTCTGGCTGTCAAGCCCTACAGTTCACAGCTTTTAAGCTGCTGATAGTCAAGTCTCTGGTCTAGTAACTACCTTTGATTCCATACAAAATATTAAATATCAGAATACATCATTATATGACGTTCCTTTTAATCACATTATCCATTTGCTTATATTTGGTTATGTGCTTTTGTGGCTTCTGTTTGAGGTTAATTTACATTTATTATTGCACAGTAAGAAGAAGCGGCGTGTTATCTATGGGAAGTGGACGGAGTGCTTATACACTATAGAGCCAAAGGTCTATGAAGCAAACAAGAAGGTAGAAAGGAAAAGTGGCGATTCCAAGAAACACAAACAGGTAATGACAGTGTACAGATGTTCTAGTACTGATTCATATGATGTAGGGTCGTGTTAGTAAACTGACCAGCACTGATAAATACTCTACAATTATCACCCCTGAACTGGGTGGTGTAATAGAAGAACAATCATACACAGATTTTAAGTATACTTTTTATACCGGTGGCACAATAATTACAGGATGATTATTTTCACATTTTCCATGAACATATAAACCCATCAGCTACAACTGGAATCTAAATATTATAGCTCAAGACAGATTTACTTTGATCCAGTATAAACCAAGAATAATGCTTTGCATTAGAGCAGACGCATCTGGTTTTAGAATAATTCTCTTGCTTAAACGTCTGCAATAATAATGAGATGTACCCCTCAGTCGTACTCCTCTGCTATTCATCCTTCACCATCTTTCTCTCTCATTCTTGCTTTCTCTCCCTCTGTCCCCCTACCCTCCATGCTATGATGATTTTGCAGTACAGTTATGTGCCCTCTTAGCCATGAAATCCACATATATACTTTATCCACATAAGATTTTAGCTTGTATTCTCATTTTTGTGACCGTTTGGAGTAAGAACTATGCATTAGGATTGATGGTGAAGCTCTACAAAATCCCATTATAAACTTATATGTATAGGACATGTATGTAAATACACTGTTATGTTGTATACCAAACAGTATCAACAATTCTTTTACTTCTTGAAACAGTTGCTAAGAAACGTCCTAAATAGTATTCTAAGCTATTTTTAACCGTATCATGAATGGACCGTTTTTGTATTGTGTATAGTCATTATATCTGTTTTAAAGGCAAACATAATTGTAGGCAGTGAGATGGTGTTTGTAGTTTGTGGGTAGGTCATTAACTGCACTGTGTCTTTGCTCTAAGGATCAGAATACTGGCGGTGCTGGTGATGCTGATGAAATGCCAGACGTCCAGGAGACAGTCACTATGATTCCAGGCAGTACATTACTGTGGAGGATAGCCCCGAGACCTGCACACTCAGCACAGGTAATATAAACTACAGCTACTCTCCTCTACCCTTCTGCATTTGCAGAGATACTTAATTTTCTTGAACTTCACTGAAGGGCCTGTACAGTCGATTGGTCCTCCATTTTTTAATAGATTTGTTTTGTGCTACATTCCAATCTGATTTGATAAAGATCTTGCAATCTTATCACAGTTTGTGCATAGACACTTCCACTACTACATTTGGACATCAGTACTGTTACAGATTTACATACATAGATAGAATGGAAAAAAAAATAACTTCTAAAACTGTGAAAGGGTATTAATCCAATCATAAAGAATTTAAAGAACAACCAATGAAATCCTTCTCATACTTCTGTCTATGTTCTGTCCTCTGTGTTCAGATGTATAATTTCACCAGCTTTGCAATGACACTGAATGAGCTGGAGCCTGGCATGGAAGGAGTCCTAGCACCTACAGATTGTCGTCTGCGACCAGACATAAGAGCTATGGAAAATGGAGACATAGGTAAAAAGATCTACATTTATACCACCGGCATGGGAAGCTGGTTCTTACAGTGTTGGCAGTTGCAAGGAGTTTTTTGGCAGCCTGACCTATAAGGCTAAAATGATGACATTTTTAATGACAAAATCTAAAGAATGTTTCAGCAACTATTACTCTATTAGATACTGTTGATCTACTTATCCTTATTATAAATAGACAGGAAGTTGAACTTCATGTTAGGTCTGAGCTTAGATAAAAGGGTGAGCAATATGATGATATTTTATTGTTACCTTGATAAATTATGTACAGTACACTTTTCTGAGCATATTGTGGATATCATCAGTACTTAGAGGATGCTGACTACATGTTTTATTACAAAGTTAGCACAGTTAGGCCACTTTAATTGGATCAAGTGCAATGCAGTTTGTAAAACACTGAATTAAAATAATTTATTTAGTAATTTAATTATTTTATACTACTATTATTATGGTATTTTTATATGTGGCACTACAGGTTCTTGAAACATTGTGATGCATATTGTGTGTCATGAAAATGTCTTGACGTATTGCTTATATAAGAGGAATGCAACTGGAGAATACTGCTACTACTGATGATGATGATGATGATGATGATGATGATAATGCATGCATACATACATGTTTCCTGGCTTCTTAATCCCAAGAGTGTCCCCCCCAAAGCAGGGCAAACCATACAGTGCCTGAATTTACACAGCTTTTGACCTTCAAACTTATGTAGCTCTTCATATGTTTTAGACACTGCAAGTCAAGAGAAGGAGAGGCTGGAGGAGAAGCAGAGAGCTGCGCGTAGAGAACGGGACTAAAGATGGGGAGGACTGGTCCACCAGGTGAAGCCTAATTCATAATTACTCTGTCTATATGTGTTTGGAGCTGCTTGGAACAGTTGCACCCATGTAACATTTTGGCCTTCCACTTTTCCAGATGGTTCCATCAAGGAGTGAACCCTTACACAGGAACCTCAGACTGGGTCTACACGGGTGGATACTTTGACAGGAAGTACTCTGACCTCCCTGACATCTACTGATTGACTGGGAAGAGGGCAAAGGTTTTTGATATACCTCTGGTCCCCAGCCCATATCATTGTCTTGCAACAATAAGCTTATTTCTCTATTTGTTGTTTTATTATTATTTTTTATTCTCCATCAAAATGTGAGAAAAGAATGGTTTACTGGACTGAAAAACCGAGCCTCCGCTCCCCTAAAACCGAATCTTTATACTGGAATCCGACACTGCACTTATTATGACTGAATTTATTTATTTTTTGAAAGGTAGGAAATGCCTTATATGCCTTTATAATGATTTTCATTTTTTTTCATGCAAGATAGATTTATGGTAAAAAGTTCAGTGTAAACTTCAGTATACGAATGGTTATTGTTACCCTCCTCCGCCCATTATATATCATGCTAGTAATACTCAGGTGTTTTATGGGTACAAGTTGTTAGTGATGGCATTAACGAGGATAGAGCATATTGTGATTATTGAACCCGTCGCTGACTAAGCATGTTATGAGAGGCTCTTTTAGATATTTATGCTCAGACTGATGCAACAAATTTTATCATTTCTATGACGTTAAGTACCTTATCCAGAAATGTGACTTCTATGATGACTGTGGGACATCCACTGAATAATTATTGCATTAAACTTGGTCTGTTACCTTCAGTAGATGAGCGGCTAGTGTCTCCAGACCAACCCTGACACAGTGATAAGCCCAGTGGGCTCTTCCGTGCCACCTTTATTTGTCTCCATTTATGTAGAGGACTTTACTCAAGGCTGTATGCTCATTCCTCACATGCATGCTCAGCAATGTTGCAGACGTTTTGATTTTTCTGACTAGATAAATATGAGAGCTGCTTATGACAATGTTTACTTTGTAAACAAAGAGTTTTTAAAGGTATGAAAGCTAATTAACAAACCTTATTAACAGCAAAGAAGTCTATTTTAACCTTACATGGATGTTTTGAGTTAATTATGGTTGCCAAAGTGACTCTTTCCTTGTAGAAACTAAAGCCATAGAACTCATCAGGACTGCAAGTATGCGTTGCAACAGTTGCGCACAAACAGGCTTCATTCAATGGAGATGGGTGCTAATATCTTAACATTTTCAGCACTTGTGGCTAATGAATGTCACCTTAACACGCATACAACTTATGCACATGAAATACTCTACTACTCCCTAAATAGAACCTAAACCTAAATGTTTTCTTGCTGAAATATTTTTGTTCATCCTGAAAGATTCATAAAGAAGGTAAAAAAAAGACGATGCACTACCAAGAGGACTATTTGATGAGATAATCTCAAAGGATTTTGAAAGTTAAAGCTATTTTTAACTTGAAAACTCAAATGCTGTGTTTCTGTTTCTTTCCCATTCTGTCAAACACGTTCACACACAGACTATATGTCTAAAAGTTTGTAGACACCTGCTCCTCTCATGTTTCTTCTGAAATTGAGGGTATTAATATAAAGTTTTGTCCCCTCTTTGCTGCAGTAACAGCCTGTACTCTACTATGAAGGTTTTACACCAGATATTGGAACATGCTGTGAGGATTTCATTGCATTGAAACATGAGCATTACTGAGGTCAGGTACTGATGTTGGATAATTAGCTCTGGATCTCAAACACAACTCCAACTCATCCCAAAGGTATTGGATGAACCTCTATCACCAGAGAACACAGTTTCACTGCTCCACAGCCCAGAGGTGGGGGGGCTTTAAACCCATGTAGTCTATGCTTGGCGTAGGGCATGATTAGACTCGTGTTGCTGCTCCAGAGTGTCCCATTCTCTTGGCAGTGTTTTTCTATGGAGATTATACAAGCTGTACACCTTCATCAGCAATGGATATGCCATGAAGTAGCTTAATTCACTAACTAGAAAAGGTGTCTGGATACTTTTGGACATATAGTCAACACACCTAAATAAAAATATCTATGCAAACATCCATCAGAATGTCTGTCAACTGTATCTTTGGGAGATTTCTGTCAACGAATGTTCCTTCTCATGTAAAATACTTTTGTTGGCCTTATGCAACTGTGTCAAACATGTTGAACTATTCCAGTGGAGTTCAGCCTTGTCCACAAAGGACTGGTGCTTTTGTTCTGCCCAGCTAACATCAAACCATGTAATTGAAGAACCCAAATCATGGAAAGCTGAATTTTTCATGCAATTTCTGAAATATTAAATGTAGTATCGCAAACAGTGGTAAAGTAAAAACAGCCCATTTTGAATTTGTTTTAGTGATGTCACCAAAACCAATACATTTACATTTATCTGCCAATTCAGCTTACAGCAGTTTGGCCCCACCCATTCATGCTGAAGTTATAAAGAGTGTTTCAGCCAGCCTGCTTTTTAAAAGAGGCAGCCAGTCAGAGGTTGTTTACATATATCAGTCTGAAATGTACAGTAACAAAAACAACCTGTTCAATTCTAAGCGAGGTTGGAAAGTGCCAATGTAAAAATGAATTACAGCTATTTTTGAGATATAACCCCACCTACAGCTCACAAGGGGACCTCAGAGGAAAAACTAAATTTTAAGAAAAATGCAGTTTAAAGTAGTGGTTGATGTCAGTATGTTGCCTGAGTGCTTTGCACTGGACCTTTGCAGAGAAGACTGAACCTCACTGGGTTCTTCGGTTTTGAAAGGTTTTTGTTGGCTGTTTTTGCACAGCACCTTGTGTGCTACATTTTGGCCTGGACTCTTGGCTGATGTCTGGGCTGCTTGGGGTCAACTGTATGTGACTAGAACAGTAACATGGTTGCCAGATGTGAAATTAGAGGGAGCACATGTCTAGAACAAGTAGCATACAAGTGTCATATACGTTCCATGTAACTACACTAGTGTATTTAAATCTTAATAGACATCCCATATCTTGCTTAATCTGAGAAAAGTAGTCGATTTATTAAATATATTCTGGCATGTTTAAACATGATCTAGTCATACTCCATCACTTATTATTGTACTTTCCTGTACTTCAAATGGCAGAGTTGTACCTCTGAAAGAAATGTTACTTTTCTTTCTCTGCAGATAGCCAGCTTGAAGCCACTGAAATAATGTGAAATTCCCATTTTTGTCACAAATTTTGTTTCCATCTGTCATTATTGCTGTAATACTCACAAGTTAATGTTAAGGTGGACCTGAGCAGGTCCTACAAAGTGAAGCTATGTAAAGCAAACGTATATATGACGTGAAGAAAGTGGGAGTCTGTCATTATTACAGTTTGCCATTTGTATGTTTGTGTGTGAGAATGAGTGAATGAGTATTTGTTATTGGTGATTAACATTTGTCATGTGACAGAACCTGGACATGCCATATAGGCTACGTAGGCTTTATGTAGTTTCACTTATTGGTAACTTTTTACTATTTTTGTATAGATCACGTAAATTGTCAGCCGTGATACACTTAAGCTGTCTAACCTGATGTAAAACTGGTCATTCATGAATTAGCAATATTATATATAAGATAGCTACAATTAAAGAAACTGAATTCCAGTGTGTACATCTGTTTTATTTATGTGGGGGGAGATCACCTGGGAAACAACTGAGAAACTAATCACGGATGTGTGACGCTGATCCCGGAGGGGCGCACAGGTTGGGGATTTCCCTGCTCACACATGCCTCCTAAACCTGGTCATTAACTGATGTGTTGAATCAGGTGCGTTAGAGGAGAGGAATCCCAAAAATGACTGGAATTCGCCCCTCCAGGGCCAGAGCCAGGCTTCTCTGGACTCATATAGGGATTGCTTTCATTATTTGTTTGTTTTTGAGATTGTTCACATGTTAACAAGCTTTTGTTGTTCAATTAAACGTACATGCAGATAAGGTATATTTGATGTTGTTTAACAACCACTAAGCATTACAGACATACATGTGATGAAAAGACGATTAAACATCATTTGAAAAAATGTACAAGGGGAGCAAATCCTATATAAATTGCAGTTTTGTCATTCACACAGCTTTCAAACTACATGAATGAACAACCAGAGCAATGACAGCAAGGCTGATTGACCAGTTGATTTAAAGCACCACCCCTTTTCCTTAGCAGTATTTGTCATTCCCAAGTACTGTGTATACTGGAATTACAAAATGGCAAGAAATTACTGAATTAAACACCAGGCTGAATTCCTGAAATCTGGCCCTGAGGTGCAGATTTCAGATCTGGTCCTGGAGGCCCACTGGCATGCACTTTTTAGTGTTTTGTTCCTGCTCCTGATCCAACTAATCAGCTCATCAACAGGAAAAGCACTGATATGTGCAGAGCAGTGGGCCTCCAGGATTTTGTTTGTGAGGTAAAAAAAAGTGTAATCTGGGTGAATCTTACCTCACATTTAGGAGCCCAAAATAGAACATGAAAGCGAATGAGTACCTGAATAGTCCACCTATTCCTGGTTCTCTTTGAGCTGGAGGTGGCAGCAGTCATGAGCTTCCTACTCTCAAAGGTATACATTTAGAAATAGTGTCCACACCCACATCACAATTCACACGAGTTTTTTATGAAGCCTGTGGGGGAGTTTGGTTTGTTTTTTTGGGCCATGTTTCAGTTCATTGCTGAACATTACTGAAGATTTATTTATTAAACGTGTCAAATTAACACAAAAGTGCAAAGTACAAACAGTAAAATCTTTCAAATAAGAGAACAAAAAAACGGTTCCTTTTATTTTAAGGTTTTTATTTTAGAAAAAAACACCTCTTGTTTTATAGTGTATCTTCATACCTCCTGAGCACATGTGCCTTGTTTAATTTGGACTGCTTGGTATTATAAAACAGACAGTTCTAGCTCTAAAATCTGATTGGCTGAGCCAGATTCAATGCTGTTATGCTCAGTATACACCAATCAGCCATAACATTAAGCGTCCTTGCTCCTACACTCTTTGTCCATTTTATCAGCTCCACTTACCATATAGGTGCACTTTGTAGTCCATGTTTTTCTGCATACTTTGTTAGCCCTCTTTCACCCTGTTTGGTGGTCAGGACCCCCACAGGACCACCACAAAGCAGGTATTATTTGGGTCATGGATTATTCTCAGCACTGAAGTGACACTGCTGCGATGTTAGTGTGTGTTGTGCTGGTACGAGTGGATCAGACAGTGGTGGTGCTTAAGTTTTCAAACACCTCAGTGCTCACGCTGCACTAAGAATCGCCCACCAACTAAAAATATCCAGCCAACAGTGTCTTGTGGGCAGTGTCTTTTGACCACTGATGAAGGACCAGAGCAGGGATGTCCAGTTGGTGGGCCTGCAGGTTTTCATTCCAGCAAAGCAGGACTGCACATGATCAGTTGTTTGATGGCTGAGCAATTGATGAAACAAGTGGAATGAAAACTTGCAGCCACACCAGCCCTTTGTGGATAAGATTGGACATCCCTGGACAAGAGGATGACCAACACAAACTGTGCAGCTACAAATGAGCTATTGTCTCTGTAGTTAAGAGTGGACAGTAAGTGGACAGTGTTAAAAACTCCAGCAGCACTTACATGTGCTGAGAATGATCCACCACCCAAACAATACCTGTTCTGTGGTGGTCCTGACCATTGAAGAACAGGGTAAAAGTAAATAAATAAACAGACTGCAGTCTGTAATTGTAGAACTACGTGCACCTACACTGTAAGTGGAGCTGATAAAATGGAGTGTAGATAACAGGAGGTGGTTTTGATGTTATGGCTGCTGTATGTGTACATATACACAATAAGAACACTAGAATTATAGCAGGAGTAATAATAATGAGTTTGCACCGTTCAACAGTTAAAAAATATATTTTTAAAGAATCTTTTTTTTATCAGAAAGAAACGTTACAAGACTTCACATCCATACAGCACAAAAACATAACGTCATTGTCTGAGACTAAACTACCACTTCAAGTTGTACCAAATGAAGAAGCCTTCATACACAAAATAGTGATATGTTCACAAGAAGAGTAGTTCAGTGATTTCTCATTGTCCTCATTGTTTCTCATTGTCCTTCGTCTCACAATCTCAGACACACCCTAGCTCGCCATGAACAAGCCAGCAGTTGTGATGTATGATGGAACTGTCCGAGAAGTTCTGGAAAGTGATCATTTCCAAAGCTGGTGTGGTGATGATGGGCAGAGCCTGTATACACTGAAGTAAAGACTCATGGCATGGCAGCAAACTTAACAATGTAATAAAAAGGCACTTCATGCTGCAGTACTCACAGTGTGTACTCTGAGGATTTATATTGAAAATAAATAGCTATTTTTTAAACAACTCTACTACAAATGGAGTTTCTTTCAGCTGGAAGAGCATACAAAGTTTCATAAAGAGTGCTCACAACATCAGTCACGCTCCCTGAGGGGAAAAAAAAGAGGACATCACAGTCAGTTCATGCTATCTTCACCACTAGAGGGTGGCTGCGTACCTTAAAATACTAAAAGACAATATAAATTTATGCAAGTTCATATTCTCTGATGAATCTTGGTTCACTGCTGAATGCATATAAAAAGAAAATTATACCAGTCATACACAGGGCTGTGCTACACACTGAGCTACCTTGGTGCTGATAAAGGGGAATTCCACCGCTATTTCAAATTTTAAGGATAATTAGTTAGAATGTCTTTCCGAGTGGTTTGATGTGAAATGTGCTGTTCTAAAGAATAGGTGGTGATAGGAACCAGACGTCTGAAGAGTGTAATGCCTCTAAACCCTTCCTCACAGAATGTTTAAAAATGAAATGATTATGAAAACACTACCTGATGCTTGAGACAATGTTTTATCACAGTTTTGAGATAAAATTTTTGGCTAAAACATTAAAATACTTTAACGGTGGAGAGATGCATGTAGGACACTGAAAGGTTGTGAAAAGCACCCAAACAAAGGGGACTTCCCACTGATTCTTATTATTATTACTGCTACTTTTGTATAGCAAATAAATGGCTATATTTTCATTATTAACATCATGAGCCCTGGTTCCTATCAGCACCACTATAAAGAATTCTGAATCAGTATGTTTCTCTACAATGTTTCACATCAAATCACTACATATGACTTTGTTTACATCTCAAAGATTGAATACCAAAGAACCTTTGAAATGTTGGTGGAATTACCTTCTAAGCTAAGGAACGATATCATCTGAAGGTCCAAACAGAAACAAGCAAGCCAGTGCACGGCTTACAGTACAGTAAACAGCCAAAACACATACATGTAGCATTGCACTCTGCACACCACAATACAACAGAGACCGGTTCACAGAAGGGAAGTTTCCCTCCTTTTCTGAACAAACCACAGTATAGCAAATATAAGCCTATTTTTTTGCCATCCAGTGTTTGGACTAACCACTCGGCCCCTATTACTCAGTGGTGCGTACATAAACACAGGACACAGAATCGTCCACAAAACATTTCATGCAATTCTCATAGCTATGGAGAAATAAATACTGCAAGTTTCCATCCCAAATAAGATGCCTCTGAGCAACACAGTCATATAAAATAATAAGCATTAATCATCTCAGCACAACCGAATAGTTGCCATTGCTAACCTGACTGAATTGGCACTCGGCACTCTTTAAAAGGGCAATTTCACTGATTTTTCAAAGTGTCTGCATAATTAAAGTTATGATGTTACCAAAGTCAGAGTGGTTTGATGTGAAACTGTTTTAAAGAAACTTACTGAGTCAGAATTGTTCACAGTGGTGGTGATAGGAAGCAAACTTCGGCAGAGTTTAATGCCTCTAAAAGTTCCCTCACAGTAAGTGATTGCATGAAATGGCTACGAATATGTTGCCTGCTGCCAGAGATCTTATTTTACATAGTTTTGAGTTTTACATGTTTTCAATCCATTAATGGCAGAAAGGTACACACTGGGTGTTGTAAGGCAAAATATTATCCAAAGAAAACAGTGTTTTAGATTTACAGCTATTTTACCATTATAAACATTACATATAAAAACTCAGAAAATGAGTAGGTTCACTGGTCATTTCATACAGCAAGTAAAACAGTGTGTTGAAGACGTCACAACCTCTAGGTCAATCCAGTTACTAAGTTTCTCTGTAATGAACCACTTCACATTAAACCACTCTGAATAATGATAAACTGACTGAATTACACATAAACGATGGAAAAACTGGTAAAATTACACTTAAAAAAGGTGCTAAAAAGGGTTCTTTTGAGCAATGCCTGAGTAGAACCATTTCAGTTGTGTTTGATGAAGAACCGTCCATTGAAAGGTCATTTATGGAACCAAAAATTCTGTGGCATCATGCAAAAGAAACTCTTTTGGCACCTTTAATTTTAAGAACATATAAAATATTATTACAAAATACATACACTGGTTTGGCTCCTCATAACATTTCACTGTACAATCACAATCTACAGTCTGTGGAAATAGAGAGCTGAAGAAAAAAAAAAGACAACTGGAGTGTGCACGGAAATGAGAGCATAATGGCACAAATAACGTGCCTGATAAATGTCATCTCTAACATAGAGTGTTGTGTTGGATAGCTTTCAGAATGCCATGTATTCCTCACAGCAAGGAACAAGAGTTATGCCACCTCCAGTTATGGAAACATACAGTCAGTCTTCACACACAATGCCTGCAGCAAGAATTTGTATGATATAAATATACAGTTACAGTGATAAATAACATGGCACATTAGGAAAAATAAAAATTGCTTTAAAAAGTTGAGTAAAAAAAACAAAAAAACAATAAAAATATAAATTTGATAAGTTAATAAAAACTGTACCATTTGTGAATAATTAAAGAATTGTGATTTACCACAGTATATCAGCCTCCACACTAACCAGCACAGCAAACAAAACTCGATTAGTCAGTTATGAAGGTTGAAGTAACATGGAAGACTGACTGTTTTTGGACTCATGACTGATAAGACTGCTGGACACAGCTGAAAGCCCTCAGGTCTACAGAGCCCTCAAACACCATGACTAACTGCAATTCTTTTGCATTCAGGAGAAGCCCTGGAAGGCCTTTCTTTGGTCCTAGACCTGCTGCACCAGCCTGCGATAGTGCGGCATGACCTTGCTGTCTGGGAGGTAGAGTGCCATCTCCAAGGCAACCAGAACAGGAAACTCCAGAGGAATTAGCTCCCGCCGACTTATTCGAAAACGCTCCTCCAGCTTCTGCTCAGGAATAGACACATGCAGAGAGTGAGAGACAGAAAAAGGGAAAGGGGGGGGGGGTGAAATTATTACTCTCTCTCTCTCTCTCTATTTTAGTACAGTATCCCAGCATCACCTCAACATTCTGCTCTCTGCTCTCTGGAGTACAATAAATAAGTAATCAAATATTTTTTTGAAATACAGGTCAAATACACTCACACACTCATCTGGCTGATTAACATGCTTTTTTAAAGCAATTATTTGCCAATACTGCTATAATAAACATATACTGAAATAGATATTCATCTATATGCTTCTCTTGTTATCTATTAGTAGACAAGAACCTTGATGCAATCATAATTCCTGAGATACAGCAACAATATTTTTCAGTCAAAGTGACAATTATTGATGGCTTGGCTGTCATTGTAATAATTTGCTGCTGATTAATGTCTTATTACTTTGCTTGCAATTTCATCTTTTTAATTACTTTTAAATCTATTTAAAAAGCTACAGCACTCTAATAACTACTGCAGAACCGTTTGAGAGCAAATTAGCAGAGTAAGAAAATTATGTTAAGGTCATGTTTTACCATGCAAAACAAATAAATAGCTAAATAAACAATGCATAACACTGTCTGAGATCAGTACTGCAGTTTAATGAGTCACAGCAGGATGGTTTATAGTAATGTGCCCTTAGCCTTTTACCTACTGCTTCCCCGTCTTATGATCTACAGGTCATGAGGTCATAAACAGAGAAAGCATAACAAATACTGTGATCTTTATTCATTATTTGAAAATGTGCACAATTAGATTAACAGCCTCTCTACACACCACAAAAAAAGTAGAAGAGTATATGTAGATTTCTGTCTGTCTGTCTGTCTGTCTATCTATCTATCTAGGAACAACCAAAGTCAAAGACACAGTCAGAAAGGGCTATTATCTGGTTGTCTTAGTATTTCAACTTGGACCAGTGCCACTTACATCTATCAGCAGTTTGACCTCCTGTTTCTTAAGGTCACTGCTGATCTTGGCAGCCAGCAGCACACAGACGGCAGACACGAGCTTTCTGTTGTGCTTGTTCAGTCGACCCTGCAGGACCAGCTTCTCAAAGTACACATAGGCCATTGCTATGGTAACGGGCTGTAGACCACACTCCTCGCTCACGGCGCACATCTCTCGCTTCAGACTGACAGCAAAAAGTCAAACGTGAAATTTTAAGCACCGTTAAATGTACACTGCCTTTCAAACTTCATAATATGAAGTTTTCATAATATGAAAATGATTTTGCTGCACATACAGTTCTGTGCAAAAGGGACCTAAACAACATGTTTAAAGACACTGAAAAAATGTCTTGGTAATAAGTGTATTTTTGCTTGTAAAAACACCACACATCATTATACATAACAAAAACGCAATAAAAAGTAACAAGAATTTATTATTATCATTATTATTTTTAAAAAGGGGATATCTTAAATAATAATTCATAATAATAAATAATAAATCATGTTTAGATGCAGTCTCCTCAATGCCCCCAGTCATCACATAGATTTGTAAAATTCCCCACTATATTCACAGTAATATTAATGGTTTTTCCAACAAATAAGCTCTTAATGAACAGATAAATAGGCTTTTAATTGTAATTTTCTGGTTTTTGAAATTTGTACAGTACTGTACATGCATAAAATGAATTACTGAGATGCTCATATTTTACAGGTTTCAAAAATTTGTGGGAAGCTGTAAAAAAAAATAATAAATAAAACCTTCAGTGGAGAATGGAGTTGTATATGATTCAGTAATAACTGAGAATATTTCAAATATTTCATATTTAAACAGCTCTAATCAAATATCATTGATCTAAAAAGATATTTGTAGTCATTTTCTTGCAAGAAATTCCTAGAAACGGATGACTGCGATAAATTACTATGAATGGATAATTTCACTTAACCTCATAACTGTTTGATTTTCCGTCAGTTTATATTTTGGTGTGTAGTTTATAACGTTTCATTCTACACTGGTTATTACTGAATAACAAATATTATAATAATTGATTTCAAACTTAATTTACCTTAAATGGCAGTGTAGCTCTAACAATTGCTATTACTCTATATACATTTACAATGAACAAGCTTTTTTTACACAGATACACAATGATGATCTTCAAAATAACCATACCTTCTTATCTTGCTTAGGGTCAACTTTATATGAGGAAACTTTTCTTTGAATGTCTCATTCATGTCCTTCTTCAGGTCAGATGGTTTCACATACTCGATAACAGTTGTCTGCAAAAGACAAAAAAGCATTTTATTTTATCAGTGAATTTAAGCAGCACAAAACTTAGCCTTTAGGGGCAGCGGAGGACTAAAATACAGACAGTTTCTGTCAGTGAATAGCTTGGTTTACAATGCTTTACATTACTAGTGAGATTACTGCTGTGTATTAAGAGACATAATATGGTTCATAATAATGTGCCTCTAGCCTTTTGACTACCTCTTCATTGTCTTATGACCTACAGCTGACGAGGTTATACACAGAGTTAAAACCTGAAGCAAGCTTGATCAATGTCCTGTGATCTTTATTCATTATTTGAACTTATTACGTGTATTATTTAATACACTTACCACGTATGAGGCAAAGATTAAGACCCTCTTGTGTTTTCCACAAGGCCACTGCGGGTCATTCAGTAAATTAGGGTCATAGTCCGACATCTCGTCCACACCTATTAAGATTTAAGTGCATGAAACATAGCTCTGCATATCAGACTACTATACACATTCTTAAAAAATGATGCCAACATTTTTTATCTATTTGAACATTTTTTGTGTCATATAGTGTTATATATGTGTTTTGGTTAAAGGTATGAGCAAAAGGCAAATACAGTACATCAATAATCACGATAACACACATATACCAATGATTTTATACAATAGTTACACAAAAGCAAAAAAAAAAACCTGAGAACTGTGTCAAATATGTTTTAACACTGACAATTCTTCCACCAAAAATGCAGTTCTCATGTTTGTTCTTCAAATACCAGGAACGATTAAGTGGAGGTACCTGAAGTGTTAAGGTACATGTTGAGTCCCGTCTGTAGTCCAAGGCACTGCAGACAAACGCTATAATGTTTGTGTGCTTTCGAAATCTGAGTAACTCACCAGACTCTTGTCCGATGGCGCTGCTCAGACGGGACGGGGTGAAATTCTTCTGCCCATTGATCCAGTTCCGAGGCATTGGCGTCTGCACTGTGCTTGTATCCAAGGGTGCATTGCTCTTCTGTCTGACCAGGGCGTTGGTAGGCAGGAGGAACCGCGCATATGATACTGTCTGTAATAGACACACACAAACACCTACATCAGGAGCATAAATACAACATCTTAAACAACAATCCTCTAAGACATGCAGATTCACACCACGTTTAAGAGCCACTATAATATGGTCACTATAATCACTATTCAAAAACTTTGGAATCACTGTTAATAATATAAAAACACTTCTGTTGCAGACACATAACCTGATATTAAAAAAGATAATATTCTATAGGCTTCAAACAATTTGTAAGAAGCTGTAGAAATTAAGAAATGGTTGATTATGAATAGAGCTGACAATGACTACATAATAGTTCAGAAAGCTGTATAGCGTTGAGAATGAACTTACAACAAAATGAATATCTATATTGCCTCAATCGTAAAAGTGGTGATCAACTTTGCTCAAGTAGCTATTCACAGCAATTTCATGTCAGAAAATTACTGTAAATAGAATAATTACAGTTTATTATTTAAATAGATTTGCTAACATGTCACAACTATAAGTTGTTAATAAACCACTGGTTTACATTTTGGTGTCTACAGTCTACACAAGTTATCACTGAATAGTTATTATTGAATAGAAGTGGGCAATATGACTGAATATTTTATTGTTATTGTGATAAACAATATGCTTTTCTAAACTTATTGTGGATATGGTCAGCACTAACCAATTGCATGCTTCATAAAAAGAGCATAAGTCCTGTTGGGTTGAGAGCAGCACAGTATGTGAAATGCTGAATAAAAATAATTACATACCCAGAGTTTTTGATGGCATTTTTTTTAATGTGGCACTATGAATGCATTGCACTGCTCAAAAAAATTAAGTTAGCACAAAACACATATCGGATCTCGATGAACAAAAGATTCAAGCTGAAAATAGTCATTGATGTAAATTGTGTAATTCATTGAGAACAAAATGATGTAACAATGGTCAATGAAAACCAAAATCATCAACCCACTGAGGGCTGGACTCAAAATCACACCAAAAATCAAAGGGAAAAAGTAAAATCACAGGCCGATCCAACTTGTGTGAATTTCATCATGGCAACTCATTAGTATAAGACTCAGTAGTGTGTATGACCCCCACGTGCCTGCATGCACTCCCAACAATGTTTGGGCATGCCCC
Source organism: Colossoma macropomum (assembly GCF_904425465.1). Classification (NCBI taxonomy): domain Eukaryota; kingdom Metazoa; phylum Chordata; class Actinopteri; order Characiformes; family Serrasalmidae; genus Colossoma; species Colossoma macropomum. Next base: position 10,168,191 of record NW_023494802.1, on the reverse strand, counting down.
TGATCAGAGAGTGGATGGTGTCCTTGGGCATATTCTCCCAGACCTGGATCAGGGGAATCACTGAGCTCCTGGACAGTCTGTGGACTGACGTCCCAGAGGTTCTCATTTGGATTCAGGGCTGGGGAATGTGAGGGCCAGTCAATGGCATCAATGCCTTCATCCACCAGGAACTGCCTACATACTCTGGCCACCTGGCACTGTCCTGCACCAGGAGGAGCCCAGGGCCCCCTGCACCAGTATAAGATGTGTCAGTGGCTCTGATGACCTCATCCCAGTACATAACAGCAGTCAGGGTACTGTTGGCTATAACATAGAGGTTTGTATGACCCTCCAAAGATATGCCTCCCTAGGCCATCAATGACCCACCGCCATATCGGTCGTGTTGATGACGTTGCAGGCAGCATTACATTCATCACGGCGTCTCCAGAATCTTTCACATCTGTCACATAAGCTCAGTGTGAACCTGCTCTCATTTGTGAAGAGAACAGGGTGCCAGTGGCGGACCTGCCAATTCTGTTGTTCTCTGGCGAATGCCAATCAAGCTGCACGGTGCTGGGCCGTGAGCACAGGTCCCACTAGAGGACGTTGGGCCCTCAGGCCCCCCTTATGGAGTCTGTTTCTGACAGTTTGGTCATATATATGCACACCAGTAGCACGCTGGAGGTCATTTCATACAGCTCTGGCAGTTCTCCTCCTGTTCCGAAGAAGCACATACTGGTTCTGCTGCTGGGTTGATGCACTTCTACAGTCCTGTCCAGCTCTCCTCATGTAACAACCCATGTCTTGGTATCTCCTGCATGCTCTTGAGAGTGTGCTGGGAGACACAGCAAACCTTCTTGCGACAGCATGTATGGATGTGCCATCCTGGAAGAGCTGGACTACCTGAATGTGCTGCAGGTCCCGCTTAATGCTACAAGTATTGAGATGGACACAAACAAAATGCTAAACTAGAGAAGAATTAGTCAGGATGGATAAAGAGACAGTTTGTTTTTTGGGGGTCTTGCTGTTGCCTCTTCAGTTCACCTGTTGTCACTTTCATTTGCATAAAGTAGGTGAAACTGATACACACGCGCTTATGCTTAGATAGATGGATGTCCCTGGAGTTTAACTGACTTGGTGTTATACTATGATGATTAAGAGTTCCCTTCATTTTTTTGAGCAATGAATCATGATAAATAATGTGTATCGTGAACATGTCAAAGTATCGTGATATGATATTTTAGCCAAATCCTCCCCAACCCCTTTATTAAATAACTAATTATTATAAGACAGGTGATTATAAAATGTTGAATGCTATTGTACAGCTTATGAAACTTGCATAGTCATGCTGCCAGAACAACATGCTCAGAGCAAACACAGAAACATGCTGACAAACCAGATTTACTATGAACATAACATACCTGGAATATGAACACATCCACATAATCCATCACCAACTCCCCTCTTACCTTTCCAAAAGCCCCCAGTTCCACACCTTCCAGCACAGGAGCCATATCAGCCACTCCTCCCGACGGGTGCCTCTGTCTCTGGGCCTCGAGTTTTGACTCACTGCAATAGATGGGTATCTAATCAGTCATCTCTACTTAATAATACGCTCTGTGGTCAACTGTTGTTGCCTATTGTAGTTCAGATGCAGAGATAGAGAGAGTAATTAAATAAGGCACTGCTGCTGTTCATCTGAAATAAGAGTCACTCGTGGAGCGTGTTGGTGCACCAGCTGTTTAGGCTGATCTCTCGCTGATGACCCGCTCAGGCTGCTTGTTTGTCAACATGCTGCTTAGGCTGCTGCTTGTAAACAAGCTGTTCTAGAGAAGCTGAATGTGAAAGAAACCCTGTGGGTATTTGGGAAGGCACAGCGTTCTGAGAGATAAGGCACTTTATGTACACAAAGAATTTGGCTGACAATGGACAATGTGTGAGGTGTGGACAAACCAATACCTATTCCAGAGCACAAAATCTAATTTCCATTTCAATGAATAAAAAAAGATCTGATCTTATTTGTAAGAGCTATATTTATATATTTTAATCAACTGAAATAAATTTTGAATGCATCTAAAGGAACTGTCATTTAAAGGAACTGTCAATATTTTTGGAAATGGAAATATGCCAGATGAAAAATAATGCATCATCACATTAGCAATTAAATTAGCAAAGAACCTTTAAAAGCAATTTTGGTAACTTTTTCTAAGCCTAGAAGAAAAAAGGTCTGTCTCTTATTATATGAGTAGTAGAAGTGAGTAATCTAAAAAAAAATTAATTGTCAAAAAAATTTTTATTTATTTTTTCCAATTTACAGTTTAAGATAAATCACGCTACACTTGTTATATAAACCACAAAGATTGTCATATCATAAGATCAGGATTAAAAGGATTAAAACTAGCCAAGGGGGCTATTGATTTGTCCATCCCTGGTGGGTGTTTTGATGGTATGTAATGAAAGATGTTCTGTGGCTGTCTGCAGGAGCTCAGTACCTGATGTGCAAGCTCTCTCCGTAGGGCAGTACAGAGAAAGCAGTACACAGAGACCGCTTAGCACAGATGAGAACAATCCTGCAGGACACACACACACACAGCACGCACACAGAGGAGACAGTGTCAGTTCTTTAATACAGCAACACAAACGTTTGAATTAATATTCTTGTAAGTAACTAAATCTTAGTATAAACCGAATCCCTCTAATGCTAAAGAAAAATGTGGTTGATCAGCCGAGATGTGTTCAGCGTCCAATGTTTGCTTACAAAACTAACAAAGCCAACAATTCATGGAAGTTTTTTTTACCGATTAGCATCGAGCAATGTCATCACACACTTGCCGCAAACTGTACTCTGCTGTTAATTAGGGGAGAGTAAGGCACTTACTCTTCCCCAAGTGCTAGTGCAGAAAATTAAAACAGGGATATTTTATGCAGTTAAACAGGTTCAAGTAGAATGTGCTTTTATTCATGTTAAATATTCTCACAGCAACATTATCTGCAAATTTTGACAACAATCAGACAGGTATTAGACCAGATTTACCCTGCAGTAGGCATGTTGCAATCATGCATTTTTTACTGACAAAAAAACTGCCGTACAAATAACTAACTGGCCTACCCTGAAGACCACTTTTATACCATGAAATTAACTCTTTATTCTTTACCGCATTGTGTGTTTAAGTCACAGAATTCTTATGTACATTATTTTAACCAATCAATGTAACAGCACTATTTTGAAGCATGGGTTAAACGCAGTGTTACAACTCCTCTAAGAAAACAATGAGAGAAACCTGTCAACCATTCACAGACATTCATTTTTGGAATGCACATATTTTTATGTATTTAGGTTAGAAAACTTGTGCCTAAAACAACATTTTACTTAATTAAATTAAATGTGTTTTGCATTGATTTAGCAAACATGTAAGCATCCATTACATGCATGTAGAGATAGCACACCACTTTTTTCTTTTCCAGTACTGAAAACCTGAGTACAGGCTGATACTGATCCAATGTTTTTTCTTTTAAAAAGTATTAAGCTTTAAAAGGAGTTATCAACTGAAGCACTACACTTAAGGTGGGCACCTAAAACTTGATTATGACGAAAATTAAGATGACCATGACAAAAATTTTAACAGTCCTGTAATATCTGAAAATGGTTAAAATGCACCACCACAACTAGCAATTCCTTGTAGCCTTAACATGAGGCTCCTTTTGTTGTATGGCGTTATCACAAGGTTACCGTTATCAGGTGACCTTTGTTACAAAATCGGACCCAATGCTTTGTTTTACTCCTTTGACCACTGATCTTGCATTTTTCGGTAATATCTCTCCAATATGATACTCAATATTGGATCGGCCCACCCTGTACTAGTTACCCACATTAGCCTCAAAATTCTAGTGCAAAATATATTTATAAATCATTTGGTAATTTGAGGTTTAAAAATAAAAGGAACAACAACAGCAACAAAAACATGTTTTTCTTAAACCAGTGAGGACATCTACTCCCTTTCAGAACACAAAAATATCCACACAAGTACACAGAGTATCCACACACTTGCACAACCACAGTCAATACACCACCACAGCTTCACTGCCACACTGCACTCTACCAGACATAAACATGTTCCTAAAGTCCATTTCTCCACAGTAGTAAAGTGTTCAACACATCATGCACTCTGCCAAACACTGCATATCAATTACGTTATTGTGAGATGTTATGTCATTGTGAGAAATCTGGCTTATGCTGCAGGCTCAGCCAAGCAATATGATTCTATTCAAGAATTTTCAACTTGCATTAGACACAAAAACTACTTGAATGGGCCACCCGAAGGTGTACGTAACTATCTTCACCCAGAACCAATACTCAGCTTTTTACCCAAATAAATAAATAACTAAGCAATCGGTCTTGGCTGTGCAGACTGTGACGAAAGCACATTTCATAATACAAACTGCTAGATTACAGCACTGAGAACAGGTTAAATCACATTTGTACAAAATCAAGGCGCAGAGACTATGTTGGGTAAATGCCTCCCTGACAGGTTGCTAAGAGGCATGAACAATAGCAGACCCAGCGGGTCAGCAGCTAGTGACAGACTGCACTGGATGAGGATGAAGGGCAAACATCACACTCTGCTGATGTCATGGGGCTGAGGATATGAATGAGAAAGCTGGAGTTCATGCTTGGCAACGTGTCCAGTGTTAGTGGCAATGGAGTTTTAAACAGTCTTTTGCCATTAGCCAGCTTCTTTTGTTAAACCTCTAGACCAAAGGATCAGACCACATTAGATTAAAATATTACAACAGAAAACACTGATATGTGAAATACTGTTGTCTTTGCCTGCTATCAGTAAGAGAAGAGAGAACAGTGAGTGAAAAAATCAAAGACTGTCATAATTAGTCAATTAAAAAAAATATTTAAATGTACCTTTTCTTTGAATCCGCAGTGATTAGCTGTCCTTTTGCATATTTTAAATGTGCTTCTATTTCTTACAGTAAGTTTGTGTGGGGTTCTATTTTGAGAAGATGACATTACTTTGAGTTCCTTTCAAGACTGCCTTAATTCACCCTTTCAGTTCCCCAAGCAGGCAGAGCTCTAAGTGAGTTAACTTAGGTTAGACAGTTACTTATGTCACAGTTATTAAGTTAGAGAAGGGTCCACAGAGTCTGTCTAAGCCTGCACTGCATCACTTTGGAGAAAATACATTTAATCAAATGTTTATAAGAGGGATACACTGATAACCTCTGGGCTGATACGATAACTGATGCAGTTTTTGCGTTTTTTATATTTTGCATTATGTATACAACTTCCAGAGCCACAGTGGAAGGTGAACGCATGTGAACGGGCTTTGCCTAATGTCTCTTATTTGTATAACAGTGGCATTCCTGCCTGGATGGGGAATCAAACCTACAATCTTCAAATAACAGTCTGGGCTGAAACGCTGCTTATAACTTCAATGTGAATGGGTGTGGCTAAACTGCTTTAGGCTGAATAGGTGAATGTATGTAAATGTGTTGATTTTCATGGCATCATGGAAACAATTTTCCCATTTATCAGCGAATTGTATATTGGCCGCCAACATTTCATGCAGCCCCATCTATATAACGCCTTCATAAATGTATCACATAGGCCGCATTTACGTTAATGTATGTGGGTGATCTGATCAGTGGACAGCGCTGTACAGCAAGTACAGGTATGAACAGGTCCAACTTGTCTCTGAGATACACTGTGATCCAATCATACAAATCACCTTTAGAGGTGGTCAGGGGCACATATGACCTCATAACATTCGTGTTGTGAACATTAAAGTGTACGGACACTTTAAGCAGCATTTGAGACACACCAAAATGCCACTTGTAAACAGCCATTGTCTTGCTGTCCACTTATGATCACATCACTCAAAATGGATGTTAACACTAAATGCGAACAGGGCCATAGCTAAAGCTACCTAATCTGATCGAGTGTATGAGTGATTAGAAAATATGTGCGTTTGATTATGACCACTCATTACATCACATTTCTCCCCAAGTTTTAGAGAACTACTGTAGGTGTTGTGCTCAGCTACAGAGGATGTTCCTACAGATAAGAGCATGTTCCTACATGTCAGAACTGCAGTTCCGTATAGCAAAACTGTGCTCATACCTCTGCTCATCGTGACAATGCAGCTTTTTCACACAGCATACCTAATAAAATAAAGCCTCAAATAGAGTGTATGTCATAAGCAGACTCATGCTGCTCATATTTGGTCACCTCCCACGGTCTCGCGCATGCTGACTCACCTGCTGCCTCGAGTGTCATACTGCCTCATGTTCTTGATGAAGTGCACCTTCTTGGCCCGCGGCCCTGGAGACCCTGACTGGTTACGTGTTCTACAAGAAAACAGCAAAGAAAAATCATACAGGAAATGAATAGATGTGTGAATTAATGAATCATCACAAACATGAACAAGTTACCAGCTGGAACCTCCTAAATGTAAAGGCAGACACACAGACATGAAAGACTCATTTTCAAATTAGAATGAATATGGTAATATTCTGCATTAAAGTACTGAACACATTTATTGGAATTCATACTCAAACAGTCGCTCACAAGAAATCCGCCTTCTCAAGCAAACCTTGGTCATTTCTACTCTGGACTGTTGCCATCTGTTTGGTTTTCCTTCATATAATTGCCGTTCTAAGAAACCGTATTCATTAGTAACATTACAGAAAAAGGAAAATGTACATGTATTTTAATGTTTAATGCATAATATAACAAGATTTCATTCAATGTAATTCTGGATCACTGTTGGTGGTCTATACACTATGATTTTTTTCCACCATATAAAGGGCAGCTGTCAAGAAAATTAAATCTGAAAAAAAGGTTTTCCACCGTTAAATCTCCCAAAATTCCAAGATCATTTTAAAGGATTCCCGTGACAGCAAGCATCAAATCCAAAATACATTTAAACAACTGTTTATAACAGGGATACACCAATATGGAATTTCTGGACCCATACTATAACTGATAATTAATATGCCGGTTTTGCCTTTTTTGGCATTTTAAAACAAGTTCAAAATATAATCCATGTAAGGTAGAAAGGTAGAAAGATATTCAATGAAGCTAGAAAGACTAAAGAAGGACTATTGATTCATTTTACATAGCCATGACTTTACCAAATCGGACATGATTACTGAAAACGTCTAATGTAATATTTGCATTTATGGAAATGTATTTTGCATTATATATACACAACTTCCAGAGCCACAGTGGTAGGTTAATTTAGATTTAAGAGCCTGTCTAATGACTCTGATTTCAAGATCACTGCTGGTGGTCTGTTTACTATGATTTTTTGTTTTATTCACTATGATTTTTTTCCAACACATAAAGGGCAGCTGGCAAGAAAATTCAATCTGAAAAAAGAAGGTTTTCTACGGTCTATATTTCCCAAAATTCTGACATCACTTCATAGGATTCCCGTGACAGCAAGCATCAAATATAAAACTCCTGTATTTGCCTTCCAGGTCTCAAAGGGTTTAGGCCCTACTACCTCCAAACCATGTTCCAGAACTACATCCTGTCCCAGCAGCCCAGATGCTCTACTTTTCGGGACATCTGGCATCTCATTTCCTAAAGAACATGTCGATTTAGGGTACTTGACCTTCAGCTGGGAAACAAACTTCTCTCAGGTTCAAACTGCTTCATCTGTAAACTCCTTCCCATGTGGTAGTCTTATGACTCATGTCTTCAGGCTGTTCCTCAGCCAACTGTGAATTACGACATTCCAAGCAATGTAGCGTATCTATGTGTATCATTACCTATACAGTCATAATAAATGGACTAATATAAATGGTTCAAAAATCACTTGAACTTCTATTCAAAGGTTTTTTTTATTCCTCCTGTAAAGCTACCATTTTGGAGATATGAGACTGACAGTGATGAAGTGCACTTTCTACTTTCTGTTTTGGCGTAAATAGGTTAAATGTAAATGAGACCAAGCTGTTGCTTACTGAAGCCTAATAGTGCACTATTTTGTGAAGTTTCTTTGCCCCAAATTACACTTTCATTTGATCAAGCGAGAATAACACTTGTCTTTTAGGCTGGGAATCCTTTCAGTTCCTCTGTAAACCCTTTTATCATTTTTGCCTTCTACTGTTCTGCCCTGGATATAAGCATCTGCCAAATTACCATACGTGAACATAACTCTTACATGTGACTTCTTCAAAACCTAAAGAACACAGCTTACATTCACAAACGAACGAAAGTGTTAGTGCCATAGCGGGAACACTTTTCTGTGTGGCTAGTATCATCACAGAGGAGGAATCTGATCCATTCTGAGAAGTAACATGAGCACCAGACCAGGCCACCAAGTTCATCTCAGAGCTTATATAAAGACATGATAATCTCTTCTAAATGAATGAAGTACAGAGACAGATAGAATGAGTTAGTAGAGATTAACAGATGGTAACATGAGGCCAGGCTGGAACTTGCAGAAGACCGATTTGCTGAAGATCTGGTGGACCACTGAACCTGCCCCTGATCTGTAGCACTGAGCTCTCTTAAAGCTACTGTCAATCATCTGCTGTATTCAATGATATCCCACTGCTGCGTAGCCTGTAATACCGTAGGTCGTATTTGCTGTCAGCACAGCTGTAACTGCATTGTTGGTTATGCCACTGTATGTTTTCACTGGTATCAGCAGGTCACTTTTTAAAACAGTAGATTTAACCAGGTGCAAGAAATCATCTCTTGCAATACATCCTGTACACGTGAACTCCTTTTAAACAATGATGAATAAATTAAATTAATATTCCAGAAAAACAAAATAAAAGCAGCAACAGAAATAATACATCAAGAATAATAATTATAATAAAATTAACTGTAATTTATACTGTGATTAATATATACATTTTAATCCCCCAAGACGAAAATGAAAGCTATGTAAAAGACCCGGAAGTTTAGATTAGATTTTCACTGTTATACGCGCATTTATATAAACAAAGGCTAAAGAGATAACCTTCGGTGTACTTATTGGTTTTTAAGCTAGAACACTAGCTAGCTAGAACGCACAGATTCATTACTAACACTATATCTGACAGGAAGCATGACAGTTTAAGCAGTATTTGACAAAAATGTTCCTTCATCGCGACTCTGAGACGTTAAATTTAGTGTTTAAGGGCACATATGGGTCAAACTGACGCCGAATCGTGTCTCTGTGGACAACAAATGAGAATTACTCCTCTTTAAATTAGTCCAATTGAGAGTTCTGGCTTGAACTCTAAGACAGCCTAACGTTACTACACCAGCTCCGTCACCTGCCTTTGCGACGCTAACAGGGAAAAAGCGAGAGCACAGCCGGCTTGAACAAAAACACTCACCGATGACGGAGGTCCAGAGGTGCAGAGTTATAGCTGGAGGACACGACGGACGATTTACAGGAGACTAAACTGGGATTCTGTGGTCCGGAGGTCGGAGAAAGGGGGAATCCCTGAGACGACAAAGGATCCACCTTAACGTTACCCCACTCCGACACTACGTCGCTGCTCCCCTGACTGAACCCGGCTAATGTGGTGGGGAGCAGGGCCGAGGGGTAGGTGTTAGTCCTTGGTAAATGGGCAGCGTTAGTGCCCCCGCTGACAGGAGCTGACAGCTGGCTGAAGGCTCCGTAGCTTGCCGCTGTAGACAGCGGGGGAGCCGCCGCCGGTACGCCGGCCTCAGCACTCTGGTGCCCGGGCTCTCTGAGGCCGGCTGCTCCATTGCTGAGAGCGCACACCGGCCGTCCGTCTAAAGATATGTTGTTCAGAAATAACAGGGCAGCTTGTCTCCGGCGCGAATCCTTACTTTTCCGCACTTCTTTGTGTGCTGGCTTCGTTGTGTTGCCGCCGGCGCCAGCGTGAGGACCGCAAGCAGCGGCCGCCATTCTACGAGTGACTTGGTGGCTGTCTGTGTGGCTCTCTGCTGACGGAGGGAGAGCCTAGCAACGCCCAGGCGGCAGCTTATTGGTCGAGCGCTCTGAATTATTCATAAGACTTAACGTGCGCCGAAAGTTGATTGGCTGGGAGATGCTAGTTTCTTTAAATTTGCAACAATGGTATGAATAGTAACAAGGAAGGGACGAATATGTTAAGAGAAATTATAGCTCAAACACAAAACGAGAACAGGGGTTTATTTTTAGACAATAAAACTGCAAATGCCGCAGATGATAAATCTAGTCAATGTAAAGAAAATATTTTTTTACTATTATATCGACACTACATGCATCCAGCCATATTTAAATATCTGCTCAATCACATATTTTTAAATTTATTTTAAGGAGAGAGAGACAGAGAGAGAGCACAATGGCCATATCTTTAAAAACCCAGAATAGTTCATTAATTTAATTTATTTTCGAGTAAACAGTTTTGTGTAGAAGTGATGTCAGTGCTTAACAGATTGTCTTCCCTTCAAATTAAGCAGTAGGTCTTTAGCTGCTTTGATGAGTAATAAGATCAATGTTGGTTCAGTAGGTCACCCTGCAGCATTAAATCTCGCTATCATGACTTTTGATCTGGCTGCTGCTGTGATCCAAATTCATTCAGCGACACAAGCAGGAAATTACTTTTTCGTATCCTCTTTTATAGTCATACTCTTTGTCTCCAAATCACATTAAATGTTTATATAACAGTCTGCGTGTGGAAGATAAGCTAACATTACAGCTCCTGAAAAAAAGAATGCCAAGATTTATTTAAGCTAGGTGAGTGCCGATATAAAAAATTAATATCACAATATCTACCTAACATTTTACCACATTTTATTATCATGACATTGTATTAAAACATATATGCTATATGTATAATACAGACATACATGTGCTCTGAGTATCATTTTCAAATAGCAATAAATTGTTGACATGGTTTGGGTATTTCTGTCTAATTTTTAATGGACATCCTGTCATTAGTGAAAACTCCAGCTTGTTAGCTAAATATACAGTGATGGCGTTTCAAGAGCCCAGAGTAACAGTACTGTGTGTTGAATATCGCAGAATACCTTATAATAGTACAGCAGCACATGAATATCTACATATTCACTGAGCGGTTTTAAAGTACATCTACTTTGTATGTACACTCATTTGTCTGTTTTGTCAATACAACCTACCATATAGGTGCACATGTAGGTTTACAGTTACTGACTGAACAATTCTGTCCCTTTACCCTGTCCATCAATGCCTCACTGTCAGTGCTGGGTTAAGCACAGTCCACTATTTACCAATACTCAGCCAACAGTGGTCCTGTGGTCAGAAACTGACCACTGATGAAAGGCTAGAGGATGACAACATATGCAGAGAAAAAATGAGCCATAATAAAACTATACAATTAGGTTCTAATAAAGTAGCCAGTAAATGTACGCAGTATTTACTGTGCCTGATACACTCATACCAGCAGAACACACAGTTTCATGCCTCTGCTATGTTGACATCACTGCTGTGGTTATCTGTTGGTCCTGTTTCCTTAATGGACAGGGTAGAGGGTGGCTGCTAAATTCTGTAGCAACAGATGGGCTCCAGTCGATACTTGTAGGCCTGCTAAGTGCTCCTATGTAATAGTAGGTGTAAAACAGATAATGAGTGTACATACAAGATAGATGTACATAATAAACTGCCTTTATGTTCATAATGTGTGAAAAGTTGCCCACGCACAAGCATTAGTAAAACATGGTGCTATCATTCTCTAAATAGTAAACTCATTCCCACGGCCTACAAACTCATTAAGACTGTTTCATAATCCACTTTGATCATTCTTTTCACTCCAAATGTGCTTATTGTTGGAATTTGGCATCAGTTTTTTGAATATTGACCGTGTTGCAGCATGTGGCAAAGTTGCCTCAAAGTTCAAGTTGCCCTCTTTTACTTCAACAAACATCAGGACCTGAAGCCACAATCGTTATTACACCTTCCCTACATTATTTCTGTATGAGGAAGGAATTAAATCACTCATTGTCTGCTCACATTTTCAGTGCAATGAAACCGGTACTTGTGAAAGTAAAGATGTGAAAACCCAGTATGACGCACTCTTAAAAAGAATGGGTTTTAAGGGTTCTTTAGTAAAGAAAATGTTTCTATATAGAACCATAAAAAGTCAAAGATCCCTTTGCATGATTAAATGCCTCTTCACGTCATGAAAGTGTTCTTCAGATTGATAGAGAATGTGTTGTAGATAGTTCTATATGGAACCTCTTTAAAAAGGGTACTGCATAGCACCAAAAACAGTTCCTCTATTGTTACAAGCTTGACACCATAACAATAGAAAACTCTTTGGTGCTATTTCAAAAAGGTTCCATAGAGAACCATCTGCAGCATATTCTCCATTGATCTAAAGAACACTTTCACAATACAAAGAACCATTTAATCATACAAAGAGTTATTTGAGTGTTCATGGTTCTATACAGAACCATTTTCTTTACTAAAGAAACCATCTTTTTTAGAATGCATTACTAAAAGTGCATTCGTGAGTCATATCAGGTTATCTCTCTTCCTCTCTCTCTGTCCTCATCCTGTTATTCACAAGCTTTACAACACTCATTTACATTGAGAGACCTATCTTTGATAAGATAATTATAGCTCGGACCTCATGATTATGGTCATGCCTGGCAACCAGTGTGTATTTTGTGCCTGTCATAAAACCTCATAAAGGAAAATGCCCCTTTAGCATGTACAGTATGATGACGCATAAACCTACCACACTTACGGGAAATAAACTGGAGCAGCAGATGATGTTGTTTTTATAGCATTAAAAAGAAAATCTTTAAAGGGGTATCTTGTCCCACTGTCAAGGGTCTTCACCCTACGTGACCCAGAAGCCTGGTGAATCTTGCATCAATTTGTCAGTTTTTATTATTATGTTAAATTCAGTAAATAAACAGTAACTGTGCATTAAATCTTCTCTTAAGAGAATGTGTTAACTTGAGTTTGAAAAACAATAAAACAACTGGGCCTCCAAACTTTTGCATACAACTAAAAAGGAGGGAGGGGGGGTTAATAAGCACAGGAGGAAAAACATTCTTGACTTTAATGTACATTAATGTAACAAAAAAAAGAATTTTGAGGTTTTCATATGATGGTGATGCAAAGTAAGGCTCTAAAATCCATATACAAGTATGGATACTCATCACTGATGTGGCTGATGTATGAAGGCTTCCATTTGTGTATATAAAAGGATTGGCACATTTAAATCTACATAATACCACGTCCTACATTTTTATTGTATTTTCTCCCCTTGTGATCCACTTATGGTGTCAGTGTTTTCATTTGGCCTGACGATTTTCCAACTTCTCTTCATCTCTTAGTAATGAACAGGCTTTTTAGTTATTGTGGCTGGTGTATGTAAATGAGCTGTGTTCTGATTAGCCACCCTGTATTTTGCTTCATTTAAAAACCAACCTAAAACAATCTGTAAAACTTCAATGTGCATGGGTGGAGCTAAACTGCTGTAGGCTGAGAAGGTGGATATATGCAAATGGATGGGTTTTGGTGATATTACAAAAGCAATGAAGTTTAAAGGACCTGGTTGGTTTTGCATCTTAATTTCCATACTGTATTGCACTATATTGACTGGAGTGAATGGTATGTATTGAAACTTTAGCAGTGTTTAGATACTACATCAGATGCTTTTATTATTAAAACAATCAGTATTCCATAATAAGTTCTATTTAAAGGGGAACTCCATAAATTTTTCAAAAATTCCACATAATTACACGGTCAAGATGTAAACAGTCAGAGTGGTCTAAAGTGAAATGCTCCATTTTAGAGAAACCTACTGAGTCAGAATCGTTTACATTGGTCGTGATATGAACCAGATGTCTGAGGAGTCTCTAAAAGCTCCCTCACATGATGTTATTACATGAAGCGCTTAGTTATATGCTGCCTGATATGTGACACTGTTTCATGATCGTTTTGTAAAGGTTTGGCTTAAAATGTATTTAAAGCCATTTATTTTAGAAAATAGAAAGAAAACTTATTTTTTCAGATCTACCACTACTTTATCACCAACATTACATGTAAACACTCAAAAGGCATGTGTAGGTTGTCTGGTGGGTGTGGACCGTAAATAAAAAGGCTATATTTGTGTTGTAGACATTGTGACCCCTGGTTCCCATCACCACCACTGTAAAGAAATCACAGTCTGTAAGTTTCCCTGCAATGAACCACTTCACACCAAACCATTCTGGATAACTCTGTTTACATCTCAAGGACTAATTAATTCAGAAATTTTGAAAAATTTGGTGGAATTCCCCATAAAGATTGCCCTCCATCTCTGAACGATTACATTACCCTCTATAACAGTTCCATATTCTGAATCTATCATTTTTTGTATTTGCATTCTCAGAAGTAACAAAAGAATGTCTATGTATTTATGTGCAGTTGACAAAATGAGTAGTTTTCTGTAAATATAAAGTTTGCCTGACGCTATTTTCTCCAGCAGATATTGAATTCTTTCGAAAAACACATCTCAAAAATGGGAGTTACAGTGGTGACCACTACTGTTTCGGCCTGCCTGGTCTGGTATATGAGGTGCTATGCAGTTTACTTCCACACGAGTGCAGTATAACCCTCTGACTAAAACCCATTTGCAAAGAAGCAGAAAGTCCACACTGCATTTCTCAGATCAATTTTCCCCTGACTTCATCATCAGGAAACAGAAGACACTCTCCAGGGTGCTGCTTTGGTCAGGCCAGTAAACACACTGTTTTTTATTTTCCAAATAACACACACACATGGCTGATGTACAGTAGTCACAGTCTGACATGAGCAGTGTAAGGCTTTACGTCTAGCTAATGTGTCTGAAGTAAAATCCAGCATAAACCAGTGTACCAGTATGGTCTCGATTGATCTAGTACAGCATACAGTAGGCTGTGCTGAGGTGTTACAGCTAGCACCAACATGGTAACACAGTACTGAGACAGTGCGTGTAAAGATAATGCTGAAGTGAAACGGTACGTTTCTGTTTCTATAGATGCACCAATTTTTCCAGTGCCACAAAAGCCATATTACTACAAAATACTGCACTGACCCAATAACATTTCAGTCTTAAAGGAGTGGTTTGGCGAATAACTTAACGTACACAGATTTCCCCCGGACCTCAAACATAGCCAATCGACCAAGACATGTTTGGTGTCTGAATTGTTCTTCTTTAGTTTAGCAGTGAAGTTATGAGGCTAATGTTGCAAAAGAACACTAAAAGTCAATAGTCTCCTAAATCTTGTCGGTAAATACATGCTCAAATCTTCTCTCAACTCTCTCAAACTGCATCGAGCTCTTCAATGAAGTCACACAGATTTGTCAATGTAGTTTAGGACACAGTATGACTCACTGGGAACTACAAAAATTAACAAAAGTAAACAGTGTAGCTGAATTTTTAAACATATATCTTAAGATTAAAGTTGTATATTTAGTTAGACAACAGAAACTGCAAAAGGGGAGGCAGAATATGACAAAACGCCCTAGTTGTCTATAATGCTGCCCGCAGCGCTCAGCTACACAGTGAAGTCTTTTTTTTTATTTTATAGCTCAAAGTCTCCTGTGCTTTAAACTACATTGGCAAGTCTGCAAAACCTTAGACAATGCCTAGATGCAGTTTGAGAAGGTTTAGAGAAATTTTGGGGGTGTATTCATGAAAAAGATTTTGATGACTATTGACTTCTAATGTTAGTAAACTACATTAGCCTTGAAGTCTCATGATGTGAACTTCTATTATACTAGCCTTCTAGCTCCACTGAAAAGCTAAAAAAGCTAACTTTTTAAAAATTCTTGGTAGTTTGATGTTTGGGATAAAGGGGGAAACTGTATACATTTGAACTTTTGGTGAAACCTTCTTTTAAGCTAAATAGAGACATGAGTGGCCTTTCTAGCCACTAGCTCCTCAGCCTTGCTGTGCACAAATGCATTTTATGTATGATCTCCTAAATCTCTTTTGATTATTTATCGTCAAATTTTTCACTTTGTTTCATCCTTACAAGAAAGAGCTTGAATACATTACTTATGTACTTACAGAAGGAACTTGAGATACAGTTGTCATTCAGTTGATTGTGTGTGTTGGTGTCACACAGAGAGGTGTGAGACAATCCATTTAGAGGTGGCATGTAAAGGACAATGGGCCTCATTCACCAACCATTCTTAAGAAGAAATGTCTTCTTAAAATCCACTTATCTTATTTGGGATTGACAAAAGTGTGGAAAATAAGAGCATGTTATGAATGTGATGTAGACTTCTTCTTAGGACCTTTCTCAAGAACAAATTTAAGAAAAAATTTGAAGGTGAATGAGGCACAATATTACGCACCACAAACGTGGAGAGTTGCACAATCCATTTCAGGGCACTGAGTGGAATGAATCTAACAAGTGAAATGATACAGCAAAATGTATTATTACAGTACTGTAACAAAAGTCTTATTAGCTTATTGTTTAAATCAATTTATCTCATTGTGTTTATGCTTATAAAAACACTATAGAACATTACAATGAATACATAAATGCATTAAAAAGTAACAAGACTTCCTTGTTTTCAAAAGTGTTTCACTTTTTGATTAGCTAAACTAGGTATTAGATGATAACTGTAAATACTGAGTTTCTTTGAAAAGTCAGAGATCACCCTTTATTTATTGAATATCCAGTCAAAACAGTCATTAAGTACAAGTTATCCATTTCTCAGGAGATATTAGTGAGGTAATTACACATACATCAATGCGCCTGCAAAAGTCAAAGGAAAATAAGTGAAAAAACAAGACTTTCCAAAACTAGATTTTAAAAAAAATCTTAAAAGATACAGAGAAAATTGGACCCCTAAAATTGATGCACGACCTGGTGGACCACCAAACCTGTCACCAAAAACCAAAAGCAATTCGGAAAGAATGGAAGATGTAATAAAGCCAGGAGTGGACACAATACTGATATTATATTTAGTGGTTGAGACTATACCTGTTTGGGTAACATTGTAAAATGAATTTGTACTTAATGGCTATTTTGAATGGAACTTAAATAAATGAAGGGTGGTCTCTAACTTATGCACAGTGCTTTAAAATCACAACTGTATGATTTTTGTTAATTTGTTTGTATTCAATACTATCGTTCAAACAAATAAGCACTGACTGCCCAGATAAATGGACTTTCCATATCATTTTCTCAGATGCCATAAGACTTTTGCACAGTACTGTATGCTTGTGACCAAAAACACTTCAAATTGGAGATTTACAATCCAAGCATTTCTGTTTTTATTGCACAGGTTGATCCAATCTTCATGACCATGGAACCATGATGTGAACTTTGTTCTTAATCATAAAAAAGAGGATTACTTAGAAACATGTAAACATACACTGAAGTATCATCGCAGATGCACTAAAGACCAGCTAGAAATTTAAACATCTGAGCCCTGTTATCTTTTAGACATCATCTGTGAAAGACAGCAGAAGTACCCTTGTAATCACTTTCATTTCAAAGGAATGTCTTGGGTCAGTCAGATAAGGATGGTCTATCCTTGAGACAAAAAATCTGTTTTTTGTGTTGTTTTCTTGTTTTTTTGGTCCTTTTTTTCTAAATGCTGCATGACTTTCCTACATGGGCTGATTAAGGCCTTGAATGAAACTATTCATACACTGAACCTTACCTAAAAGCTATGACATCTCAGACTCCATATATAACTACCAACTGGAGCTCAGCATCAGGCAAATAACTGCTGTTCAGAACAGCTGCCATAAGGGCTTATTAACATCCAAGTAAAGTGGTTTTCTTTATGAAGACATTTTAAAGCACCATCATTGCAATATATACCATATCCCTTGTAGTATCCTCTTATCTTTGTTACCTTACTTCTCTCATATATCGGCAGGACTTGCTCGAAATGACCTGAAATCTGACTTCTGACCACTTCCTCCTCTGATCCAGTAACCTGTGATAATTCAATGGTGGGTGTCACCACCAAAGAGCCCTCAGAATACTACAACAGATACTTCTACAGATGGAACGGATCAAAGAAAGAGGTCATGCCATTCAGACACTTGGCTAGCACTGCTTGTTCTGTCTCTTTTTCTCTCCCTGCCACAGGCCAGCGTCAGCTCCGCCAAATTAAGCCAGGAGGGCTTCGCTCCGCACGCTGTCGCGGCTGCACCTTGCATTTGGAGTACGAGAGTTTGGCAGGCGGCCAAACTTGCAGAAAAGCGTCTGGTGGGTTCACACCGTCGTCTCGTACTCCATCACCTCCTTCGGTGTGCCTAGGCAGCGGTACTGGATCCTGGGGGTGACCGGGGACGCAGCTTCTAGGACTAAGATGGTCTTGCGCAGCCTGCGGTCGATGAAGTGAGCATCCCAGGCAGGGTACTGCTTCCTAGGCAGGTCAATGCGAATGACCGGCCCCTCTGTCTTTGGAGTGAGGCG
Organism: Colossoma macropomum; assembly: GCF_904425465.1. NCBI lineage: Eukaryota > Metazoa > Chordata > Actinopteri > Characiformes > Serrasalmidae > Colossoma > Colossoma macropomum. The sequence continues at coordinate 10,149,845 of NW_023494802.1, read as the reverse complement.
GGGTGCGGGGGTCCTTAAACCAGCAGGAGGGCGCACCTGAAATACATCAGCGCCCTCCCCTCCTGCTTCCTGCTCTGCTCCTCCTTTAGTCCTCTGCAACGTCCTGGGGGGGCTGCTGACCACGTCTGGAGGAGGGGCGGAGAATGCTGACGAAGGACAAGGCTCTGAAACGGCCCTGGCCTCCTCCAAACAACATCCCAAGTTGCCAGCCGATACAGGACCGTCCGGGTGCAGTAGACAGTAATACACAAACATGAAGAATGTGCCCAGGGCGTAGCTGCAAGCCACCACGCACACCACCACCACAGCGTAGAAGTCGGAGGTCCGGGGCCCTCGGTAAAGATACCAAGCTGCGGTGAGGGCAACATTCTCCGCCAGCACTATGAGGCTATAGAGCAGCAGCCGGCACCGCGTGGGCCCCTCGCGCACACTGAACCAGCAGAACACGTACACAATGCCCACCATCATGTTGTAGATGATCTCCTCCCACTTGGACATGCAGAAGTCTGTCTCACCCTGGATGATCCAGAAGGTCATGGCGCACCAGTGAGCCACGATGAAGATGCCGAAGTAAAGCTGGAAGATGGAGACAAACAGTGCGAAGGCCATGGCGCGTGCCCCCACCGTGAACAGGTGCCACAACATCTGGACCACCACCGCTTTATAAGACATTGGCAGCTTGTCGTCACGGGAGTCCCGCAGAGCCTTCTGGTAGGACGCCACCATCCAGGCCAGAGACACCAAGGAGGCAGAAGCAGAGAGGCCTGCAAAGAGGGCAGGACATAAGGAAGGACTGAGGTTTGAGGTGTTTTAAAGAAATATTATAGTGTTTTCAGCCTAATCTGGTCGATTACCATGGACAACAGTGATAATTCCAATGGCAGTGACTGAATTTTTTGATGAAACGATTCATATATGCCAATAGTCCAACAATACAGGTCCTAGGAAGGAACTGACTTGAGAGAATGTCTTACCAAAGCCATTCTTAGAAACAACTTTCAAATGCTGAAGCGGCACAGTAAAAAAAAAACAGCTATTTTCCCTTTTTTAAGATTTCCCTTTACATTTCCTTTTCCCCTTTCAGGCAAAGCCTTTCAAAACCCATCCCATAACACTAAGCTGGTAACATACAGTACTGTGCAAAAGTCAGAGACCACCATTCATTTATTCAATTTCCAGTCAAAATGGCCATTAAGAACAAGTTATTCATTTTTCAGGGGATATTTATGAAGAGAACAGATTTAAGATAATCCACTTCATAAGGAAGGGGCAGGTCAAAGGACAAAAAAGTAAAAAAGAAGGCGCTTCCAAACCTAGAGTTCAAAAAATGATTAAAAGATACAGGCAAAACGTGACCCCTACCTTAGAAGCAGAAAATGCAACCAACTTCTAAGACTGAATTGAAGATTTCTATCAAAAACTGAAAGCAAGTCTTCTTAAAAGAATGGAAGCTGTAATAAAGGGTGTAGTAAGGTGTAGGGTGTAATAAATGTGTTTATTGCTTTTTTTCTGATGCTGAAAATGAATAACTTATATTTAATGGCCATCTGAGTGGAAAGTAATAAATGACTGATAGTATTTAACTTTTCCACAGTACTGTTTTACCACAAGTTCTTCCCTCTGGAAAACATGAAAGTGTCCTACAAAAATGTGTTGTGCAGAAACCAGCAGAATTCAGTAACTGGCCATTGGCTTCTATTACGCGTGCTTAAAAATCGTTGTCCATAGTAATCGAGTGATTGCTATAGATGTGGCAGATGGAGACTAGACGTAAAATGTTGGAATATTTCTTTAATTAACGCATTATAGACAGGCAGTATGAGGCAGCAGCATCAGTGATCACTGAAAACCAATGAAACTATCTGGAAAAACTCATTTTACCATCACACATCAGTGCAGGGTAATAAATGTCAGAAATAAAAATTTGTGTCTATGGACAGTAGAATATGGATTTGTTCTTGTGACTACTGGTTAGTGTCAGTAATGATCTACACTTAATCGAATGAGAGGAAGCAATCAATATTAAGTATAAAACACATGCACCCATAGAAAAATAAGAGAGGCTGTGTTTGAGTGCTGTGGAGAGCTGTCATAAATATTTGATCACTATCTGGCAGCTCATCAGCTCACCCATTTGGTGAAGAGAAGCAGAACTAAGGGACTTTGCTAATGAATGCCCCAGACACGAGCATCAGTCAACTCTACAGCTCCCTTCAACCGCTTTGAATTTCTGAATTAGCCCTGAGTGCAGCATCACTCTCATTGCATTCTCAGTGCAACATGTCACTGAGTAATCTTCACAGTACAAGAAGCGTCAACAGAGCTGCACTGCTAACTCAAAATTTAAAATATAAGATGTATGCTCTCATCTCAGGGCGACAGCTGAAAGCATTAATTATGTTTTGTAGCTTCCTTACAGAGATGTGTTTGTGGACATGATGTCTAAATGCTTTGCTGAACGAAACCTGATTCATGCCAAATGAATACATAAACTCTCTATGTTTCTTGCCAAATAATATAAACAGAAAGAAAGACATTGGACTGCACACTGGACCTTTCCAGCTCTGGGTATTCCTCTGTTTCACAGTTTCCTGTTTGACATCAAACTCACCTGCTGAGCGTGTAGCTGGTTAACATGACAGGACTGATGCCAAAGCAAAACAGCACAGTATTTCATTGGAATCATCAGCAGTTTAATTCACCTTAAAGTTAAACCTTGTAAGATTTGGGGATTTGGAGACCTCTCAGGTGAAAATGTGTAATTACATTCAACATGCGGAAGAATATTTTGTAGGGTGGGTTGTGCTTTGGACCCCTTCCCCAAGCAGATGAATCTGATGTTTTCAAGTGCACTGAATTAGAACTCAACAAGAACCCAGAAACCTTGATGAAACAAAGACTTGGTGAATTGTGTGTCTACCAAGGCGTGAATTATCTACTACTGTAATCATATCTTCATCAGTATAATGTTGATTTAGCATTTAAAACCCAAACTATGGAGCTGGACCTTCTTTTTGAGTCTGTGCGTGCGACGTTAATATATAAATGGATATAATGTGATCCAAAAAACTCCAACAAAATCCGACCCAATGACTTTCCAATGAATGTTAATTTTTTAATTACTATTTCAAGCTATACAGGGTGACTTGCAGCACATGCACACCATGTTTTGGTATTTTTCCTCCTGACTCAGTAAAGCTACTTCAACAAATTTTAATAAACAAAACCTCACATAGTACAGTTTTAATTAGTTAATATATGGGATGAGTGGAATCTTAGCATCACAGAACACAATTAAATATCCTTGAAAGGGTTATTTAAGCAATAGGAAATGAAAAAGGGTGTTATCACAAATAATATGGCTGTGGTTTGGCCACAGGGTGTACACATAGTTATTCATGATAAAACACGACCTCGAGTGTCCTGTTGCTTTGTACAACAGTCCTACAAAATAAAGAAAAAAGTAATGGCCTGAGTACTGATTCAAATGTGCTTTAATATTAGCAACTCCTTCTGCCAAAAAAGTAGTAGCCTTTTGCATTACAGATTGTTTTCAGCCAGTCCATAAAGCATTTCACTTCCTGTCTCGTTTGCTGAATTGTATTCTGTCATTATTTTTTTTTTGCTAATTCCATTTGGTTATTTTGCCGTCCCACCTGCTGACTGCAAAGCTTGTTTAGGGGCAACGACAGGCTGGAATTTTATGTAGGCCTGCTGTCACACTCTACTTCAGAATCTGACATAATGGGTCAAATATTATCGTACAGAAGTTACCTGAAATCTCCATTTTCTGTTTTATGCTAAAGTCAAGTAGAAACATAGTAATGGTTACCTGCAGTGGAAAGTGAGGCATTAGCAACCAGTGCTCAGTGGAATGACAGAATTATTGTGAAACTAACAGCAAAAACTTCTCAACCAATCACATTATGTTGTCAGAACTAACTTCTGTATAATTAACAATAACAATAATACATTTATTATCTTGCATACAATATGTGAAGAAGAAATACACAGCTAATAACATGACATTACAAAATGTGCTGTTTCAGGATAGCTTTGTTATTTTGTTATTTATTTGTTAATTATTCTTTTTTTAACCTGTGATTTCCAATCCAGCATTTTCTTAACAGGGCGACTCACAGCAGCGCACACGCCATATTTTAACCTCTTTTTTTCTCCTGACTCGGAAAAGCTACTTCTTTCAATTTTGACAAAAAAGATAATGCAGCTTTAATTACAAGAAGCATGAGTAGAACACATCTCAACCAATCAGACTGTGTTGTACAACTAACTGTTGTATAATTAACAATAACACATTTATTATCCTATATACAATCTACGAAGAAGGAACACAGCTAACAACATGAGCACAAAATGTGAATTTATGCTATTTCAGGGTAGATTTGTTACATTTTCAGCTGGTATCAACCCGATACAGATTTCCAGCGATACCAATATGCCATCTCTACTTCTAACCTTTACTGGAATCCCCTCTTACTGAACACAGAAAAGCTGTAACCAAACTCATATATGTGTAAAGATTTTCTTAATCAGGCTACACTAATGACTTATTTCTAAAAAATCGGTGTATCTGAAATTATTTGTGCACATGACGTCGGGATCAAGTGTGTATCAAAGAACAGTTTTTTCCCTTTTATATTATATTTAATTCCATTTAATTACATGCCCTGATCCCTTGTCAGTACTGTGAAATGTGGTATTGGCACCGAACATCTATCTAGTCTTTTAAGACAGCAAAAAGGTCAGCATTAAGCAGGCTACTCACTCTTGAGGCCATATAACCCATATACCCTGTGCTCTATAATCAGCTGCTGATTTCTCACTCCAGCTAATTTGCAGTTGGACTGAAAATGAACCACTGCGTAGTGCCATGCTGTGTAACTCATGGCGGATCTGTTCATTAATGAATGCTAAGTGAGGCTAAGTTTCTAAATGAGTCCCACTGTGGCAATGAATACTAACCAGATACAATCTAGCAATCACACCAAAGAGCATGCAGCCAGACAGACTGAGCAATCTGTGACCGGCACTGCTGAACAAAAATGTAGACCTGCATGCCATTAATCGCACTCATTGACACGTTATCAATAAGAAGAGGTTTCACATGTATTTTTCCTCACATATTGATAAAACAATATTTTACTATTCACATTTATCAGCGATAGTAATATAGTTCTACACTTCTACAGTTAATTTGTGGCTTTCTGCCCTTTCATCGTGCAAAACATTTCCTCACAGTGAATACAGTTGTTGGGAACCCTATAATAATCAATGCATCAATGCATCACAAAATCTCAAATTTCACCACCTAATTACACTGTAGTGTAATATAAAGACTAATAACTAATATTTTTTTACTTTTGAAAATAGCCTGAAAACATAAGTGCACACTTAATTGAATATTAGTATAATGAACTATAATTATAACATTTCAAAAATGCAGTTGAACTGTAATCTTCAGATCCACACTTCATGATCAATGAATACACTTATACTGCTTTTTCTTTTCCGATAATAAAACCTTGAGCAACTGCTGATACTAATACTGATATTTTTTATTTAAAATCTGGGATTCGGAGACCTCTCTGGTGGAAATTTGTAATTACATGCAAGGTCTGAGTGAACATTCTGTAATACTGTTTGTGATTCAGACGACTTTTGGGGGCAGATGACTCTAATGACTGCAAGCGTGTTAAAAAAGCCTTCAAAGAGAACTTAGTCAAAACGTGATGAAGGACGTGCCATCATATCCCTATCTGTATAATGTTGATTTTGCATTTGAGTCATAAACTCAGAGACCTCATTTTTGAGTCTGTGTGTGTGGCCTGAAAAACTCCTGTGAAATCCGACCCAGCATCTCTGACTTTTTAATGGTTATTTCAGGCCTTACAGGGAGACACACAGCAGCGCACAGACACCATATTTCAGTATGTTTTTTCTCCTGTCTCAGTAATGCTAGTTTTTTTACAAAAAAAATCACTGGTTAGGATTCATTTATTTTTCCTTCCGATAACAGATAAAGCATTTTCTGCTTATACTGGCCTGATAACGATACCCAGTATTGGATTTTTACACCCCTTTTGTAAATGTATTGTTATAGTAACTGACCTTGTAAAGGGAGTACTTGGCTCGTCTGGACGATGATGCTGAGCTGCAGGACGAGTTGAGGAGCACTCTTCAGGAAGGTTTCCAAAAGCCTTAGCATGCTAATGTCCGCACTTTCAAACATCATGCGCCAGTAGGAATGGTCCCCTCGCCATCGGCTCTGCACCCCCAGATACAGGGCATGGACGTACCTGAGTCACCCCAAGAAGCCGGGGAACAAACGCAGAAGGAAGTAGTTAAGAAGATTAGAGTGAGAGAAAGAGTAAATTCTGAGATGCTTTAGAATCAGATGGTTGTCAGTAAATCAATGAGGACTGTCAACATTGATCAATTAAACTCAATTAAAAAAAGAACAATCAGCAGTGAATCTGCAGTGATTAGTTGGCAACTTGCATGATAAAGAAGTTCTCCTACTGTTTTCTCTTAGAGGAAGAAACAAAATGTATGCGTGTGTACATGTTTTTGCTAATTAGTGTTTTTATATATCATCTCTGGGGACCAAATTATGTATCTGAAAATGGTATCTTCACAGAAGAAGAAGAAAAAAAAATCTTAACCTTTAACAGAAGTTAATGTAAAAAGATTTTATTGCAAGTCATTTTGGACTATTTTGATTGGCTCAATCAACAAGAATGTTTCACAAAATCCAAAAGGGAGCTGGCATCATTAAAATAATCACTACATTACTCGCTTATTAATATAAGTGATAGTGACAGCCCTTTTCTAAATTACAAAAGCAACATTCATGTTTTGGATCAGGTAAATCCTATAGCCTTCTGATGATTGCTAACCTACAGAGAGCAGGCCGTCCTACGGCTAAGGAACCTCTTCTGTGGCTGCAACCACCTGGAATAATCAGTACACCTTGCTTAGGCAGAATGCCAGTGAACTCGAGTGTGCTCCAACCTATCATGTACATTTTGTCCTCAGCGGCCCCGTCGGGGCTTCGGGCACGTCTTACGACACACACTAATGTCTTCTCACATTAGGCTGTATGGATGCCAGAGCACGCGGGGCAAGGGGAGGACAGGCCGCCCCAGTTTCAGCACTTTTAATGATGATGCTCCCCTCGCTCCTAAGTGATCTCTATAATAGTATGCTACACAGACAGGACTTTTTTGAGCCTTAGATGCAGCACAATATAAACTTCTGTACAAAACCCTAAAATAACTTTTTTTTAGTATCAAAACAAAATAAAATATCTGTTTGAAGATTAATCACTTTCATAATGAAATTCCAATCTGAGAGTGCACTTTTTAAATGGCAAGAGTTTTTTTCAATAACACCGAGTGAACTGTCTGTAGATGAGTTAGACTAAACAACTCAACACCCACACGATGCGTGCATGACGACACAACCTTAACTAAATGGCAGCTAGGCACAGCAGCTAGGCACTATGTTCAGTGCTTGAGTCTGATGCAAGAAAAAGTGGATATGCTGGTGTTCTTGGACAAAATATAACAGGTCTAGACCTTAATCATGGCCGTAACTAGCACAAGGACACCGGGATCCAGACCTCCGCAGTTTCAAAACATTTTATTTTATATAACTATGAGGTTCCTTGTGGAAATAGCAGACATCCTGATAATGCCATAACCTACTAGTGCAGAAAAGCTTCCATCCCATCACTACACAATATAACAGTGATACGATTGGTTCTCAGGTGAATTCGGAACAGCTGTGGTTCACCCATAGGCTTAATTATCCCACTATGTTTTACTTTGACAGGTATGCATCAGGTATATACAGGTATGCAACACATACCCTAACTTGGGCTAACATGTGACATAACTATTACATAAATTTAAGCGTTTATGAGAGTAATGGTTATTCATTTATTAATCTTCTAAGCCACTTATCCTCCGGGGTTGCGGCAGGTGCTGGAGCCTATCCCAGCACTCATTGGGCAGAAGGCAGGAAACACCCTGGACAGGTCGCCATTCCATCAAAGGGCAGACATATTCATACCTAGGGGCAGTTTAGTGTCTCCAATTGGCCTTATTGCATGTCTGTGAACCATGGGAGGAAACCCACACAGAGACGGGGAGAACATACTCCACACAGAAAAGACCCTGGTTACCCAGCCGGGGAATTGAACCCAGGCCCTCCTTGCTGTGAGGCTAAGTTTAGGCTATTACTTAGCAGTAATTTAAGGTTGTTTTATTACTCATAGCTAGTACAGCTATCTAAATGACCATTAACAGATAATTACAGTTTATTATTTAGTATTCATCTAAAAATATGTTTTAGAGACTAGTTCGTAAGATTTAAATCTGCAATGTATACATTTTATGTAAAATAAACTTCTGAACTTTTAAATGGTACAGTGATTTGTTGATAATGTCTAGGAAGGTAAGCAGAAATACCTCACCACAGTCCAAACTGGGAAAAAATTGACCTCACTACACTGACATTTTCAACATTCATGCACTTGAGTTCAATTTTTCTCTCTCGGCAGGCAAGTGCCATGATGTGTCAGCTTCTCTGACAGAAAATAAGTGTAATAAGAGTGCCGGCTGGAAGCCAGGAGATTGGCACGATGATTCACCTCCGGTTGATGATTTCCATAAAATTGCTCGGCGTCCTCCTCTTGGCTTCCTGTGTGATGAACACGAGTGAAAAGGCAGCTCCTCAAAAGACAATCAAGCAGCGCTCAGCCACTGTGCCAGAGCTGACAGCATGAATACCTCACATTTGACAAGTGACGCTAATTTCCCTTTTTGTTCGGAGCAGAAGAAAGTTCTTGCTGAAGCAATGGAGCCTCTAAAAACCTCCTTCTCTCCCCTTCGAGGGCTAATTTTTTCATGCCTCTGGGATTCAGGTTGTTATCAGATAAAACCAAGCATTACCCATGCCAATCTCAGGCTATTTGAAAAATATTTTAGTTGAGTAGACCACTCAACTGGGACACCAGAACCAACAGAGTGGGAGGACAGCTCCTTAGTGCAGGGTATGGAGCCGATCATTACATACACAGCCACTGACAGCGGGCAAAAACAACAGTCTCCATGGTGACAACTGACAAGCATTATGGCCGACGTGCTTGGCCCATTATTGCTTTACTTAACAAAAAGCATTTGGAGACAATAATATGGCAGCCCTCTGTTTCGCACAGAGGATTGCACACGGTTCCTGTGGAGAGGATCTTTCCACTCAGACTCTCCGATTAAGAGCTTCTACACTGTTTGTCAGGGATTATTGATTTCTGTCCATTGTGTTGTTGAGCAGTCGAAGCAGGTTCACTAACCCGATTGCTCCGCAGTTCATTTTTGGGTTGCAGCTGCCATTGGGCACCATCTCACTTTGCCAATCATCAGCGCGACCAATTAGGCTACTCCATTACTCAGACAACATGGCCAGCCAATAGGCCCTCCGCTATCGACTGGCTCTGTTCCTTCAGTGTACAAAAGTCTGGTCGATACCCGATCAACCCATTTCGCCTCTCAAATTACACCCCAACTATCACACTGATAACTGCTCTTATCATCATCAATGAGGACACACAGGGACTGTGGTCCAATAGAGGGAGGACTGAGGGAATAAGGAGCAATATAGATCCTTTCCAATATGAAAAAGGATACAGAGAAAAAAACAAAAAAAAACAAGAAGGGAAAGAGAAGAGAAGAAAATTAATAGAAGACGAGAAAATAAGAGATGTGGAAAAAGAAGAGAAGAGAAGAGAAAAGAAAGAAGAGAAGAGAAGAAAATTAATAGAAGACAAGAGAAAATAAGAGATGTGGAAAGAGAAGAGAAGAGAAGAGAAGAGAAGAGAAGAGAAGAGGCATTAAAAGAGGAGAAGGGACAAGAAAAAAGGGAAAAGAAGAGGAGAATGGAAGAAAACAGCAAAGAGAAAATGAATAGAGGAGAGAAGTAGAAAGAAAGATAATTTAATAGAAGACAAAAAAGAAGAGATGTGGAAAAGAGAAGTGGCAAGAAAAGAAGATAATTTAACAGAAAACAAGAAAAAATAAAAGATGTGGAAAGAAAAAAGAACGGAGAGAACAAGAGAAGAGAAGAGAAGTGAAGAGAAGAGAAGTGAAAAGATATGGAAAGAGGAGAAGTGAATGCAAGAATAAAGGAGAGAAAATAGGAGAGAAGACAATAAAAAGAGATAAGAAGAGAGGAGAAAAGAGAAAAAAGAAGAGAAGTAGAAAGAACATAAGTTAAGATAGATTAACAGAAGACAAAAGAAAAGAAAAGATGTGTAAAGAGGAGAAAACAAGAGACAGGAATAGAGGAGAGAACAGAGAAGGGAGGTGAAGACAAAAAAGAAGATAAAAGGAATAGAGGCGAAAAGAGAGGAGATAAGAAAAGAACAAGAAGAAAGAATAGAAGAAAGAGGAAAAGAGAAGACGAGAATAGAGGAGAGAAAGGGGAGGAGAAAATACCAAACAACAGAAGAGAAAATGAATAAAGGTGAGAAGAGAGAAAAAAAAGAAATAAAAATGAGAAGAGGAGAAAATGAGAAGAGGAGAAAATGAGAAGAGAAAAGAAGAGAAGAGAAGAGAAGAAAAGAGAAGAGAAGGATGAGCTGAGTAACCCTTAGAAATCACAGTTACTGCTGGTGATAAAAGAATGGTTCACTTTGCTTAGTTATTTCTCACTCACAGCTCTTTAAAACAAGCAGAGAAATTCAGTCAGAAGTGCGGATCACAAACTTTCAATCCATACCGCACTTGTTCATAATAGAAAAAGAATATGTTGTTCTTGTGGTTGCAAAAAAAAATGAGTAGTAAATTCAACAGTTGTAGCTGTTGTTACAGAACGTAAATCAAATATAAATATAACTCCGTTTGTGACTTACTATGTGATTTAACAGGCTATTACATAATCACATTTGAACAGTATAGCGAAACAAAAGCAGAAACTTTTGACTTCTAAGGTTTAAATGCCTTCATTCAGCTTCAAACAGCTCCCCTACTGAGGTGTCTAAGAGACCCTGTGCTGGTGTGTGTGGACAGCAGGTGAGCTTGGGGGCGGTGGAAGCACTGCTGAGAGACTGTCAGGGCCTTTTCCCTCCCGCCTGTCTGTCTTACTCATACTTTCTCCCTCTTTCACTTTCTTGCTCGTCTCACGCTGTCTGCACACAAGCACTGTGAATTCGTTGCTTTAGGCTACTGTAGGCATTAAAGAGTTCATATCATGGGAAACAAAGTTTTCCTTGCTTTTTTGAAACAAGAGTTAGACGTACAGCGTAAAAATTTTGAAATATATTATTCACTCCCCACTCCATTTCAGTCCATATATGGAAAATAAGCTGCAGAAACAGCCCATTTTCAATTCAGTGTATTTGTAATATAACAAAAAACAACTCATTTACATACATACAACTATATAGTCTAAAGTAGTTCAGCCCACGTACTCACATTGAAGTTATAAGGAGTGTTTCAGCCTGGACTGCATTTTGAATGAATCCCAATGAGGTCAGCCAATCAGAACAGAGGACATTTACATAATCGCTGCATTTTTCATTTTTGGGCTAGTTTGAAAAAAGCTGTTGCCCTTTATGTTGTGTCAAAATTTCATGATGAACGGACCAACAGAAATGGTCCAAAATTGCCTGTAAAAAAATATTTCTCCATTTACTTCCATTAAAAGTTAAACATGTTTTTCTTGCCCTGTAAAGTTACCTTTTTGGAGATACGAGGTTTTGTTCCAACTGCAGCAATATAGGAGTCTTAAAGGCACAGTAACAAACAGCCTGTTTACTTCTAACTTAAATGACAAAGCATTAGAAAACGGTCATGTAAAAATTTATTTTGTTTTTTTGGTACATAAACACCATAAAACACCACCAAAAAAGTGCAGGATAAGAGCCCTTTAAATTTATAAAAGGTCTTGCAAGTTGTACTTCAATACAGGTTTAAGTAGTGTGATTTACTGTACTTTCTGATTAACATGACTGTCTCTGCTGACTCATAAAACAAAGCCCACAATGTGTCAGTGCCAGCAGTTGGCAGCTTCTTTCTTTAACAAGCTGAGCCGTGGATGAAACGTAATAGTCATTAAAGTGAGGAGCTAATTAAATGAGATTGTCTTTTTTTTTGCTCTCCTTTCCCTTTTTTCTCTTTAGTATAGCTGATATTGCATATGGATCAAGGGTATTACACTGAGCTTAAACCAGCAATCAGGCTTCTGCTTAAGTCCTCTGTTGCCTGAGGTTCTGCCGTGATCTCCAACGTGGCCATCCGCATCTCTGCATTTCAGTCAGCGGAGGGATGCTTGCGGTTACCGCGCTGCCACGCGCCGCCTGGCAGAACGTTCAGGCAGTAAATTGGAGGGAGTGGCAGGTGTCAAATTCTCTGGATCATTTCATCCAGAACTGATCAAAATGTAGTACCATGTTGAATCTTCTTCAGAATTCATCCAGACAGCGGTCTGACAGCTAAGATCAAGTAAATGAGAATACCTTAAAGAGCATGACAGAAACAACGTGAAGACTTGACAGGGTGTCAAAAGTCTCCTGCACAGTGTACACTCATCATCTGCTGAACTTTCAACATGAAAGGGAAAATATCAAAGGAATTTACTTAACTTATAGTTCTCCACTGTATGTTACAACTGTGACCCACATTACATTACATACAGTACATATAGTGGATCCTATGTGCACTACTGCTCTGCTTGCACTAGCAGCCTTAGAGGCACCACAGACTTTCTTCTATGGCTGCACAATATATCGTTTCTATGGCTACACAATATATCGTTTCTATGGCTGCACAGTATGTCATTTCTTGATCGTTGTTGAAATATTTACCTTTTCAGTACTGATACTGAAAAGACAATATGCAAATTAGCTTTCTAACTAATCATAATTTTTTACTGGTTACTGTGAGCATCCCATCCCAATGTCAGATGTTCCAGACGAGTGACCTGAAAAGTGAAGGTGATGTGATGCAACAGACGTAAATCCATTTGGGCAAAATAATGCAGGCCAAGATCAACATTAAGTGGAACTTTATTGTCGTCCCCACCATGCAAGTATACAGTGGAACAATGTTCCCCTAGGTCCTGGATGCATCACACATACATGGTGTGTGTTTACAGTAGTAGTGCCTGATATGGATGACTTATATCCTGGTATAATTCAAATTTCTGACAGTTTCAATATATATATATGAACACTACAGAACATTACCAAATATCTGATTTTCAAAAAACCCTTTTAGATACTTAGAAAAACCTGTTTTTTGTAAGTTAATAGTAGCTCACCACTCGAATGCCCCTTCACTTTACTAAAAATCATATTTCACAACTGAAGTAAATAGAAAATATTGAACAAGTGAACAATACACACATAAACCTACAGCACATACACGTAAGCCAACAGCAGCTTCTCTGGGCTTGGCAAAAATGTTAGGTTTTTTCATGTCCTATGCGCATTTTTATGTGTGTTGCATACACTCATGCTTACGTCTACAGCCGTCCAACCCTGTATAAGTCATTCACACTATCGGTAGCAGTGAAGAGGCCTTGAAACTGCGGTGTTGCCTGATGCAGCTGACCAAATTCAGCGCAAGCGGTGTAAGTGGAAACGGCAGTGTGGCATATCGGTTATTGTCCATGCTAGGCTAAAAGCTGACCCCAAGAGACCAGCTGTTCATTCCATATATCTCTCTAATGTTTGCACCCTTGATAACAAACTGGATTAATGTTAGCTCAGACTGCAACTAACTACACAGTGGAAGGTTTTCTTTTTGAAACGTGACTGAAACATGCCCGACTCTGCCATTCATGTGAACAGGCTAAGCGTGTTTTACTCTGTATGTACGTTGTATGTTTGTGCACACTGTTGTAAAGGTTATGATAAAACTATCTCAAGATATCTCAAGAAAAAATTTTAAACCAGTGTATCACACTGCTAGTTCACAGTGCCACACAATGCAAGTCGGAATGACAGGCTACCCATAGTGCAATTAAGTAAGATAAGTGTGATACAGTACTTACTTCAAAACAATCTTACACAACAGTAAAGAACTTAGCTCTCATTTCACATGCCAGTGGCCACTCGCCCTGGAGATATTTTTGTGTTTTTTTTTCCCCTCTAACAAACTACCAGACCAGTTGAATTTTCACACATTTATACATGTACACAAAATAAAGTAGAGATGAAACGGTTACCAGTTTCACGGTAAACCGCGGTAAAATTAACGATGGTTAGTAGTACCGTTTGAACTTTAAAGTATCGTTAAAACCACGGCCGATTACCGCAGTGTGAAAAACTCGGAGATTCAGAGATATTTCAGCCTTCTAAGAAGACCAAGTCTGACGTTTGGTCATATTTTGGGTTTTATAAGATGCAGAAGGAAAGTTAATTGAAGATGACCAGCCTGTCTGCAGAACAGGCCGAAATAAAATAGCGGCGAAAGGGGGCAACACATCAAACCTTACGAGTCATCTTCGCGACCACCACCCGCTACCTGCAAGAATGCAAGGTTAACTTTAACGGAGAAGTCTGTGGGGACTTCGAAATAGAAGAAATGTCACGGTTTGTGTGGTTTAACTTTTGCTTATGGTTCGTTAATAATGTTAAATGAAGCTTTTAGCGTCAAAAAAACCCCCAAAAAAACAATCGGTGAATCAGCTGTGAATCGAAACTAAAGCTTTTAACACACATTTCTGTGGAGCAGAGTCTCTGGAGTCTCCAAAATGAGCTCTGAGTTAACAGTCACACAAGCTCTGGAACGAGACGCTACAAAAGTTCAATCTGCACAGCTCCCCTTTCTTGTCTCGCTTGCAGTGTTTACTGAGAGGAGAACAACACTGTCTCAAATCACTCAATGTCCCCTACGTAGTGCGCTACTGTTCAAACAAACATGATCATCATTAACAAGCAGTTGAGTTTTAAATAGGGAATTTGTAGCCTGTTGTTAATGTTGATTATAGATGACTGACTCGAACATTTCATGCACCCTTTGGGTGAAGGATTTGCTATTTCATGATCCACAAAGTGCACTACATAGGGAAGAGTGTGCTTTGAGACGGGACCTTAAACGCTGTGTGCCGCTTTTAGGAAAAGCAGAGTTTCAGAGATTAAACTTTAGGAGTGTTGCTGCCGCAGCTCAGAAGCGCGTTAATTTTAAGTTATGTTTTAGTTTTAAAATGCTTTTAGAGAAGCAGCTCAACAGGTGAAGACGCACTGTGAGTTCTACACTGTCTGCAGCTCACAGCGCGGTCACGCAATTCCTCTGTGATTTTGGCTGTTTTTCCTGGTGCACTGTGTTGATTAGGGGTTCAGCGCCACAACGGCACAATAATGCTGCAGTTGCAGTTCGGCCAGAAATCCCCCTGAGTGCAGCACTTCTTAGAAGTAGTAATTTTCCATTAAGACCCACCTCAGAGTTGGTCGAGATTTAATTCTCTACGCAGGGAAATCCCTAGTTATTGTAATTATTATTATTATTATTACTATTATTATTAATAATAATAATAATAATAACAGTAATAATAATAATAACAGTAATAATACATTTGCTATTCTTTTGTTTACAGAGTATTACAAGTATTGTAAGTAATACAAAAGTAATACTAAAAATGTATTGACCTTATTTTTTAAATGTTTATGCAAATAAAAAGTGCATATTGCTGCCAATTCTATTTGTGTTAATATAAAAGTTGGTGAAACGAGTTTCAGTCTGTGTATCAGTATTTATTTTTTTATTTATTTTACTTTTCAACACATTTGAACAATATCGCGATAATACCGATAATCATGATAATTTTGGTCATGATAATCGTGATATGAAATTTTAATATCGTTTCATCTCTAAAATAGTCAATTCTTATTAATTCTTCATTGTGAATGTAACTAATCACAAAATTCATAATTTGCTTTGAAACAATGCATCTTTGGATACAGCAAAAATAAGTGTCTGAAATTTTCTAATAATGTGCTAGCCAAAGGCTAATTTATTAGCCCCGAGCTAATATTTGCTTATGAAGAGTGTGCTTTTCTTCCCTGCTCTTGATTTTGAGGTAAAGAGGTACTGATGTTTTCAGAGAATGAGGGTCTGCCCTCATTGTGGGCTTGACGGCTTAATTTTTATCATGGTTAATACAAATAATTAGTATTAAACTGAGTACTTTATTGTCACCAGTCTGTTTAATGTATTATCCAATGCCTTTGTGTATTGAATTGACAGGCTCGTATTGAACGATACAGTACAATACATTGCATCAAATCAGATTTTGTTTGAATTTACCAACTGTAACCACAAATTCCTAATTTTGGCCAAAAGATTTACTGGCTTGGTGGCCTAAGAGGCCAGCTCAAATTTTTATGTGTGTTTAACCCTGGTTGAAAAGCATATCGCAATATGTAACAACGTAATCACAGTGTTTTGTCTGTATCACTCAGCCCTATTTTCTGCACTACACACATTATAGTCTACTTGTTTTAAAGGTTATCATGTCCACTTGTGTTAAACTGAATAAGAGCAAATGCAAATACATATATATTACAGAACACCAGCGAAAAAGCAAGATGACATGAACGTACTCCATGTTAATGGAGCAATGAAATATTGACATTGTATGGAAATAGAGGCCATCAATAGCTCGAGGCCTGCATATAGTTTCTGAAATGGCATTTTAACCCTTAAGGAGAACGCTGCAGCTGGATAACAGACCACATGCTTCATCAAATTGTTTCAGCAGCCATCAATGATTGTCACTTAAGCCATAACTTCATTTATCTATGCAAATGCTCAGAGATCAAACAAAAGCCCACAGACACCCACACAGCCAGCAGCCTGCCCCTGCCTACCTCACACACATTAACCACAGCTCGAATCTTATTAGGTTCATTCTCCTGTCACAGCTAATCCTCAGGCCTGTGAATTAATGCACTTTATTTTGCCCTGCATCCTTCTCCCTGGAATGTGTCTTAAACAGGATTTAAGCTTCTGGCCCAGCTGCGGCAGACATAGCGAGCATCGCTTGCATAGTTCGCCCACGGGCCAGTTTAACTTTGATATCCACAGGGGTGAATCAATCTTTCGCTGACTCCAAATTATCACACCGCAGCAGATGAGACGTTTCTTGTGCATTTCGTCCTCCCTCTCACACTCCCACACAAATACTCACCACACACATAAATACAATGTCCATCTGAATCGCAGCCCAACTGGAAATGAGCGTGTTCTGTGTGATGTATCTATTTATAGTCCTATTGCGAGCGAAATTTGGTTCTAAGCACGCTTGTATGGTGCCAGTGCTGCAAACCACAAATTTCAGTAAAAGCTCGCTTTATTTAAAAACGACTAGGCTAAATATTCAGCTTCATAAAACACCAATTACCCATGCAATGCAGCTGATTTGTGCACTCCACTTACTCCAGGGACCTCAGTTATCAATTCCCATGAGCTGTGGCCATAAAATATAGATGCAATGTAAGCATAAATGCCTAAATCTAAACATTTTTGAGCTATAACCTTCTACTTGAGAGCCTGAGCATATAATCGCTCTAACAAACGAAAGTCTTCAGGATGTTATCTTTATGTCTTCCCCTGGCTTGTCAATTATTATGACAGGTACCTGACTCCTTAGTGATTGCCAGAGGACACATAGTCATTATTTCTCTCTCCAACTCCAACCTGAAGCTTGTTTTTCCTCTTCCAGTAGTTGCGAATGGACCTAAATGGTTCTCAGCCAATGCTGGAGGGAAGATGGGATTGAAAACCATCTATCAAAGCATCCAGTGGACCAGGAGAAAGTTAATTTAACCTTAACTTTTTTCCTGGCTTACTCAGAGATTATTCTGTCAAAAAGTGACGAACATATATGTTATATATGTTAATAAAGCTGCCTCTCATTCATATACTGTAAAACAAAATTGCTGCAAAATTACTGTACAAAACTGGCTTAACCATGTTAACAGTAAGATAACGACTATAAACTGTGACTTCACAGTCACCTGGACCACAAGATTACTGTGATGTGGATCTTTTGTGCTGCACACTTACCGTAATTATAATACAGTGATGTCCTTTTTTTTTAAATAACAGCTATAAAAGTGACTAAGAAGCCAGTCATTTATTGCAAATTTGCATATGAAGAAAAATGGTTTTCAGTTTTACCACACCTAGAAATATGTATTTTTTGAGACTAAAATACACTAAAAACAATTCAATGGATATATTTACTCACAATGTTTTGCACGGTATACGCACAGAATATCTCAATTAAGTGTTTTTAAATGCAAATACACAAAGCTTAACTTTGCCCATGATTTCCATAAACACAACCAAAAACTGAAATGTTTTTATTAAAATGTTTATGCCTTCTAAACTCTCAGTTTACTGCCAAATCTCATAAAGTCAAAGTAATTTGCTGTGTTGTGAGCTAATTTTAAGTCACTGCTGTGAAATCTGAGGTGGTTGCTAAGGTGTTGCTATGCTATCTCAGGTGGTTGCTACAGTGTTGCTAGGCTGTTACTTTTGTATCCAAGGTGATTGCTAAGGTGCTGCAAGGCTGCTGCTATGTTATCCCAGGTGGTTGCTAAGGTGTTGCTAGGCTGTTGCTATGTTATCTCAGGTGGTTGCTGAGGTGTTGCTAGGCTGTTGCTATGGTATCCCAGGTGGTGGCTAAGGTGTTGTCAGGCCATTGCTATGTTATCCCAAGTGACTGCTAAGATATTGCTAGGCTGTTACTATGGTATCCAATGTGATTGCTAAGGTGCTGCAAGGCTGCTGCTATGTTATCCCAGGTGGTTGCTAAGGTGTTGCTAGGCTCTTGCTATGTTATCTCAGGTGGTTGCTAAGGTGTTGCCGGGCCATTACTATGGAATCCCTGGAGGTTGCTAAGGTGTTGCCAGGCCATTGTTATGGAATCCCAGGTGGTTGCTAAGGTGTTGCTAGGCTGTTGCTATGGTATCCCAGGTGGTTGCTAAGGTGTTGCCAGGCCATTGCTATGGAATCCCAGGAGTTTGCTAAGGTGTTGCTAGGGCTGTTGCTATGGTATCCCAGGTGGTTGCTAAGGTGTTGCTAGGCTGTTGCTATGGTCTCACAGGTGGTTGCTAAGGTGTTGTCAGGCCATTGCTATTTTATCCCAAGTGACTGCTAAGATGCTGCTAGGCTGTTGCTATGGTATCCCAGGTGGTTGCTAAGGTGTTGCCAGGCCATTGCTATGGAATTCCAGGAGTTTGCTAAGGTGTTGCTAGGCTGTTGCTACGGTATCACAGGTGGTTGCTAAGGTGTTGCTAGGCTGTTGCTATGGTCTCACAGGTGGTTGCTAAGGTGTTACCAGGCCATGGCTATGGTATCCCAGGTGGTTGCTTAGGTGTTGCCACGCTATTGCTATGGAATCCCAAGTGGCTGCTAAGGTGATGATATGCTCTATGAATACCGTACATGTTTTATTTCCTCTGGTTTGTTGAATATATTATTCAACATCTGCGTGTGTTGAGTTGAGTGGCTTGTATTGAAACACACAATATGATATGTTTTACTGTTACACTCCTTCTGCAAAGATATTAATGGCTACCCCACCACACATTTCTACCAGACAGGTCTCCAAATCACCAAAATGTTAATAGTGTAGCTTTAAATAATTGCGACACGCCTACTCAAGGAAATTATCAAAACGTCTCTGTGACTTCAGATTTTATTTTCACGATCAAGTGTTTATTGAGTTTAAACCAACCATCTGTGTCATAGGTTTCCCTCACATATATGTGACAATATGTCAAGCCAAATTTATTCTCATAGCTACTTCATTGATCCCTGCTCACCTGTTCATATAAGTAGCGGCTCGTAGCCGTCTCCCGTTTCGGGCTAACCGCTGCAGATAAAACCTACAGCGGTAATCCCTCTAATGCAGGGCTGTGATGAGCCCAGTGCCGGTGTCAGCTTTAATGGCATTAGCAATAATTCCAGTCAAACAAAGCCAGAGTGCTGGGAGAGCTGTGTGCGCCAGATTTATAACAAAGTCTCATTCTGAGTGCCAGAGCGGAGGGCCGTGCCGCAGCAGCAGTAGGAAGAAGCTTTATCACAGGGAGGACACAAAGAGGAAACTGGGACTGGGGCGATCACTGCAGAACAGAGGTGTAAAGTTTAAGCCCTTTGTGTGAGTGTGTGTGTGTGTGTGTGTGAGAGAGAGAGAGAGAGAGAGAGAGGGAGATGGAACATTTTAGAAGACACTGGCTTTAATGTCTTTCTTCAGAAATATTTATATGGCACTGATGCAATTACTCAAACAATAGATGTCCATTAGGGAAAAAGAATGACTAGGTCAAATTTAGCATGGCTAAAGTTATAAATTACACAACCCATTGACCTCCTTAGACGATTCTCTTGCTTTCACTCACTTTCTTTCTTTCTCTATCCACTAGTATCCACTAGTGATACACTGATTTGATCAACTGGATTGGTATTATAACCAATACTGACCCTATTAAATGGATTAAGTATCAGTCAGATAAGACAGATCCACAGTCTTTACTATTCCTTGGTCTAGTGTACAACTGTAACCATGAAGTTTTATGAATCTTCTAGAATAGTCTAACTTAAAAATGTGCACAATCCTGAAAATAATATTAGTGCATGACTGTCTGAAATATGCTACAGTAGCTGCTACAGTATATTTATTAGGGATGCTCTGACATGGGACTTCTGGGGTGATGTCGATATCCAACATTTTTCATGTACATGTGTGTCACTGCAGATACGGAGGCCAATATACTCATTCAGAATCAGAATTACTGTATATATGTATGTATGTATGTATGCATGCATGCATGTATGTATGTATGTATGTATGTATGTATGTATGTATGTATGCATGTATGTATGTATGTATGTATTTATTTATTTATTCATATGTACATATATATTTATTTAATTACACTTTATTCACTTGATTTACTTATGTAGAAACTTAAATTAAATCCACCTGGATTAGCAGTACAGAGAAATACAGCATTTACTTGTTAAGGGTTTTAAATGAATTCAGTAAAATTCATTTTAATACAAGCGTGTAGTACAGTAGTACAGATGAGTCAGTATTTTACTATGTTCAAATAGTCATTAAAGTTTAAAAAGGTGAATAGTTAAGATTTTGACTGGCAATTTAGCTTCTTACTTACATGACACCCTCTCATATTTAAGATCCATGAGATGTCTGATGTCTATACTCCTCTGAAGGGCCTAAGTCTTACATTTTTGGTCAACAGTTTTACTCTGTCTAGTCCAAAGAAGGAAACATAGAAAGACTACTGCAGCCGTCTAGATGCTACCGCACACTGGACAAGAAGTGCCGCACAGCAAAAAGTACAGAGTGCAGATAACTAACTCCCTGTTTTCAAGCTGAAAAGTATAAGGTGAAATATGATGTGACTAGGAAACCACCATTAGTCGAGGTGAAAACAGACAATTAGCATTTGTGAGTTTATTTTAAAGATAAACAGACTGATACCCTTGGTTTAATATAGTCCAGTCAATACATCTGGTGTGTGGCGGCCCGTAATGGCTTACGAATGTGAATATTATTTGAACCATTTGACTGAAATGTCCTTCCTAGCACAGTAGCTCAGCCTCATCTAAACACTATACTCTTCCACAGTACAATAAACGCATCATCAAGTATTGAGTTGAAATATCAACCCAATTTAATCATCTATCCGATTTTTCTTTGAACGATTATCTGCCAATGCTGATATGATTCTGACATCATCATGCATCCCTAATATTAATGTTTAGGTACTCTGCTATGACGAAACATGAGTGCCTTAAAAGAGCACTGGCTACATAATACGGGCAAAATAGCCACTGCTACATTCTGCAAGTAAATTATGCCTTGTTTAATATTAAAATTACTGGTGAACCCTTGAATTGGCATGATGTAACATTGGCCTGCATTATTTTGAACAAAAAGTTTAACGCATGTCAGAACACACGAAGGCTGGAACTCATCAAAAGACCCACAGAAACTAATGTGGAATGTCTGAGGTTGGCTAGGATACTCACAGCACACAAAGAACAAATGAAATGATTGGTTAGATAGCTCATTTCCATACTGTAGCTTTCTGCAATGTCAACACTGATTAAGACATGATGCATTGTGTAGCCATATGTCTTTCAGGACAGAGGGATGATTGAATTTGACTGACATGCCTGGTAGACCCATAGCAGGCTATCACCAGCAGTAAACATCATTAACCCTTCTTCACCCTGCAGGGCAGCCAACAACAGAATCCAAACACATAGCAGCCTGAGCCCATCACTACCAGTCAGACCCCTCACAGGTTGACAAGGCCAGTGCTATGCCCTTCAGCCAATGCTGTCAGTCACAATCACTCTACATTGTTCTTACTCATAATGCAACCATCTCGTAAGTTGTAAGTTATACTGTGTGCATTATATGAGAAAGGAGTTTCGTCCTACAGGATTTCTTAATTGTGAAGTAAAAATAACTCCAAGCATGCACAAGAACCAGAAAAGGTTCTTTGGAGTGAACCATAGAAGAACCACTTTCTTTCGTAAAGAACCTTTCAATAGATGGTACTGTGAAAAAGCACTTCTTTAAGGAACGAGTGGGTTCTTCTGTGACACTGCTAAAAGGATGGTGCTTTGCAAGTAGATCACCAAAAATTCCTGCAAAGAGATGAGATATGTGATGTAAACAGTAAAGGAGAGGGGGAGGGGGGTCCACAGAGTTCAGAGGGCATTATGCTATATGGGTCAGGGGTGAACATCACGAGCATATTATTATGTGATGAAATCCAGAAATGAATACAAGTGGGAACTCCTTTGTTAGAAAACAAAGAATCTGCCAATCAGCGGGTTCTAACCTAGGTCATTATCTCTGAGGAGTTATTAGAGTTGTTAGACGAAAGAAAAATGTGAGCACCGCTCCAAACAGTCTGACCAACCTTGAAGCCATCTGAAGAATTTTGTCACCACTTGAGCACCGCTGAGAGACACAATCGCTTCTTGAGTACATGAGTGGGTGTGCCATAGTGCGCTCCTGTTGCACGCTTGAAACAGACTCGGTTTTCTTCATGCCTTGTTTGAAAAACTCAGCAATCATTTACAGAAGTGAGGAAAGAATTTCAGGCCGTTCTCTGAGCCTGAGTCTTTCGCACTGTTCAAAAGACAAAGGGATTTTAGAGTGTGCTTAAGGCGATTCCTGGCTGACAGCCTGAATGAGTGGATGAGTAGACGATTCTCTCTGGGAGATTATTGACCCAGAAGCTGGTGAGAGGAGGAAGAGGAGGAGGAGGAGTAGGAGGGGCCCGGAAGCTCCATGGCTAGCGGATGATGAACTGGCACGAGACAACAGGAAATGCTGGACAATGCTAATGGAGAGGAGAGTCTTCAGGACTCAAGCAATGACTGCTGGTTATTGTACTAAAAAGGGATGACAAGCTTTTGCATTACACATACTAGACTGTGCATTCGATTGCTCTTTCTTTGTCAGGATAAACTATGATAAAGGCACAGGATTGAAGCAACTGGGCGAGCCAGAGAGGTTAACCTAACCCAACCCAGTGTCAGAAACATCAGCCCTTTGAAGCACTTGCTCTGAGTAACATTCTGTGGCTGTGAGTGCCAGTATGTGCTTTCAAGTGGGTGTTCCTTGCTTTTGCCAAAGAGAGAAAGCTGTCAGAAGAGCAAGCGGGAGAAGAATGAAAACGTATCCAAACTGTGGAGTGAATTTGCTCTTTTGGCGAATCTACATCAAATCTGTAGCCTAACATCCCTAAGATTGAGCTCACAGTAAGCTACAACTAAAGGTAATGCAACATCAATGCATAGCGTATAGGTAGCAGATCACAGTTACAACTCAAGCTAATGCAACATCAACGCATCACTGAGTGCTAAAGCACAAGATCATGTATTATATAGGCAATAGATCATAAACAGGTCCTTAACAGCCCTCAAAGTGAACAATTTCACATCTCATTTCCATTCAAGGTAATGCAACATCAACCCATCAGACTAAGACTGTTTGCACATTAAATACAAAATCCCATACACTTTGTCTTCTCCTACCTCCAGACCTGAGCCAGCTGCAGGATGTGCACTAGGCTCTGGAAGAGCCACACGCAGGCTCTGCAGCACGTCCTCCCTCCGCCGCCGCTGCTCCGGGCTGCAGCCCCAGCCCCGCGCTGCTCGGCGCCCTTGCCGCCCAGGAGGTGGCTCTCCGCGCCGGCCGCGGCCACCACCGCCGCCGCCGCTGCTGCGCCGCCCCCGCCGCCATCCTCCTCGGCGTAGTCGTATGCGAACCAGCGGAAACTGAGCGCCTGCACCACCACGGAGGGCACGACGATGAAGACGAGCGTGAGCGCGAACCACCAGTAGTCCCGCCTGAGGTAGTAGTCGGCGGCCAGCCACAGGTCCGAGGCGCCGTCCGAGAAGAAGACGAGCAGGGCGGCGAGAGTCCAGCAGCAGTCCGGCAGAGAGTAGCGCTTCACCGCGGGGCTCGGTGCCGGACTCTCGGGCAGCACGGACACGGCGGCGATTCCGTCCGATTTCGCGGCCATGTTTGTTGTAGTGGGGCAGGGGAAAAATGAGAGTAGAAAAGAGGGATGGGAGAAAGGGAGGGAGGGGATGGAGGGATGGAGCAGGGTGGGGGGGGATTGTATGTCTGTGCGTACGGAGATGGAGGGGGGAGTGGGGGCGGGGGTCATTATTCCTTGCTAAGCATCCTGTCTCTGGTCAGTGGTCTTGTGAGAGCTAGCAATGGTCCAGCATCATCTGAATCCACGTTATCCACGAGGCGAAGGTGCGGAGGTGCCTGCAGGTTTATTATAGCCTATTATGCTATGCTAGAGGACTGAAGCCAAGCGAGCTAATGGCCTAGCAAGGCAGTCAGCTGCTCTCTGTGATGCTTCCCAAGCGTGAATCTGCTGCAGTGTTGGAGCTTCTGACCACACAATGTGGTCTGGACCGACTTTTGTCCAGTGCACTCTAGAAAAGTTAATGCAGTGACTAGAAATCAAAGTCTGTCGTATTGCAGTCAATCAGAAGACACGCACAGCGTCAAGTATCGCTGAGTGTCTCCTAAAGCCACGCGTTACTGGTGATGCATGGAAAAGGACAAGAAAGAAAGGAGGGAGGGGCTGTGATTGATGCTTCGGCAGGGAGTAAACGGACAGGTTCGTCGCTCTTTGTCCCGCTGTTTTTTTGTTTGTTTTTGTTGAGGAATGGCGCCCCCTGGTTATTAAAGCTAATCGGTTGCTTAATCGCCTTAGTATTGATTAAATACGGCTCTGTATGGAAGAAAATTCCCGCCACTTACAATAAAAAATACAGCACCTAATTATTAGTTTTTCACTAGTAAGTCAGTTGCTATGTCATCATACAAGTAATTGTTTTGAAATATTATCATAATTTTGAGATGATAAGTCATTATTTTCAGATGCTGTCATTATTCTCATGTAGTCAGTTATTATTTTGACATACTATCTTATTATTTTGAGATGCTAAGTCATTATTTTGTGATTCTGTTATTATTTTGAAATACTATCTCATTATTTTGAGAAACTTTCGTGTCATTTATATTTATATACAGTGCTGCTTCCAAGTTTGTGAACCCTTTATCATTTTGTAAATTTCTACATGAATCTAACATAAAATATAATCAGATCTTTATTTAAGTCATAACAATAGATAAAAAGAACACAGTAAAACAAATAACACAAACAATTAGTTATTCATCCATTTACTGAACAACGTGATCCAGCATTAAATGTCTTTGTTGGCAAAAATATATAAGTTTGGTACTCTAGAATTATCAGTTTGGCATTGGTGATAATTAGGGTCAGGGTGAGAGTGTGGCTGACCCTACCCTGTTCGAAAAACAGCAGCCTGAGTCTTCACGATCAAAATGTGGTCTTTACCACACACATTTGTTAGGGCGTGCCATGTCTCAGTCAAAGATTTCCTCAGAAATGAGGACCTCAGAATTTATTTTAGACTGGAAGAGGTTCCAAAACTATGCTGTGCAAAATGTAAGTAAAAACAAAATGCAATGATGTGTAAATCATTTAAATCCTATATTTCATTGAAAATAGTACAATATCACATGTTGAAACTGAGAAATTTGATTGTTTTTCGAAAAATATATGCCCATTTTGAATTTGATCTCAATAACATGTTTCATAAAAAGTTGGGACAGGGCAACAAAAGACTGGTGAAGTTTTTTAATGCTAAAAAACACCTAGTGGTTGATTAGCAACAGGTCAGTAACATGATTGGGTTTAAAATGAGTATCATAGAGATGCTGAGTCTTTCAGCAGTAAAAATGGAGAGGGGTTCACCACTGTGTGATAGACTGTGCAAGCAAACAGTGCAACAATGTTTCTCAATGTAAAATAGCAAAAAAACTTGGGGATTTCAACATCTACAGTACATAATATCATTAACAGATTCAGAGAACCCAGAGAAATCTTTATATGCAAGGGACAA